>NC_092379.1:92699487-93016272 GCF_030028105.1 Mobula birostris
GGTTGGAGTTGTGTATGAGGTGTTGCTGTGGGTCAGGATGGAGTTGTGTATGAGGTGTTGCTGTGGGTCAAGATGGAGTTCTGTATGAGGTGTTGCTGTGGTCAGGTTGAGTTGTGTATGAGGTGTTGCTCTGAGTCAGGTTGGAGATGTGTATGAAATGTTGCTGTGGGTCAGGTTGGAGTGCTGTATGAGGTGTTGCTGTGGGTCAGGTTGGAGTTGTGTAGGAGGTGTTGCCATGGGTCTGGTTGGAGTTGTGTATGAGGTGTTGCTGTAGGTCTGGTTGGAGTTGGGTATGAGTTGTTGCCGTGGGTCTGGTTGGAGTTGTGTATGAGGTGTTGCTGTGGGTCTGATTGGAGTAGTGTATGAGGTGTTGCTGGGACGCAAGTTGGTGTTGTGTATGAGGTGTTGTCGTGGGTCACGTTGGAGTTGCGTATGAGGTGTTGCCGTGGGTGAGGTTGGAGTTATGTATGAGTTGTTGCTGTGGGTCAGGTTGGTGTTGTGTACGAGGTGTTGTCGTGGGAAAGGTTGGAGTTGTGTATGAGGTGTTGCTGTGAGTCACGTTGGAGTTGTGTATGACGTATTGCTGGGGATCAGGTTGGTGTTGTGTATGAGGTGTTGTCGTGGGTCAGGTTGGAGTTCTGTATGAGGTGTTGCTGTGGGTCTGGTTGGTGTTGTGTATGAGGTGTTCCCGTGGGTCAGGTTGGAGTTGTCTATGAGGTGTTGCTGTGGGTCAGGTTGAAGTTGTGTATGAGGTGTTGCTGTGGGTCAGGTTGGAGTTGTGTATCAGGTGCTGCCCTGGGTCAGGATGGAGTTGTGTATGAGGTGTTGCTGTGGGTCAGGTTGGAGTTCTGTATGAGGTTTTGTCGAGGGCCGTGTTGGAGTCCTGTATGAGTAGTTGCCATGGGTCAGGTTGGAGCTGTGTATGAGGTGTTGTTGTGTGTCAGGTTGGAGTTGTGTATGAAATGTTGCTGTGGGTCAGGTTGGAGTGCTGTATGAGGTATTGCTGTGGGTGAGGTTGGAGTTGTGTATGAGGTGTTGCTATGGGTCAGGTTGGAGTTCTGTATGACGTGTTGCTGTGAGTCAGTTTGGAGTTGTGTAAGAGTTGTTGCCATGGGTCAGTTTGGAGTTCTGTATGACGTGTTGCTGTGGGTCAGGTTGGAGTTGTGTATGAGGTGTTGCCGTGGGTCAGTTTGGATTTGTGTATGAGGTGTTGCTGTGGGTCAAGTTGGAGTTGTGTATGAGATGTTGCCGTAGGTCAGGTTGGAATTCTGTATGAGGTGTTGCCGTGTGTCAGGATGGAGTTGTGTATGAAGTGTTGCTGTGGGTCAGGTTGCAGTTGTGTATGAGGTGTTGTCGTGGGCCGGGTTGGAGTCCTGTATGAGTTGTTGCCGTGGGTCAGGTTGGAGTTGTACATGAGGTGTTGCCGTAGGACAGGTTGGAGTTGTGTATGAGGTAGTGCTGTGAGTCACGTTGGAGTTGTGTATGAGGTGTTGCTGGGGGTCAGGTTGGTGTTGTGTATGAGGTGTTGTCGTGGGTCAGGATGGAGTTGTGTATGAGGTGTTGCTGTGGGTCAGTTTTTAGTTGTGCATGAGGAGTTGCCATGAGTCAGGTTGGAGCTGTGTTTGAGGTGTTGCCGTGGGTTAGGATGGAGTTATGTATGAGGTGTTGCTGTGGGTCAGTTTGGAGTTGTGTAAGAGTTGTTGCCATGGGTCAGGTTGGAGTTGTGTATGAGGTGTTGCTGTGGGTCTGGTTGGAGTTGTGTATGAGTTGTTGCCGTAGGTCAGGTTGGAGTTGCGTAAGCGGTGTTGCTGTGTGTCAAGTTGGAGTTGTGTATGAGGTGTTGCTGGGGGTCAGGTTGGAGTTGTGTATGAGGTGTTCCCGTGGGTCAGGTTGGAGTTGTGTATCAGGTGCTGCCGTGGGTCAGGATGGAGTTGTGTATGAGGTGTTGCCGTGGGTCAGGATGGAGTTGTGTATGAGGTGTTGCTGTGGGTCAGGTTGGAGTTCTGTATGAGGTTTTGTCGAGGGCCGTGTTGGAGTCCTGTATGAGTAGTTGCCATGGGTCAGGTTGGAGCTGTGTATGAGGTGTTGCTGTGTGTCAGGTTGGAGTTGTGTATGAAATGTTGCTGTGGGTCAGGTTGGAGTTGTGTATGAGGTGTTGCTGTGGGTCAAGTTGGAGTTGTGTATGAGGTGTTGCTATGGGTCAGGTTGGAGTTGTTTATGAGGTGTTACCGTGGGTCAGGTTGGAGTTGTGTATGAGGTGATGCCGTTGGTCAGGTTGGAGTTGTGTATGAGGTGTTGCTGTGGGTCTGGTTGGAATTGTGTATGAGTTCTTGCCGTGGGTCAGGTTGGAGTTGTGTATGAGGTGTTCCTGTGGGTCAGGTTGGAGTTTTGTCTGAGGTGTTGTCGTGGACCTGCTTGGAGTCGTGTATGAGTTGTTGCCGTGGGTCAGGTTGGAGTTGTGTATGAGGTTTTGCAGTGTGTCAGGTTGGAGTTGTATATGAGGTGTTGCCGTGGGTCAGGTTGGAGTTGTGTATGAGGTGTTGCTGGGGGTCAGGTTGGTGTTGTGTATGAGGTGTTGTCGTGGGTCAGGATGGAGTTGTTTATGAGGTGTTGCTGTGGGTCAGGTTGGAGTGCTGTATGAGGTGTTGTCGTGGGCCGGGTTGGAGTTTTGTATGAGGTGTTGCTGTGGCTCAGGTTGGAGTTGTGTATGAAATGTTGCTGTGGGTCAGGTTGGAGTGCTGTATGAGGTGTTGCTGTGGGTCAGGTCGGAGTTGTGTAGGAGGTGTTGCCATGGGCCTGGTTGGAGTTGTGTATGAGGTGTTGTTGTGGGTCTGGTTGGAGTTGTGTATGAGTTGTTGCCGTAGGTCAGGTTGGAGTTGTGTATGAGGTGTTGCTGTGGGTCTGGTTGGAGTTGTGTATGAGGTGTTGCTGGGGGTCTGGTTGGAGTTGTGTATGCGGTGTTGCTGTCGGTCAAGTTAGAGTTGTGTATGAGGTGTTGCTCGTATTCAAGTTGGAGTTGTGTATGAGGTGTTGCCGTGGGTCAGGTTGGTGTTGTGTATGAAGTGTTCCCGTGGGTCAGGTTGGAGTTGTGTATCAGGTGCTGCCGTGGGTCAGGATGGAGTTGTGTATGAGGTGTTGCCGTGGGTCAGGATGGAGTTGTGTATGAGGTGTTGCTGTGGATCAGGTTGGAGTTCTGTATGAGGTTTTGTCGAGGGCCGTGTTGGAGTCCTGTATGAGTAGTTGCCATGGGTCAGGTTGGAGCTGTGTATGAGGTGTTGCTGTGTGTCAGGTTGGAGTTGTGTATGAAATGTTGCTGTGGGTGAGGTTGGAGTTGTGTATGAGGTGTTGCTATGGGTCAGGTTGGAGTTCTGTATGACGTGTTGCTGTGAGTCAGTTTGGAGTTGTGTAAGAGTTGTTGCCATGGGTCAGGTTGGATTTGTGTATGAGGTGTTGCTGTGGGTCAAGTTGGAGTTGTGTATGAGATGTTGCCATAGGTCAGGTTGGAATTGTGTATGAGGTGTTGCCGTGTGTCAGGATGGAGTTGTGTATGAAGTGTTGCTGTGGGTCAGGTTGCAGTTGTGTATGAGGTGTTGTCGTGGGCCGGGTTGGAGTCCTGTATGAGTTGTTGCCGTGGGTCAGGTTGGAGTTGTACATGAGGTGTTGCCGTAGGACAGGTTGGAGTTGTGTATGAGGTATTGCTGTGAGTCACGTTGGAGTTGTGTATGAGGTGTTGCTGGGGGTCAGGTTGGTGTTGTGTATGAGGTGTTGCTATGGGTCAGGTTGGAGTAGTGTTTGAGGTGTTGCTGGTTGCAGGTTGGAGTTGTGTATGAGGTGTTGCTGTGGCTCAAGTTGGAGTTTTGTATGAGGTGTTGCTGTCGGTCAAGTTGGAGTTGTGTATGAGGTGTAGCCGCGGGTCAGGTTGGAGTTGTGTATCAGGTGTTGCTGTCGGTCAAGTTGCAGTTGTGTATGACGTGTTGCTGTGGCTGAAGTTGGAGTTGTGTATGAGGTGTTGCTGTCGGTCAAGTTGGATGTGTATGAGGTGTAGCCGCGGGTCAGGTTGGAGTTGTGTATGAGGTGTTGCCATGGCTTAGGTTGGAGTTGTGTATGAGGTGTTGCTGTGGATCAGGCTGGAGTTGTGTATGAGGTGTTGCCGTGGGTCAGGTTGAAGTTGTGAATGAGGTGTTGCCATGGCTCAGGATGGAGTTGTGTATGAGGTGTTGCTGTGGCTCAGGTTGGATTTGTGCATGAGGTGTTGCTGTGGGTCAGGTTGGAGTTGTGTATGAGGTGTTGCTGTGGGTTAAGTTGGAGTCGTTTATGAGGTGTTGCTAGGGGTCAGGTTGGAGAGCTGTATGATTTGTTGCTGTGGGTCAGATTGGAGTTGTGCATGTGGTGTTGCTGTCGGTCTGGTTGGAGTTGTGTATGATGTGTTCCTGTGGGTCAGGTTGGAGTTGTGTATGAGGTGTTCCTGTGGGTCAGGTTGGAGTTGTGTATGAGGTGTTGCTGTCGGTCAAGTTGGAATTGTGAATGAGGTGTAGCCGCGGGTCAGGTTGGAGTTGTGTATGAGGTGTTGCTGTGGGTCAAGTTGGAGTTGTGTATGAGGTGTTGCTGTGGGTCAGGTTGGAGTTGTGTATGAGGTGTTACCGTGGGTCAGGTTGGAGTTGTGAATGAGGTGTTGCTGTGTGTAAAGTTGGAGTCGTGCATGAGGTGTTGCCGTGGGTCAGGTTGGAGTTATGTATGCGGTGTTGCTGTCGGTCAAGTTGGAGTTGTGCATGAGGTGTAGCCGCGGGTCAGGTTGGAGTTGTGTATGAGGTGTTGCTGGGGGTCAGGTTGGAGTTGTGAATGAGGTGTTGCCGTGGCTCAGGTTGGAGTTGTGTATGAGGTGTTGCTGTGGGTCAAGTTGGAGTTGTGTATGAGGTGTTGCTGCGGGTCAGGTTGGAGTTGTTTATGAGGTGTTACCGTGGGTCAGGTTGGAATTGTGTATGAGGTGATTCCGTTGGTCAGGTTGGAGTTGTGTATGAGGTGTTGCCGTGGATCAGGTTGGAGTTGTGTATGAGGTGTTGGTGTGAGTCGGGTTGGAGTTGTGTATGAAAAGTTGGTGTGAGTCAGGTTGCAGTGCTGTATGAGGTGTTGCTGTGGGTCAGGTTGGAGTTGTTTATGAGGTGTTGCTGGGGGTCAGGTTGGAGAGCTGTATGAGTTGTTGCTGTGGGTCAGGTTGGAGTTGTGTATGAGGTGTTCCTGTGGGTCAGGTTGGAGTTGTGTCTGAGGTGTTGTCGTGGACCTGCCTGGAGTCGTGTATGAGTTGTTGCCGTGGGTCAGGTTGGAGTTGTGTATGAGGTTTTGCAGTGGGTCAGGTTGGAGTTGTATATGAAGTGTTGCCGTGGGTCAGGTTGGAGTTGTGTATGAGGTGATGCTGTGGGTTAGTTGGAGTTGCATATGAGGTGTTGCCGTAGGTCTGGTTGGAGTTGTGTATGAGGTGTTGCTGTGGGTCAGGTTGGAGTTGTGTATGAGGTGTTGCTGTGAGTCGGGTTGGAGTTGTGTATGAAAAGTTGCTGTGGGTCAGGTTGGAGTGCTGTATGAGGTGTTGCTGTGGGTCAGGTTGGAGAGCTGTATGAGTTGTTGCCGTGGGTCACGTTGTAGTTGTGTATGAGGTGTAGCCGTGGGTCAGGTTGGAGTTGTGTATGAGGTGTTGCTGGCGATCAGGTTGGAGTTGTGAATGAGGTGTTGCTGTGGCTCAGGTTGGAGTTGTCAATGAGGTGTTGCCGAGGTTCAGGTTGGAGTTGTGTATGAGGTGTTGCTATGGGTCAAGTTGGAGTCGTGTATGAGGTGTTGCCCTGGGTCAGGTTGGAGTTGTGTATGAGGTGTTGCTGTGGGTCAAGTTGGAGTTGTGTATGAGGTGTTGCCCTGGGTCAGGTTGGAGTTGTGTATGAGGTGTTGCTGTGGGTCAGGATGGAGTTGTGCATGAGGTGTTGTCGTGGGACCGGTTGGAGTCCTGTATGAGTTGTTGCCGTGGGTCAAGTTGGAGTTGTGTATGAGGTGTTGCTGTGGGTCAAGATGGAGTCCTGTATGAGTTGTTGCCGTGGGTCAGGTTGGAGTTGTGTATGAGGTGTTGCCGTGGGTCAGGTTGGAGTTGTGTATGAGGTGATGCCGTGGGTCAGGTTGGAGTTGTGTATGAGATGTTGCCGTAGGTCTGGTTGTAGTTGTGTATGAGGTGCTGCTGTGGGTCAGGTTAGAGTTGTGCATGAGGTGTTGTCGTGGGTGGTTGGAGTTGTGTATGAGGTGTTGCTGTGGGCTGGTTGGAGTTGTGTATGAGGTGTTGCTGTTAGTCTGGTTGGAGTTGTGTATGAAGTGTTGCTGTGCGTGAAGCTGGAGTTGTTTCTGAAGTGTTGCTGTGGGTCAGGTTGGAGTGG
The DNA here is from genome assembly GCF_030028105.1 of Mobula birostris. Taxonomy (NCBI): domain Eukaryota; kingdom Metazoa; phylum Chordata; class Chondrichthyes; order Myliobatiformes; family Myliobatidae; genus Mobula; species Mobula birostris. Next base: position 92,705,895 of record NC_092379.1, read on the forward strand.
TGTATGAGATGTTGCCGTAGGTCAGGTTGGAATTCTGTATGAGGTGTTGCCGTGTGTCAGGATGGAGTTGTGTATGAAGTGTTGCTGTGGGTCAGGATGCAGTTGTGTATGAGTTGTTGTCGTGGGCCGGGTTGGAGTCCTGTATGAGTTGTTGCCGTGGGTCAGGTTGGAGTTGTACATGAGGTGTTGCCGTAGGACAGGTTGGAGTTGTGTATGAGGTAGGGCTGTGAGTCACGTTGGAGTTGTGTATGAGGTGTTGCTGGGGGTCAGGTTGGTGTTGTGTATGAGGTGTTGTCGTGGGTCAGGATGGAGTTGTGTAAGAGGTGTTGCGTGGGTCAGGTTGGAGTGCTGTATGAGGTGTTGCTGTGGGTCAGTTTGGAGTTGTGCATGAGGTGTTGCCATGAGTCAGGTTGGAGCTGTGTTTGAGGTGTTGCCGTGGGATAGGATGGAGTTATGTATGAGGTGTTGCTGTGGGTCAGTTTGGAGTTGTGTAAGAGTTGTTGCCATGGGTCAGATTGGAGTTGTGTATGAGGTGTTGCTGTCAGTCTGGTTGGAGTTGTGTATGAGGTGTTTCTGTGGGTCAGGTTAGAGTCGTGTATGAAGTGTTGCTGTGAGTCAGTTTGGAGTTGTGTAAGAGTTGTTGCCATGGGTCAGGTTGGAGTAGTGTATGAGGTGTTGCTGGGGGTCAGGTTGGTGTTGTGTATGAGGTGTTGTCGTGGGTCAGGATGGAGTTGTGTATGAGGTGTTGCCGTGGGTCAGGTTGCAGTGCTGTATGAGGTGTTGTTGTGGGTCATGTTGGAGTTGTGTATGAGGTGTTGCTGTGGGTCAGGTTGGAGTTGTGTATGAGGTGTTGCTGGCGATCAGGTTGGAGTTGTGAATGAGGTGTTGCTGTGGCTCTGGTTGGTGTTGTCAATGAGGTGTTGCCGAGGTTCAGGTTGGAGTTGTGTATGAGGTGTTGCTATGGGTCAAGTTGGAGTCGTGTATGAGGTGTTGCCCTGGGTCAGGTTGGAGTTGTGTATGAGGTGTTGCTGTGGGTCAAGTTGGAGTTGTGTATGAGGTGTTGCCCTGTGTCAGGTTGGAGTTGTGTATGAGGTGTTGCTGTGGGTCAGGATGGAGTTGTGCATGAGGTGTTGTCGTGGGACCGGTTGGAGTCCTGTATGAGTTGTTGCCGTGGGTCAAGTTGGAGTTGTGTATGAGGTGTTGCTGTGGGTCAAGATGGAGTTCTGTATGAGGTGTTGCTGTGGTCAGGTTGGAGTTGTGTATGAGGTGTTGCTCTGAGTCAGGTTGGAGATGAGTATGAAATGTTGCTGTGGGTCAGGTTGGAGTGCTGTATGAGGTGTTGCTGTGGGTCAGGTTGGAGTTGTGTAGGAGGTGTTGCCATGGGTCTGGTTGGAGTTGTGTATGAGGTGTTGTTGTGGGTCTGGTTGGAGTTGTGTATGAGTTGTTGCCGTAGGTCAGTTTGGAGTTGTGTAAGAGTTGTTGCCATGGGTCAGGTTGGAGTTGTGTATGAGGTGTTGCTGTGGGTCAAGTTGGAGTTGTGTATGAGATGTTGCCGTAGGTCAGGTTGGAATTGTGTATGAGGTGTTGCCGTGTGTCAGGATGGAGTTGTGTATGAAGTGTTGCTGTGGGTCAGGTTGCAGTTGTGTATGAGGTGTTGCTGTGGGTTAAGTTGGAGTCGTTTCTGAGGTGTTGCTAGGGGTCAGGTTGGAGAGCTGTATGATTTGTTGCTGTGGGTCAGGTTGGAGTTGTGTATGAGGTGTTGCTGTGGGTCAAGTTGGAGTTGTGTATGAGGTGTTGCTGTGGGTCAGGTTGGAGTTGTGTATGAGGTGTTACCGTGGGTCAGGTTGGAGTTGTGAATGAGGTGTTGCTGTGTGTAAAGTTGGAGTCGTGCATGAGGTGTTGCCGTGGGTCAGGTTGGAGTTATGTATGCTGTGTTGCTGTCGGTCAAGTTGGAGTTGTGCATGAGGTGTAGCCGCGGGTCAGGTTGGAGTTGTGTATGAGGTGTTGCTGGGGGTCAGGTTGGAGTTGTGTATGAGGTGTTACCGTGGGTCAGGTTGGAGTTGTGAATGAGGTGTTGCTGTGTGTAAAGTTGGAGTCGTGCATGAGGTGTTGCCGTGGGTCAGGTTGGAGTTATGTATGCGGTGTTGCTGTCGGTCAAGTTGGAGTTGTGCATGAGGTGTAGCCGCGGGTCAGGTTGGAGTTGTGTATGAGGTGTTGCTGGGGGTCAGGTTGGAGTTGTGAATGAGGTGTTGCCGTGGCTCAGGTTGGAGTTGTGTATGAGGTGTTGCTGTGGGTCAAGTTGGAGTTGTGTATGAGGTGTTGCTGCGGGTCAGGTTGGAGTTGTTTATGAGGTGTTACCGTGGGTCAGGTTGGAATTGTGTATGAGGTGATTCCGTTGGTCAGGTTGGAGTTGTGTATGAGGTGTTGCCGTGGATCAGGTTGGAGTTGTGTATGAGGTGTTGGTGTGAGTCGGGTTGGAGTTGTGTATGAAAAGTTGGTGTGAGTCAGGTTGCAGTGCTGTATGAGGTGTTGCTGTGGGTCAGGTTGGAGTTGTTTATGAGGTGTTGCTGGGGGTCAGGTTGGAGAGCTGTATGAGTTGTTGCTGTGGGTCAGGTTGGAGTTGTGTATGAGGTGTTCCTGTGGGTCAGGTTGGAGTTGTGTCTGAGGTGTTGTCGTGGACCTGCCTGGAGTCGTGTATGAGTTGTTGCCGTGGGTCAGGTTGGAGTTGTGTATGAGGTTTTGCAGTGGGTCAGGTTGGAGTTGTATATGAAGTGTTGCCGTGGGTCAGGTTGGAGTTGTGTATGAGGTGATGCTGTGGGTTAGTTGGAGTTGCATATGAGGTGTTGCCGTAGGTCTGGTTGGAGTTGTGTATGAGGTGTTGCTGTGGGTCAGGTTGGAGTTGTGTATGAGGTGTTGCTGTGAGTCGGGTTGGAGTTGTGTATGAAAAGTTGCTGTGGGTCAGGTTGGAGTGCTGTATGAGGTGTTGCTGTGGGTCAGGTTGGAGAGCTGTATGAGTTGTTGCCGTGGGTCACGTTGTAGTTGTGTATGAGGTGTAGCCGTGGGTCAGGTTGGAGTTGTGTATGAGGTGTTGCTGGCGATCAGGTTGGAGTTGTGAATGAGGTGTTGCTGTGGCTCAGGTTGGAGTTGTCAATGAGGTGTTGCCGAGGTTCAGGTTGGAGTTGTGTATGAGGTGTTGCTATGGGTCAAGTTGGAGTCGTGTATGAGGTGTTGCCCTGGGTCAGGTTGGAGTTGTGTATGAGGTGTTGCTGTGGGTCAAGTTGGAGTTGTGTATGAGGTGTTGCCCTGGGTCAGGTTGGAGTTGTGTATGAGGTGTTGCTGTGGGTCAGGATGGAGTTGTGCATGAGGTGTTGTCGTGGGACCGGTTGGAGTCCTGTATGAGTTGTTGCCGTGGGTCAAGTTGGAGTTGTGTATGAGGTGTTGCTGTGGGTCAAGATGGAGTCCTGTATGAGTTGTTGCCGTGGGTCAGGTTGGAGTTGTGTATGAGGTGTTGCCGTGGGTCAGGTTGGAGTTGTGTATGAGGTGATGCCGTGGGTCAGGTTGGAGTTGTGTATGAGATGTTGCCGTAGGTCTGGTTGTAGTTGTGTATGAGGTGCTGCTGTGGGTCAGGTTAGAGTTGTGCATGAGGTGTTGTCGTGGGTGGTTGGAGTTGTGTATGAGGTGTTGCTGTGGGCTGGTTGGAGTTGTGTATGAGGTGTTGCTGTTAGTCTGGTTGGAGTTGTGTATGAAGTGTTGCTGTGCGTGAAGCTGGAGTTGTTTCTGAAGTGTTGCTGTGGGTCAGGTTGGAGTGGTGTATGAGATGTTGCCGTAGGTCAGGTTGGAATTCTGTATGAGGTGTTGCCGTGTGTCAGGATGGAGTTGTGTATGAAGTGTTGCTGTGGGTCAGGATGCAGTTGTGTATGAGTTGTTGTCGTGGGCCGGGTTGGAGTCCTGTATGAGTTGTTGCCGTGGGTCAGGTTGGAGTTGTACATGAGGTGTTGCCGTAGGACAGGTTGGAGTTGTGTATGAGGTAGGGCTGTGAGTCACGTTGGAGTTGTGTATGAGGTGTTGCTGGGGGTCAGGTTGGTGTTGTGTATGAGGTGTTGTCGTGGGTCAGGATGGAGTTGTGTAAGAGGTGTTGCGTGGGTCAGGTTGGAGTGCTGTATGAGGTGTTGCTGTGGGTCAGTTTGGAGTTGTGCATGAGGTGTTGCCATGAGTCAGGTTGGAGCTGTGTTTGAGGTGTTGCCGTGGGATAGGATGGAGTTATGTATGAGGTGTTGCTGTGGGTCAGTTTGGAGTTGTGTAAGAGTTGTTGCCATGGGTCAGATTGGAGTTGTGTATGAGGTGTTGCTGTCAGTCTGGTTGGAGTTGTGTATGAGGTGTTTCTGTGGGTCAGGTTAGAGTCGTGTATGAAGTGTTGCTGTGAGTCAGTTTGGAGTTGTGTAAGAGTTGTTGCCATGGGTCAGGTTGGAGTAGTGTATGAGGTGTTGCTGGGGGTCAGGTTGGTGTTGCGTATGAGGTGTTGTCGTGGGTCAGGATGGAGTTGTGTATGAGGTGTTGCCGTGGGTCAGGTTGCAGTGCTGTATGAGGTGTTGTTGTGGGTCATGTTGGAGTTGTGTATGAGGTGTTGCTGTGGGTCAGGTTGGAGTTGTGTATGAGGTGTTGCTGGCGATCAGGTTGGAGTTGTGAATGAGGTGTTGCTGTGGCTCTGGTTGGTGTTGTCAATGAGGTGTTGCCGAGGTTCAGGTTGGAGTTGTGTATGAGGTGTTGCTATGGGTCAAGTTGGAGTCGTGTATGAGGTGTTGCCCTGGGTCAGGTTGGAGTTGTGTATGAGGTGTTGCTGTGGGTCAAGTTGGAGTTGTGTATGAGGTGTTGCCCTGTGTCAGGTTGGAGTTGTGTATGAGGTGTTGCTGTGGGTCAGGATGGAGTTGTGCATGAGGTGTTGTCGTGGGACCGGTTGGAGTCCTGTATGAGTTGTTGCCGTGGGTCAAGTTGGAGTTGTGTATGAGGTGTTGCTGTGGGTCAAGATGGAGTTCTGTATGAGGTGTTGCTGTGGTCAGGTTGGAGTTGTGTATGAGGTGTTGCTCTGAGTCAGGTTGGAGATGAGTATGAAATGTTGCTGTGGGTCAGGTTGGAGTGCTGTATGAGGTGTTGCTGTGGGTCAGGTTGGAGTTGTGTAGGAGGTGTTGCCATGGGTCTGGTTGGAGTTGTGTATGAGGTGTTGTTGTGGGTCTGGTTGGAGTTGTGTATGAGTTGTTGCCGTAGGTCAGTTTGGAGTTGTGTAAGAGTTGTTGCCATGGGTCAGGTTGGAGTTGTGTATGAGGTGTTGCTGTGGGTCAAGTTGGAGTTGTGTATGAGATGTTGCCGTAGGTCAGGTTGGAATTGTGTATGAGGTGTTGCCGTGTGTCAGGTTGGAGAGCTGTATGATTTGTTGCTGTGGGTCAGGTTGGAGTTGTGTATGAGGTGTTGCTGTGGGTCAAGTTGGAGTTGTGTATGAGGTGTTGCTGTGGGTCAGGTTGGAGTTGTGTATGAGGTGTTACCGTGGGTCAGGTTGGAGTTGTGAATGAGGTGTTGCTGTGTGTAAAGTTGGAGTCGTGCATGAGGTGTTGCCGTGGGTCAGGTTGGAGTTATGTATGCTGTGTTGCTGTCGGTCAAGTTGGAGTTGTGCATGAGGTGTAGCCGCGGGTCAGGTTGGAGTTGTGTATGAGGTGTTGCTGGGGGTCAGGTTGGAGTTGTGAATGAGGTGTTGCCGTGGCTCAGGTTGGAGTTGTGTATGAGGTGTTGCTGCGGGTCAGGTTGGAGTTGTTTATGAGGTGTTGCCGTGGGTCAGGTTGGAGTTGTGAATGAGGTGTTGCTGTGTGTCAAGTTGGAGTCGTGCATGAGGTGTTGCCGTGGGTCAGGTTGGAGTTATGTATGCGGTGTTGTGTCAGTCAAGTTGGAGTTGTGCATGAGGTGTAGCCGCGGGTCAGGTTGGAGTTGTGTATGAGGTGTTGCTAGGGGTCAGGTTGGAGTTGTGAATGAGGTGTTGCCGTGGCTCAGGTTGGAGTTGTGTATGAGGTGTTGCTGTGGGTCAAGTTGGAGTTGTGTATGAGGTGTTGCCGTGGGTCAGGTTGGAGTTGTGTATGAGGTGATGCCGTTGGTCAAGTTGGAGTTGTGTATGAGGTGTTGCTGTGGGTCAAGTTGGAGTTGTGTATGAGCTGTTGCTGTGGGTCAGGTTGGAGTTGTGTATGAGGTGTTACCGTGGGTCAGGTTGGAGTTGTGAATGAGGTGTTGCTGTGTGTAAAGTTGGAGTCGTGCATGAGGTGTTGCCGTGGGTCAGGTTGGAGTTATGTATGCTGTGTTGCTGTCGGTCAAGTTGGAGTTGTGCATGAGGTGTAGCCGCGGGTCAGGTTGGAGTTGTGTATGAGGTGTTGCTGGGGGTCAGGTTGGAGTTGTGAATGAGGTGTTGCCGTGGCTCAGGTTGGAGTTGTGTATGAGGTGTTGCTGTGGGTCAAGTTGGAGTTGTGTATGAGGTGTTGCTGCGGGTCAGGTTGGAGTTGTTTATGAGGTGTTACCGTGGGTCAGGTTGGAGTTGTGAATGAGGTGTTGCTGTGTGTCAAGTTGGAGTCGTGCATGAGGTGTTGCCGTGGGTCAGGTTGGAGTTGTGTATGAGGTGTTGCCGTGGGTCCGGTTGGAGTTGTGTATGAGGTGATGCCGTTGGTCAGGTTGGAGTTGTGTATCAGGTGTTGCCGTGGATCAGGTTGGTGTTGTGTGTGAGGTGTTGCTGTGGGTCAGATTGGAGTTGTGTATGAGGTGTTGGTGTGAGTCGGGTTGGAGTTGTGTATGAAAAGTTGGTGTGAGTCAGGTTGCAGTGCTGTATGAGGTGTTGCTGTGGGTCAGGTTGGAGTTGTTTATGAGGTGTTGCTGGGGGTCAGGTTGGAGAGCTGTATGAGTTGTTGCTGTGGGTCAGGTTGGAGTTGTGTATGAGGTGTTGCTGTGGGTCTGGTTGGAATTGTGTATGAGTTCTTGCCGTGGGTCAGGTTGGAGTTGTGTATGAGGTGTTCCTGTGGGTCAGGTTGGAGTTTTGTCTGAGGTGTTGTCGTGGACCTGCTTGGAGTCGTGTATGAGTTGTTGCCGTGGGTCAGGTTGGAGTTGTGTATGAGGTTTTGCAGTGTGTCAGGTTGGAGTTGTATATGAGGTGTTGCCGTGGGTCAGGTTGGAGTTGTGTATGAGGTGATGCTGTGGGTCAGTTGGAGTTGTGTATGAGGTGTTGCTGGGGGTCAGGTTGGTGTTGTGTATGAGGTGTTGTCGTGGGTCAGGATGGAGTTGTGTATGAGGTGTTGCCGTGGGTCAGGTTGGAGTGCTGTATGAGGTGTTGTCGTGGGCCGGGTTGGAGTTTTGTATGAGGTGTTGCTGTGGCTCAGGTTGGAGTTGTGTATGAAATGTTGCTGTGGGTCAGGTTGGAGTGCTGTATGAGGTGTTGCTGTGGGTCAGGTCGGAGTTGTGTAGGAGGTGTTGCCATGGGTCTGGTTGGAGTTGTGTATGAGGTGTTGTTGTGGGTCAGGTTGGAGTTGTGTATGAGTTGTTGCCGTAGGTCAGGTTGGAGTTGTCTATGCGGTGTTGCTGTGTGTCAAGTTGGAGTTGTGTATGAGGTGTTGCTGGGGGTCAGGTTGGAGTTGTGTATGAGGTGTTGCTGTGGGTCTGGTTGGAGTTGTGTATGAGGTGTTGCTGGGGGTCTGGTTGGAGTTGTGTATGCGGTGTTGCTGTCGGTCAAGTTAGAGTTGTGTATGAGGTGTTGCTCGTATTCAAGTTGGAGTTGTGTATGAAGTGTTCCCGTGGGTCAGGTTGGAGTTGTGTATCAGGTGCTGCCGTGGGTCAGGATGGAGTTGTGTATGAGGTGTTGCCGTGGGTCAGGATGGAGTTGTGTATGAGGTGTTGCTGTGGATCAGGTTGGAGTTCTGTATGAGGTTTTGTCGAGGGCCGTGTTGGAGTCCTGTATGAGTAGTTCCCATGGGTCAGGTTGGAGCTGTGTATGAGGTGTTGCTGTGTGTCAGGTTGGAGTTGTGTATGAAATGTTGCTGTGGGTGAGGTTGGAGTTGTGTATGAGGTGTTGCTATGGGTCAGGTTGGAGTTCTGTATGACGTGTTGCTGTGAGTCAGGTTGGAGTTGTGTATGAGGTGTTGCCATGGGTCAGGTTGGATTTGTGTATGAGGTGTTGCTGTGGGTCAAGTTGGAGTTGTGTATGAGATGTTGCCGTAGGTCAGGTTGGAATTGTGTATGAGGTGTTGCCGTGGGTCAGGTTGGAGTTGTGTATGAGGTGTTGCTGGGGGTCAGGTTGGTGTTGTGTATGAGGTGTTGTCGTGGGTCAGGATGGAGTTGTGTATGAGGTGTTGCCGTGGGTCAGGTTGCAGTGCTGTATGAGGTGTTGTTGTGGGTCATGTTGGAGTTGTGTATGAGGTGTTGCTGTGGGTCAGGTTGGAGTTGTGTATGAGGTGTTGCTGGCGATCAGGTTGGAGTTGTGAATGAGGTGTTGCTGTGGCTCTGGTTGGTGTTGTCAATGAGGTGTTGCCGAGGTTCAGGTTGGAGTTGTGTATGAGGTGTTGCTATGGGTCAAGTTGGAGTCGTGTATGAGGTGTTGCCCTGGGTCAGGTTGGAGTTGTGTATGAGGTGTTGCTGTGGGTCAAGTTGGAGTTGTGTATGAGGTGTTGCCCTGTGTCAGGTTGGAGTTGTGTATGAGGTGTTGCTGTGGGTCAGGATGGAGTTGTGCATGAGGTGTTGTCGTGGGACCGGTTGGAGTCCTGTATGAGTTGTTGCCGTGGGTCAAGTTGGAGTTGTGTATGAGGTGTTGCTGTGGGTCAAGATGGAGTTCTGTATGAGGTGTTGCTGTGGTCAGGTTGGAGTTGTGTATGAGGTGTTGCTCTGAGTCAGGTTGGAGATGAGTATGAAATGTTGCTGTGGGTCAGGTTGGAGTGCTGTATGAGGTGTTGCTGTGGGTCAGGTTGGAGTTGTGTAGGAGGTGTTGCCATGGGTCTGGTTGGAGTTGTGTATGAGGTGTTGTTGTGGGTCTGGTTGGAGTTGTGTATGAGTTGTTGCCGTAGGTCAGTTTGGAGTTGTGTAAGAGTTGTTGCCATGGGTCAGGTTGGAGTTGTGTATGAGGTGTTGCTGTGGGTCAAGTTGGAGTTGTGTATGAGATGTTGCCGTAGGTCAGGTTGGAATTGTGTATGAGGTGTTGCCGTGTGTCAGGATGGAGTTGTGTATGAAGTGTTGCTGTGGGTCAGGTTGCAGTTGTGTATGAGGTGTTGCTGTGGGTTAAGTTGGAGTCGTTTCTGAGGTGTTGCTAGGGGTCAGGTTGGAGAGCTGTATGATTTGTTGCTGTGGGTCAGGTTGGAGTTGTGTATGAGGTGTTGCTGTGGGTCAAGTTGGAGTTGTGTATGAGGTGTTGCTGTGGGTCAGGTTGGAGTTGTGTATGAGGTGTTACCGTGGGTCAGGTTGGAGTTGTGAATGAGGTGTTGCTGTGTGTAAAGTTGGAGTCGTGCATGAGGTGTTGCCATGGGTCAGGTTGGAGTTATGTATGCTGTGTTGCTGTCGGTCAAGTTGGAGTTGTGCATGAGGTGTAGCCGCGGGTCAGGTTGGAGTTGTGTATGAGGTGTTGCTCGGGGTCAGGTTGGAGTTGTGAATGAGGTGTTGCCGTGGCTCAGGTTGGAGTTGTGTATGAGGTGTTGCTGCGGGTCAGGTTGGAGTTGTTTATGAGGTGTTACCGTGGGTCAGGTTGGAGTTGTGAATGAGGTGTTGCTGTGTGTCAAGTTGGAGTCGTGCATGAGGTGTTGCCGTGGGTCAGGTTGGAGTTATGTATGCGGTGTTGCTGTCAGTCAAGTTGGAGTTGTGCATGAGGTGTAGCCGCGGGTCAGGTTGGAGTTGTGTATGAGGTGTTGCTGGGGGTCAGGTTGGAGTTGTGAATGAGGTGTTGCCGTGGCTCAGGTTGGAGTTGTGTATGAGGTGTTGCTGTGGGTCAAGTTGGAGTTGTGTATGAGGTGTTGCCGTGGGTCAGGTTGGAGTTGTGTATGAGGTGATGCCGTTGGTCAAGTTGGAGTTGTGTATGAGGTGTTGCTGTGGGTCAAGTTGGAGTTGTGTATGAGCTGTTGCTGTGGGTCAGGTTGGAGTTGTGTATGAGGTGTTACCGTGGGTCAGGTTGGAGTTGTGAATGAGGTGTTGCTGTGTGTAAAGTTGGAGTCGTGCATGAGGTGTTGCCATGGGTCAGATTGGAGTTATGTATGCTGTGTTGCTGTCGGTCAAGTTGGAGTTGTGCATGAGGTGTAGCCGCGGGTCAGGTTGGAGTTGTGTATGAGGTGTTGCTGGGGGTCAGGTTGGAGTTGTGAATGAGGTGTTGCCGTGGCTCAGGTTGGAGTTGTGTATGAGGTGTTGCTGTGGGTCAAGTTGGAGTTGTGTATGAGGTGTTGCTGCGGGTCAGGTTGGAGTTGTTTATGAGGTGTTACCGTGGGTCAGGTTGGAGTTGTGAATGAGGTGTTGCTGTGTGTCAAGTTGGAGTCGTGCATGAGGTGTTGCCGTGGGTCAGGTTGGAGTTGTGTATGAGGTGTTGCCGTGGGTCCGGTTGGAGTTGTGTATGAGGTGATGCCGTTGGTCAGGTTGGAGTTGTGTATCAGGTGTTGCCGTGGATCAGGTTGGTGTTGTGTATGAGGTGTTGCTGTGGGTCAGATTGGAGTTGTGTATGAGGTGTTGGTGTGAGTCGGGTTGGAGTTGTGTATGAAAAGTTGGTGTGAGTCAGGTTGCAGTGCTGTATGAGGTGTTGCTGTGGGTCAGGTTGGAGTTGTTTATGAGGTGTTGCTGGGGGTCAGGTTGGAGAGCTGTATGAGTTGTTGCTGTGGGTCAGGTTGGAGTTGTGTATGAGGTGTTGCTGTGGGTCTGGTTGGAATTGTGTATGAGTTCTTGCCGTGGGTCAGGTTGGAGTTGTGTATGAGGTGTTCCTGTGGGTCAGGTTGGAGTTTTGTCTGAGGTGTTGTCGTGGACCTGCTTGGAGTCGTGTATGAGTTGTTGCCGTGGGTCAGGTTGGAGTTGTGTATGAGGTTTTGCAGTGTGTCAGGTTGGAGTTGTATATGAGGTGTTGCCGTGGGTCAGGTTGGAGTTGTGTATGAGGTGATGCTGTGGGTCAGTTGGAGTTGTGTATGAGGTGTTGTCGTGGGTCAGGTTGGAGTGCTGTATGAGGTGTTGTCGTGGGCCGGGTTGGAGTTTTGTATGAGGTGTTGCTGTGGCTCAGGTTGGAGTTGTGTATGAAATGTTGCTGTGGGTCAGGTTGGAGTGCTGTATGAGGTGTTGCTGTGGGTCAGGTCGGAGTTGTGTAGGAGGTGTTGCCATGGGTCTGGTTGGAGTTGTGTATGAGGTGTTGTTGTGGGTCAGGTTGGAGTTGTGTATGAGTTGTTGCCGTAGGTCAGGTTGGAGTTGTGTAAGCGGTGTTGCTGTGTGTCAAGTTGGAGTTGTGTAAGCGGTGTTGCTGGGGGTCAGGTTGGAGTTGTGTGTGAGGTGTTGCTGTGGGTCTGGTTGGAGTTGTGTATGAGGTGTTGCTGGGGGTCTGGTTGGAGTTGTGTATGCGGTGTTGCTGTCGGTCAAGTTAGAGTTGTGTATGAGGTGTTGCTCGTATTCAAGTTGGAGTTGTGTATGAGGTGTTGCCGTGGGTCAGGTTGGTGTTGTGTATGAAGTGTTCCCGTGGGTCAGGTTGGAGTTGTGCATCAGGTGCTGCCGTGGGTCAGGATGGAGTTGTGTATGAGGTGTTGCCGTGGGTCAGGATGGAGTTGTGTATGAGGTGTTGCTGTGGATCAGGTTGGAGTTCTGTATGAGGTTTTGTCGAGGGCCGTGTTGGAGTCCTGTATGAGTAGTTGCCATGGGTCAGGTTGGAGCTGTGTATGAGGTGTTGCTGTGTGTCAGGTTGGAGTTGTGTATGAAATGTTGCTGTGGGTGAGGTTGGAGTTGTGTATGAGGTGTTGCTATGGGTCAGGTTGGAGTTCTGTATGACGTGTTGCTGTGAGTCAGGTTGGAGTTGTGTAAGAGTTGTTGCCATGGGTCAGGTTGGATTTGTGTATGAGGTGTTGCTGTGGGTCAAGTTGGAGTTGTGTATGAGATGTTGCCGTAGGTCAGGTTGGAATTGTGTATGAGGTGTTGCCGTGTGTCAGGATGGAGTTGTGTATGAAGTGTTGCTGTGGGTCAGGTTGCAGTTGTGTATGAGGTGTTGTCGTGGGCCGGGTTGGAGTCCTGTATGAGTTGTTGCCGTGGGTCAGGTTGGAGTTGTACATGAGGTGTTGCCGTAGGACAGGTTGGAGTTGTGTATGAGGTATTGCTGTGAGTCACGTTGGAGTTGTGTATGAGGTGTTGCTGGGGGTCAGGTTGGTGTTGTGTATGAGGGTGTTGCTATGGGTCAGGTTGGAGTAGTGTTTGAGGTGTTGCTGGTTGCAGGTTGGAGTTGTGTATGAGGTGTTGCTGTGGCTCAAGTTGGAGTTTTGTATGAGGTGTTGCTGTCGGTCAAGTTGGAGTTGTGTATGAGGTGTAGCCGCGGGTCAGGTTGGAGTTGTGTATCAGGTGTTGCTGTCGGTCAAGTTGCAGTTGTGTATGACGTGTTGCTGTGGCTGAAGTTGGAGTTGTGTATGAGGTGTTGCTGTCGGTCAAGTTGGATGTGTATGAGGTGTAGCCGCGGGTCAGGTTGGAGTTGTGTATGAGGTGTTGCCATGGCTTAGGTTGGAGTTGTGTATGAGGTGTTGCTGTGGATCAGGCTGGAGTTGTGTATGAGGTGTTGCCGTGGGTCAGGTTGAAGTTGTGAATGAGGTGTTGCCATGGCTCAGGATGGAGTTGTGTATGAGGTGTTGCTGTGGCTCAGGTTGGATTTGTGCATGAGGTGTTGCTGTGGGTCAGGTTGGAGTTGTGTATGAGGTGTTGCTGTGGGTTAAGTTGGAGTCGTTTATGAGGTGTTGCTAGGGGTCAGGTTGGAGAGCTGTATGATTTGTTGCTGTGGGTCAGGTTGGAGTTGTGCATGTGGTGTTGCTGTCGGTCTGGTTGGAGTTGTGTATGATGTGTTCCTGTGGGTCAGGTTGGAGTTGTGTATGAGGTGTTCCTGTGGGTCAGGTTGGAGTTGTGTATGAGGTGTTGCTGTCGGTCAAGTTGGAATTGTGAATGAGGTGTAGCCGCGGGTCAGGTTGGAGTTGTGTATGAGGTGTTGCTGTGGGTCTAGTTGGAGTTGTGTATGAGGTGTTGCTGTGGGTCAGGTTGGAGTTGTGTATGAGGTGTTACCGTGGGTCAGGTTGGAGTTGTGAATGAGGTGTTGCTGTGTGTAAAGTTGGAGTCGTGCATGAGGTGTTGCCGTGGGTCAGGTTGGAGTTATGTATGCGGTGTTGCTGTCGGTCAAGTTGGAGTTGTGCATGAGGTGTAGCCGCGGGTCAGGTTGGAGTTGTGTATGAGGTGTTGCTGGGGGTCAGGTTGGAGTTGTGAATGAGGTGTTGCCGTGGCTCAGGTTGGAGTTGTGTATGAGGTGTTGCTGTGGGTCAAGTTGGAGTTGTGTATGAGGTGTTGCTGCGGGTCAGGTTGGAGTTGTTTATGAGGTGTTACCGTGGGTCAGGTTGGAGTTGTGTATGAGGTGATGCCGTTGGTCAGGTTGGAGTTCTGTATGAGGTGTTGCCGTGGATCAGGTTGGTGTTGTGTGTGAGGTGTTGCTGTGGGTCAGGTTGGAGTTGTGTATGAGGTGTTGGTGTGAGTCGGGTTGGAGTTGTGTATGAAAAGTTGGTGTGAGTCAGGTTGCAGTGCTGTATGAGGTGTTGCTGTGGGTCAGGTTGGAGTTGTTTATGAGGTGTTGCTGGGGGTCAGGTTGGAGAGCTGTATGAGTTGTTGCTGTGGGTCAGGTTGGAGTTGTGTATGAGGTGTTCCTGTGGGTCAGGTTGGAGTTGTGTCTGAGGTGTTGTCGTGGACCTGCTTGGAGTCGTGTATGAGTTGTTGCTGTGGGTCAGGTTGGAGTTGTGTATGAGGTTTTGCAGTGGGTCAGGTTGGAGTTGTATATGAAGTGTTGCCGTGGGTCAGGTTGGAGTTGTGTATGAGGTGATGCTGTGGGTTAGTTGGAGTTGCATATGAGGTGTTGCCGTAGGTCTGGTTGGAGTTGTGTATGAGGTGTTGCTGTGGGTCAGGTTGGAGTTGTGTATGAGGTGTTGCTGTAAGTCGGGTTGGAGTTGTGTATGAAAAGTTGCTGTGGGTCAGGTTGGAGTGCTGTATGAGGTGTTGCTCTGGGTCAGGTTGGAGAGCTGTATGAGTTGTTGCCGTGGGTCACGTTGTAGTTGTGTATGCGGTGTTGCTGTGGCTCAAGTTGGAGTTGTGTATGAGTTGTTGCTGTCGGTCAAGTTGAGTTGTGTATGAGGTGTAGCCGTGGGTCAGGTTGGAGTTGTGTATGAGGTGTTGCTGGCGATCAGGTTGGAGTTGTGAATGAGGTGTTGCTGTGGCTCAGGTTGGAGTTGTCAATGAGGTGTTGCCGAGGTTCAGGTTGGAGTTGTGTATGAGGTGTTGCTATGGGTCAAGTTGGAGTCGTGTATGAGGTGTTGCCCTGGGTCAGGTTGGAGTTGTGTATGAGGTGTTGCTGTGGGTCAAGTTGGAGTTGTGTATGAGGTGTTGCCCTGGGTCAGGTTGGAGTTGTGTATGAGGTGTTGCTGTGGGTCAGGATGGAGTTGTGTATGAGTTGTTGCGGTGGGTCAGTTTGGAGTTGTGTATGAGGTGTTGCCGTGGGTCAGGTTGGAGTTGTGTTTGAGGTGTTGCCGTGGCTTAGGTTGGAGTTGTGTATGAGGTGTTGCTGTGGGTCAAGTTGGAGTTGTGTATGAGGTGTTGGTGTGGGTGAAGTTGGAGTTGTGTATGTGTTGTTGCTGTTGGTCAGGTTGGAGTTGTGTATGAGGTGTTGCTGTGAGTCAGGTTGGTGTTGTGGATGAGGTGTTGTCGTGGGTCAGGTTGGAGTTGTGTATGAAATTTTGCTGTTTGTCAGGTTGGAGTGCTGTATGATGTGTTGCTTTGGGTCAGGTTGGAGTTGTGTTTCAGGTGTTGCTATGGGTGAATTTTGAGTTGTATATGATGTGTTGCTGTGGGTCTGGTTGGAGTTGTGTATGAGTTGTTGCCGTGGGTCAGGATGGAGTTGTGTATGAGGTGTTTCCGTAGGTCAGGTTGGAGTTGTGTATGAGGTGTTGCCTTTTGGTCAGGATGGAGTTGTGTATGAGGTGTTGCTGTGGGTCAGGTTGGAGTTGTGTATGAGGTGTTGTCGTGGGCCGGGTTGGAGTCCTGTATGAGTTGTCGCTGTGGCTCAGCTTGGAGTTGTGTATGAGGAGTTGCCGTGGGTCTGGTTGGAGTTGTGTATGAGGTGTTGTTGTGGGTCAGGTTGGAGTTGTGTATGAGTTGTTGCTGTGGGTCTGGTTGGAGTTGTGTATGAGGTGTTGCTGTGGGTCAAGTTGGAGTTGTGTATGAGGTGTTGCTGGGGGTCAAGATGGAGTTGTGTATGAACTGTTGCCCTGGGTCAGGTTGGAGGTCGTGTATGAGGTGTTGCTGGGGGTCTGGTTGGAGTTGTGTATGAGGTGTTGCTGTGGGTCAAGTTGGAGTTGTGTATGGGGTGTTGCTGTGGGTCAGGTTGGAGTTGTGTATCAGGTGTTGCTGTGGGTCAGGTTGGAGTTGTGTATGAGGTGTTGTCGTGGACCGGGATGGAGTCCTGTATGAGTTGTTACCGTGGATCAGTTTGGCGTTGTGCATGAGGTTTTGCCATGGGTCTGGTTGGAGTTGTGTATGAGGTGTTGCTGTGGGTCTGGTTGGAGTTGTGTATGAGGTGTTGCTGTGGGTCAAGTTGGAGTTGTGTATGTGGTGTTGCCGTGGGTCAGGTTGGACTTGTGTATGCGGTGTTGCTGTGGGTCAAGTTGGAGTTGTGTATGAGGTGTTGCTGGGGGTCAGGTTGGTGTTGTGTATGAGGTGTTGCTGGGGGTCAGGTTGGAGTTGTCTATGCGGTGTTGCTGTCGGTCAAGTTGGAGTTGTGTATGAGGTGTTACTGGGGGTGAAGTTGGAGTTGTGTATGAGGTGTTTCCGTGGGTCAGGTTGTAGGTTGTGTATGAGGTGTTGCTGTGGGTCAGTTTGGAATTGTGTATGAGGTGTTGCTGTGTGTCAGTTTGGAGTTGTGTATGAGGTGTTGTCGTGGGTCAGGATTGAGTTGTGTATGAGGAGTTGCCGTGGGTCTGGCTGGAGTTGTGTATGAGGTGTTGCTGGGGGTCAGGTTGGTGTTGTGTATGAGGTGTTGTCGTGTATCAGGTTGGAGTTGTGTATGAGGTGTTGCTGTGGGTCAGGTTGGAGTTATGCATGAGGTGTTGCTGTGGGTCAAGTTGGAGTTGTGTATGATGTGTTGCCCTGGGTCAGGTTGGAGTTGTGTATGAGGTGTTGCTGTGGTTCTGGTTGGAGTTGTGTATGACATGTTGCCGTGGGTCAGGATGGAGTTGTGTATGAGGTGTTGCCGTTGGTCAGGTTGTAGGGTGTATATGAGGTGTTGTCGTCGGCCGGGTTGGAGTCCTGTATGAATTGTTGCCGCGGGTCAGGTTGGAGTTGTGTATGTGGTGTTGCAGAGGGTCTGGTTGGGGTTGTATATGAGGTGTTGCTGTGGGTCTGGTTGGAGTTGCGTATGAGGTGTTGCTGTAGGTCAGGTTGGAATTGTTTATGAGGTGTTGCTGTGTGTCCGTTTGGAGATGTGTATGAGGTGATGTCGTGAGCCGGGTTGGAGTCCGTTACGAGTTGTTGCCGAGGGTCAGGTTGGAGTTGTGTATGAGGTGTTGCCGTGGGTCAGGTTGGAGTTGTGTATGAGTTGTTCCCGTGGGTCAGGTTGGAGCTGTGTATGAGTTGTTGCTGTTGGTCTCGTTGGAGTTGTGTATGTGGTGTTGCTGTGTGTCAAGTTGGAGTTGTGTATGTAGTGTTGCTGGGGGTCAGCTTGGAGTTGTGTATGAGGTGTTGCTGTGGGTCAGCTTGGAGTTGTGTATGTGGTTTTTCCATGGGTCTGGTTGGAGACCTGTATGAGTTGTTGCCGTGGGTCAGGTTGGAGTTGTGTATGATGTGTTGCTGGGGGTCAGGTTGGAGTTGTGTATGAGGTGTTGCTGTGGGTCTGGTTGGAGTCCTGTATGAGTTGTTGCTGTGGGTCAGGTTGGAGTTGTGTATGAGTTGTTGCTGTGGGTCAGGTTGGAGTTGTGTATGAGGTGTTGCCGTGGGTCAGGTTGGTGTTGTGTATGAGGTTTTGCTGTGGGTCAAGTTGGAGTTGTGTATGCGGTGTTGCCCTGGGTCAGGTTGGAGTTGTGTATGAGGTGTTGCTGTGGGTCTGGTTGGAGTTGTGTATGAGTTGTTGCGGTGGGTCAGTTTGGAGTTGTGTATGAGGTGTTGCCGTGGGTCAGGTTGGAGTTGTGTTTGACGTGTTGCCGTGGCTTAGGTTGGAGTTGTGTATGAGGTGTTGCTGTGGGTCAAGTTGGAGTTGTGTATGAGGTGTTGGTGTGGGTGAAGTTGGAGTTGTGTATGTGTTGTTGCTGTTGGTCAGGTTGGAGTTGTGTATGAGGTGTTGCTGTGAGTCAGGTTGGTGTTGTGGATGAGGTGTTGTCGTGGGTCAGGTTGGAGTTGTGTATGAAATTTTGCTGTTTGTCAGGTTGGAGTGCTGTATGATGTGTTGCTTTGGGTCAGGTTGGAGTTGTGTTTCAGGTGTTGCTATGGGTGAATTTTGAGTTGTATATGATGTGTTGCTGTGGGTCTGGTTGGAGTTGTGTATGAGTTGTTGCCGTGGGTCAGGATGGAGTTGTGTATGAGGTGTTTCCGTAGGTCAGGTTGGAGTTGTGTATGAGGTGTTGCCTTTTGGTCAGGATGGAGTTGTGTATGAGGTGTTGCTGTGGGTCAGGTTGGAGTTGTGTATGAGGTGTTGTCGTGGGCCGGGTTGGAGTCCTGTATGAGTTGTCGCTGTGGCTCAGCTTGGAGTTGTGTATGAGGAGTTGCCGTGGGTCTGGTTGGAGTTGTGTATGAGGTGTTGTCATGGTCCGGGTTGGAGTCCTGTAAGAGTTGTTACCGTGGGTCAGGTTGCAGTTGTGTATGAGTTGTTGCTGTGGGTCTGGTTGGAGTTGTGTGTGAGGTGTTGCTGTGGGTCAAGTTGGAGTTGTGTATGAGGTGTTGCTGGGGGTCAAGATGGAGTTGTGTATGAACTGTTGCCCTGGGTCAGGTTGGAGGTCGTGTATGAGGTGTTGCTGGGGGTCTGGTTGGAGTTGTGTATGAGGTGTTGCTGTGGGTCAAGTTGGAGTTGTGTATGGGGTGTTGCTGTGGGTCAGGTTGGAGTTGTGTATCAGGTGTTGCTGTGGGTCAGGTTGGAGTTGTGTATGAGGTGTTGTCGTGGACCGGGATGGAGTCCTGTATGAGTTGTTACCGTGGATCAGTTTGGCGTTGTGCATGAGGTTTTGACATGGGTCTGGTTGGAGTTGTGTATGAGGAGTTGCTGTGGGTCTGGTTGGAGTTGTGTATGAGGTGTTGCTGTGGGTCAAGTTGGAGTTGTGTATGTGGTGTTGCCGTGGGTCAGGTTGACTTGTGTATGCGGTGTTGCTGTGGGTCAAGTTGGAGTTGTGTATGAGGTGTTGCTGGGGGTCAGGTTGGTGTTGTGTATGAGGTGTTGCTGGGGGTCAGGTTGGAGTTGTCTATGCGGTGTTGCTGTCGGTCAAGTTGGAGTTGTGTATGAGGTGTTGCTGGGGGTGAAGTTGGAGTTGTGTATGAGGTGTTTCCGTGGGTCAGGTTGTAGGTTGTGTATGAGGTGTTGTCGTCGGCCGGGTTGGAGTCCTGTATGAGTTGTTGCCGCGGGTTAGGATGGAGTTGCGTATGTGGTGTTGCTGTGGGTCTGTTTGGGGTTGTGCATGAGGTGTTGCTGTGGGTCTGGTTGGAGTTGTGTATGAGGTGTTGCTGTGGGTCAGTTTGGAATTGTTTATGAGGTGTTGCTGTGTGTCAGTTTGGAGTTGTGTATGAGGTGTTGTCGTGGGCCGGGTTGGAGTGCGTTACGAGTTGGTGCCGTGGGTCAGGTTGGAGTTGTGTATGAGGTGTTGCCGTGGGTCAGGGTGGAGTTGTGTATGAGGTGTTGTCGTGGATCAGGTTGGAGTTGTGTATGAGTTGTTCCCGTGGGTCAGGTTGGAGCTGTGTATGAGTTGTTGATGTGGGTCTCGTTGAGTTGTGTATGTGGTGTTGCTGTCGGTCAAGTTGGAGTTGTGTATGAAGTGTTGCTGGGGATCAGCTTGGAGTTGTGTATGAGGTGTTGCTGTGGGTCAGGTTGGAGTTGTGTATGAGGTGTTTCCATGGGTCTGGTTGGAGTCCTGTATGAGTTGTTGCTGTGGGTCAGGTTGGAGTTGTGTATGAGGTGTTGCTGTGGGTCAGATTGGTGTTGTGTATGAGGTGTTGCTGTGGGTCAGGTTGGAGTTGGGTATGAGGTGTTGCTGTAGGTCAGGTTGGAATTGTTTATGAGGTGTTGCTGTGTGTCCATTTGGAGATGTGTATGAGGTGATGTCGTGGGCCGGGTTGGAGTCCGTTACGAGTTGTTGCCGAGGGTCAGGTTGGAGTTGTGTATGAGGTGTTGCCGTGGGTCAGGTTGGAGTTGTGTATGAGTTGTTTCCGTGGGTCAGGTTGGAGCTGTGTATGAGTTGTTGCTGTTGGTCTCGAAGTTGTGTATGTGGTGTTGCTGTGGGTCAAGTTGGAGTTGTGTATGTAGTGTTGCTGGGGGTCAGCTTGGAGTTGTGTATGAGGTGTTGCTGTGGGTCAGCTTGGAGTTGTGTATGAGGTTTTTCCATGGGTCTGGTTGGAGGCCTGTATGAGTTGTTGCCGTGGGTCAGGTTGGAGTTGTGTATGATGTGTTGCTGGGGGTCAGGTTGGAGTTGTGTATGAGGTGTTGCTGTGGGTCAGGTTGGAGTTGTGTATGAGTTGTTGCTGTGGGTCAGGTTGGAGTTGTGTATGAGTTGTTGCCGTGGGTCCGGTTGGAGTTGTGTATGAGGTGTTGCTGTGGGTCAAGTTGGAGTTGTGTATGCTGTGTTGCCCTGGGTCAGGTTGGAGTTGTGTATGAGGTGTTGCTGTGGGTCTGGTTGGAGTTGTGTATGAGTTGTTGCGGTGGGTCAGTTTGGAGTTGTGTATGAGGTGTTGTCGTGGGCCGGGTTGGAGTCCTGTATGAGTTGTCGCTGTGGCTCAGCTTGGAGTTGTGTATGAGGAGTTGCCGTGGGTCTGGTTGGAGTTGTGTATGAGGTCTTGCTGTGGGTCAGGTTGGAGTTGTGTATGAGGTGTTGTCATGGTCCGGGTTGGAGTCCTGTAAGAGTTGTTACCGTGGGTCAGGTTGGAGTTGTGTATGAGTTGTTGCTGTGGGTCTGGTTGGAGTTGTGTATGAGGTGTTGCTATGGGTCAAGTTGGAGTTGTGTATGAGGTGTTGCTGGGGGTCAAGATGGAGTTGTGTATGAACTGTTGCCCTGGGTCAGGTTGGAGGTCGTGTATGAGGTGTTGCTGGGGGTCTGGTTGGAGTTGTGTATGAGGTGTTGCTGTGGGTCAAGTTGGAGTTGTGTATGGGGTGTTGCTGTGGGTCAGGTTGGAGTTGTGTATCAGGTGCTGCTGTGGGTCAGGTTGGAGTTGTGTATGAGTTGTTGCCGTGGGTCAGGTTGGAGTTGTGTATGAGGTGTTGCTGTGGGTCAAGTTGGAGTTGTGAATGGGGTGTTGCTGTGGGTCAGGTTGGAGTTGTGTATCAGGTGTTGCTGTGGGTCAGGTTGGAGTTGTGTATGAGGTGTTGTCGTGGTCCGGGATGGAGTCCTGTATGAGTTGTTACCGTGGATCAGTTTGGCGTTGTGCATGAGGTTTTGCCATGGGTCTGGTTGGAGTTGTGTATGAGGTGTTGCTGTGGGTCTGGTTGGAGTTGTGTATGAGGTGTTGCTGTGGGTCAAGTTGGAGTTGTGTATGTGGTGTTGCCGTGGGTCAGGTTGGACTTCTGTATGCGGTGTTGCTGTGGGTCAAGTTGGAGTTGTGTATGAGGTGTTGCTGGGGGTCAGGTTGGTGTTGTGTATGAGGTGTTGCTGGGGGTCAGGTTGGAGTTGTCTATGCGGTGTTGCTGTCGGTCAAGTTGGAGTTGTGTATGAGGTGTTGCTGGGGGTGAGGTTGGAGTTGTGTATGAGGTGTTTCTGTGGGTCAGGTTGGAGTTGTGTATGAGGTGTTGCCGTGGGTCAGGTTGGTGTTGTGTATGAGGTGTTGCTGTGGGTCAAGTTGGAGTTGTGTATGCGGTGTTGCCCTGGGTCAGGTTGGAGTTGTGTATGGGGTGTTCCTGTGGGTCTGGTTGGAGTTGTGTATGAGTTGTTGCGGTGGGTCAGTTTGGAGTTGTGTATGCGGTGTTGTCGTGGGCCAGGTTGGAGTTGTGTATGAGGTGTTGCTGTGGGTCAGTTTGGAGTTGTGTATGAGGTGTTGTCGTGGGCCGGGTTGGAGTCCTGTATGAGTTGTCGCTGTGGCTCAGCTTGGAGTTGTGTATGAGGAGTTGCCGTGGGTCTGGTTGGAGTTGTGTATGAGGTCTTGCTGTGGGTCAGGTTGGAGTTGTGTATGAGGTGTTGTCATGGTCCGGGTTGGAGTCCTGTAAGAGTTGTTACCGTGGGTCAGGTTGGAGTTGTGTATGAGTTGTTGCTGTGGGTCTGGTTGGAGTTGTGTATGAGGTGTTGCTGTGGGTCAAGTTGGAGTTGTGTATGGGGTGTTGCTGTGGGTCAGGTTGGAGTTGTGTATGAGGTGTTGCTGTGGGTCAGGTTGGAGTTGTGTATGAGGTGTTGTCGTGGACCGGGATGGAGTCCTGTATGAGTTGTTACCGTGGATCAGTTTGGCGTTGTGCATGAGGTTTTGCCATGGGTCTGGTTGGAGTTGTGTATGAGGTGTTGCTGTGGGTCTGGTTGGAGTTGTGTATGAGGTGTTGCTGTGGGTCTGGTTGGAGTTGTGTATGAGGTGTTGCTGTGGGTCAAGTTGGAGTTGTGTATGTGGTGTTGCCGTGGGTCTGGTTGGACTTGTGTATGCGGTGTTGCTGTGGGTCAAGTTGGAGTTGTGTATGAGGTGTTGCTGGGGGTCAGGTTGGTGTTGTGTATGAGGTGTTGCTGGGGGTCAGGTTGGAGTTGTCTATGCGGTGTTGCTGTCGGTCAAGTTGGAGTTGTGTATGAGGTGTTGCTGGGGGTGAAGTTGGAGTTGTGTATGAGGTGTTTCCGTGGGTCAGGTTGTAGGTTGTGTATGAGGTGTTGTCGTCGGCCGGGTTGGAGTCCTGTATGAGTTGTTGCTGCGGGTTAGGATGGAGTTGCGTATGTGGTGTTGCTGTGGGTCTGTTTGGGGTTGTGCATGAGGTGTTGCTGTGGGTCTGGTTGGAGTTGTGCATGAGGTGTTGCTGAGGGTCAGTTTGGAATTGTGTATGAGGTGTTGCTGTGTGTCAGTTTGGAGTTGTGTATGAGGTGTTGCCGTGGGTCAGGGTGGAGTTGTGTATGAGGTGTTGTCGTGAATCAGGTTGGAGTTGTGTATGAGTTGTTCCCGTGGGTCAGGTTGGAGCTGTGTATGAGTTGTTGATGTGGGTCTCGTTGAGTTGTGTATGTGGTGTTGCTGTCGGTCAAGTTGGAGTTGTGTATGAAGTGTTGCTGGGGATTAGCTTGGAGTTGTGTATGAGGTGTTGCTGTGGGTCAGATTGGTGTTGTGTATGAGGTGTTGCTATGGGTCAGGTTGGAGTTGGGTATGAGGTGTTGCTGTAGGTCAGGTTGGAATTGTTTATGAGGTGTTGCTGTGTGTCCGTTTGGAGATGTGTATGAGGTGATGTCGTGGACCGGGATGGAGTCCTGTATGAGTTGTTACCGTGGATCAGTTTGGCGTTGTGCATGAGGTTTTGCCATGGGTCTGGTTGGAGTTGTGTATGAGGTGTTGCTGTGGGTCTGGTTGGAGTTGTGTATGCGGTGTTGCCCTGGGTCAGGTTGGAGTTGTGTATGAGGTGTTGCTGTGGGTCTGGTTGGAGTTGTGTATGAGTTGTTGCGGTGGGTCAGTTTGGAGTTGTGTATGAGGTGTTGCCGTGGGTCAGGTTGGAGTTGTGTTTGACGTGTTGCCGTGGCTTAGGTTGGAGTTGTGTATGAGGTGTTGCTGTGGGTCAAGTTGGAGTTGTGTATGAGGTGTTGGTGTGGGTGAAGTTGGAGTTGTGTATGTGTTGTTGCTGTTGGTCAGGTTGGAGTTGTGTATGAGGTGTTGCTGTGAGTCAGGTTGGTGTTGTGGATGAGGTGTTGTCGTGGGTCAGGTTGGAGTTGTGTATGAAATTTTGCTGTTTGTCAGGTTGGAGTGCTGTATGATGTGTTGCTTTGGGTCAGGTTGGAGTTGTGTTTCAGGTGTTGCTATGGGTGAATTTTGAGTTGTATATGATGTGTTGCTGTGGGTCTGGTTGGAGTTGTGTATGAGTTGTTGCCGTGGGTCAGGATGGAGTTGTGTATGAGGTGTTTCCGTAGGTCAGGTTGGAGTTGTGTATGAGGTGTTGCCTTTTGGTCAGGATGGAGTTGTGTATGAGGTGTTGCTGTGGGTCAGGTTGGAGTTGTGTATGAGGTGTTGTCGTGGGCCGGGTTGGAGTCCTGTATGAGTTGTCGCTGTGGCTCAGCTTGGAGTTGTGTATGAGGAGTTGCCGTGGGTCTGGTTGGAGTTGTGTATGAGGTGTTGTCATGGTCCGGGTTGGAGTCCTGTAAGAGTTGTTACCGTGGGTCAGGTTGCAGTTGTGTATGAGTTGTTGCTGTGGGTCTGGTTGGAGTTGTGTGTGAGGTGTTGCTGTGGGTCAAGTTGGAGTTGTGTATGAGGTGTTGCTGGGGGTCAAGATGGAGTTGTGTATGAACTGTTGCCCTGGGTCAGGTTGGAGGTCGTGTATGAGGTGTTGCTGGGGGTCTGGTTGGAGTTGTGTATGAGGTGTTGCTGTGGGTCAAGTTGGAGTTGTGTATGGGGTGTTGCTGTGGGTCAGGTTGGAGTTGTGTATCAGGTGTTGCTGTGGGTCAGGTTGGAGTTGTGTATGAGGTGTTGTCGTGGACCGGGATGGAGTCCTGTATGAGTTGTTACCGTGGATCAGTTTGGCGTTGTGCATGAGGTTTTGACATGGGTCTGGTTGGAGTTGTGTATGAGGAGTTGCTGTGGGTCTGGTTGGAGTTGTGTATGAGGTGTTGCTGTGGGTCAAGTTGGAGTTGTGTATGTGGTGTTGCCGTGGGTCAGGTTGGACTTGTGTATGCGGTGTTGCTGTGGGTCAAGTTGGAGTTGTGTATGAGGTGTTGCTGGGGGTCAGGTTGGTGTTGTGTATGAGGTGTTGCTGGGGGTCAGGTTGGAGTTGTCTATGCGGTGTTGCTGTCGGTCAAGTTGGAGTTGTGTATGAGGTGTTGCTGGGGGTGAAGTTGGAGTTGTGTATGAGGTGTTTCCGTGGGTCAGGTTGTAGGTTGTGTATGAGGTGTTGTCGTCGGCCGGGTTGGAGTCCTGTATGAGTTGTTGCCGCGGGTTAGGATGGAGTTGCGTATGTGGTGTTGCTGTGGGTCTGTTTGGGGTTGTGCATGAGGTGTTGCTGTGGGTCTGGTTGGAGTTGTGTATGAGGTGTTGCTGTGGGTCAGTTTGGAATTGTTTATGAGGTGTTGCTGTGTGTCAGTTTGGAGTTGTGTATGAGGTGTTGTCGTGGGCCGGGTTGGAGTGCGTTACGAGTTGGTGCCGTGGGTCAGGTTGGAGTTGTGTATGAGGTGTTGCCGTGGGTCAGGGTGGAGTTGTGTATGAGGTGTTGTCGTGGATCAGGTTGGAGTTGTGTATGAGTTGTTCCCGTGGGTCAGGTTGGAGCTGTGTATGAGTTGTTGATGTGGGTCTCGTTGAGTTGTGTATGTGGTGTTGCTGTCGGTCAAGTTGGAGTTGTGTATGAAGTGTTGCTGGGGATCAGCTTGGAGTTGTGTATGAGGTGTTGCTGTGGGTCAGGTTGGAGTTGTGTATGAGGTGTTTCCATGGGTCTGGTTGGAGTCCTGTATGAGTTGTTGCTGTGGGTCAGGTTGGAGTTGTGTATGAGGTGTTGCTGTGGGTCAGATTGGTGTTGTGTATGAGGTGTTGCTGTGGGTCAGGTTGGAGTTGGGTATGAGGTGTTGCTGTAGGTCAGGTTGGAATTGTTTATGAGGTGTTGCTGTGTGTCCATTTGGAGATGTGTATGAGGTGATGTCGTGGGCCGGGTTGGAGTCCGTTACGAGTTGTTGCCGAGGGTCAGGTTGGAGTTGTGTATGAGGTGTTGCCGTGGGTCAGGTTGGAGTTGTGTATGAGTTGTTTCCGTGGGTCAGGTTGGAGCTGTGTATGAGTTGTTGCTGTTGGTCTCGAAGTTGTGTATGTGGTGTTGCTGTGGGTCAAGTTGGAGTTGTGTATGTAGTGTTGCTGGGGGTCAGCTTGGAGTTGTGTATGAGGTGTTGCTGTGGGTCAGCTTGGAGTTGTGTATGAGGTTTTTCCATGGGTCTGGTTGGAGGCCTGTATGAGTTGTTGCCGTGGGTCAGGTTGGAGTTGTGTATGATGTGTTGCTGGGGGTCAGGTTGGAGTTGTGTATGAGGTGTTGCTGTGGGTCAGGTTGGAGTTGTGTATGAGTTGTTGCTGTGGGTCAGGTTGGAGTTGTGTATGAGTTGTTGCCGTGGGTCCGGTTGGAGTTGTGTATGAGGTGTTGCTGTGGGTCAAGTTGGAGTTGTGTATGCTGTGTTGCCCTGGGTCAGGTTGGAGTTGTGTATGAGGTGTTGCTGTGGGTCTGGTTGGAGTTGTGTATGAGTTGTTGCGGTGGGTCAGTTTGGAGTTGTGTATGAGGTGTTGTCGTGGGCCGGGTTGGAGTCCTGTATGAGTTGTCGCTGTGGCTCAGCTTGGAGTTGTGTATGAGGAGTTGCCGTGGGTCTGGTTGGAGTTGTGTATGAGGTCTTGCTGTGGGTCAGGTTGGAGTTGTGTATGAGGTGTTGTCATGGTCCGGGTTGGAGTCCTGTAAGAGTTGTTACCGTGGGTCAGGTTGGAGTTGTGTATGAGTTGTTGCTGTGGGTCTGGTTGGAGTTGTGTATGAGGTGTTGCTATGGGTCAAGTTGGAGTTGTGTATGAGGTGTTGCTGGGGGTCAAGATGGAGTTGTGTATGAACTGTTGCCCTGGGTCAGGTTGGAGGTCGTGTATGAGGTGTTGCTGGGGGTCTGGTTGGAGTTGTGTATGAGGTGTTGCTGTGGGTCAAGTTGGAGTTGTGTATGGGGTGTTGCTGTGGGTCAGGTTGGAGTTGTGTATCAGGTGCTGCTGTGGGTCAGGTTGGAGTTGTGTATGAGTTGTTGCCGTGGGTCAGGTTGGAGTTGTGTATGAGGTGTTGCTGTGGGTCAAGTTGGAGTTGTGAATGGGGTGTTGCTGTGGGTCAGGTTGGAGTTGTGTATCAGGTGTTGCTGTGGGTCAGGTTGGAGTTGTGTATGAGGTGTTGTCGTGGTCCGGGATGGAGTCCTGTATGAGTTGTTACCGTGGATCAGTTTGGCGTTGTGCATGAGGTTTTGCCATGGGTCTGGTTGGAGTTGTGTATGAGGTGTTGCTGTGGGTCTGGTTGGAGTTGTGTATGAGGTGTTGCTGTGGGTCAAGTTGGAGTTGTGTATGTGGTGTTGCCGTGGGTCAGGTTGGACTTCTGTATGCGGTGTTGCTGTGGGTCAAGTTGGAGTTGTGTATGAGGTGTTGCTGGGGGTCAGGTTGGTGTTGTGTATGAGGTGTTGCTGGGGGTCAGGTTGGAGTTGTCTATGCGGTGTTGCTGTCGGTCAAGTTGGAGTTGTGTATGAGGTGTTGCTGGGGGTGAGGTTGGAGTTGTGTATGAGGTGTTTCTGTGGGTCAGGTTGGAGTTGTGTATGAGGTGTTGCCGTGGGTCAGGTTGGTGTTGTGTATGAGGTGTTGCTGTGGGTCAAGTTGGAGTTGTGTATGCGGTGTTGCCCTGGGTCAGGTTGGAGTTGTGTATGGGGTGTTCCTGTGGGTCTGGTTGGAGTTGTGTATGAGTTGTTGCGGTGGGTCAGTTTGGAGTTGTGTATGCGGTGTTGTCGTGGGCCAGGTTGGAGTTGTGTATGAGGTGTTGCTGTGGGTCAGTTTGGAGTTGTGTATGAGGTGTTGTCGTGGGCCGGGTTGGAGTCCTGTATGAGTTGTCGCTGTGGCTCAGCTTGGAGTTGTGTATGAGGAGTTGCCGTGGGTCTGGTTGGAGTTGTGTATGAGGTCTTGCTGTGGGTCAGGTTGGAGTTGTGTATGAGGTGTTGTCATGGTCCGGGTTGGAGTCCTGTAAGAGTTGTTACCGTGGGTCAGGTTGGAGTTGTGTATGAGTTGTTGCTGTGGGTCTGGTTGGAGTTGTGTATGAGGTGTTGCTGTGGGTCAAGTTGGAGTTGTGTATGGGGTGTTGCTGTGGGTCAGGTTGGAGTTGTGTATGAGGTGTTGCTGTGGGTCAGGTTGGAGTTGTGTATGAGGTGTTGTCGTGGACCGGGATGGAGTCCTGTATGAGTTGTTACCGTGGATCAGTTTGGCGTTGTGCATGAGGTTTTGCCATGGGTCTGGTTGGAGTTGTGTATGAGGTGTTGCTGTGGGTCTGGTTGGAGTTGTGTATGAGGTGTTGCTGTGGGTCTGGTTGGAGTTGTGTATGAGGTGTTGCTGTGGGTCAAGTTGGAGTTGTGTATGTGGTGTTGCCGTGGGTCTGGTTGGACTTGTGTATGCGGTGTTGCTGTGGGTCAAGTTGGAGTTGTGTATGAGGTGTTGCTGGGGGTCAGGTTGGTGTTGTGTATGAGGTGTTGCTGGGGGTCAGGTTGGAGTTGTCTATGCGGTGTTGCTGTCGGTCAAGTTGGAGTTGTGTATGAGGTGTTGCTGGGGGTGAAGTTGGAGTTGTGTATGAGGTGTTTCCGTGGGTCAGGTTGTAGGTTGTGTATGAGGTGTTGTCGTCGGCCGGGTTGGAGTCCTGTATGAGTTGTTGCTGCGGGTTAGGATGGAGTTGCGTATGTGGTGTTGCTGTGGGTCTGTTTGGGGTTGTGCATGAGGTGTTGCTGTGGGTCTGGTTGGAGTTGTGCATGAGGTGTTGCTGAGGGTCAGTTTGGAATTGTGTATGAGGTGTTGCTGTGTGTCAGTTTGGAGTTGTGTATGAGGTGTTGCCGTGGGTCAGGGTGGAGTTGTGTATGAGGTGTTGTCGTGAATCAGGTTGGAGTTGTGTATGAGTTGTTCCCGTGGGTCAGGTTGGAGCTGTGTATGAGTTGTTGATGTGGGTCTCGTTGAGTTGTGTATGTGGTGTTGCTGTCGGTCAAGTTGGAGTTGTGTATGAAGTGTTGCTGGGGATTAGCTTGGAGTTGTGTATGAGGTGTTGCTGTGGGTCAGATTGGTGTTGTGTATGAGGTGTTGCTATGGGTCAGGTTGGAGTTGGGTATGAGGTGTTGCTGTAGGTCAGGTTGGAATTGTTTATGAGGTGTTGCTGTGTGTCCGTTTGGAGATGTGTATGAGGTGATGTCGTGGACCGGGATGGAGTCCTGTATGAGTTGTTACCGTGGATCAGTTTGGCGTTGTGCATGAGGTTTTGCCATGGGTCTGGTTGGAGTTGTGTATGAGGTGTTGCTGTGGGTCTGGTTGGAGTTGTGTATGAGGTGTTGCTGTGGGTCAAGTTGGAGTTGTGTATGTGGTGTTGCCGTGGGTCAGGTTGGACTTGTGTATGCGGTGTTGCTGTGGGTCAAGTTGGAGTTGTGTATGAGGTGTTGCTGGGGGTCAGGTTGGTGTTGTGTATGAGGTGTTGCTGGGGGTCAGGTTGGAGTTGTCTATGCGGTGTTGCTGTCGGTCAAGTTGGAGTTGTGTATGAGGTGTTACTGGGGGTGAAGTTGGAGTTGTGTATGAGGTGTTTCCGTGGGTCAGGTTGTAGGTTGTGTATGAGGTGTTGCTGTGGGTCAGTTTGGAATTGTGTATGAGGTGTTGCTGTGTGTCAGTTTGGAGTTGTGTATGAGGTGTTGTCGTGGGCCGGGTTGGAGTGCGTTACGAGTTGGTGCCGTGGGTCAGGTTGGAGTTGTGTATGAGGTGTTGCCGTGGGTCAGGGTGGAGTTGTGTATGAGGTGTTGTCGTGGATCAGGTTGGAGTTGTGTATGAGTTGTTCCCGTGGGTCAGGTTGGAGCTGTGTATGAGTTGTTGATGTGGGTCTCGTTGAGTTGTGTATGTGGTGTTGCTGTCGGTATAGTTGGAGTTGTGTATGAAGTGTTGCTGGGGGTCAGCTTGGAGTTGTGTATGAGATGTTGCCGTGGGTCAGGTTGGATTTGTGTATGAGGTGTTGTCGTGGGTCAGGATTGAGTTGTGTATGAGGAGTTGCCGTGGGTCTGGCTGGAGTTGTGTATGAGGTGTTGCTGGGGGTCAGGTTGGTGTTGTGTATGAGGTGTTGTCGTGTGTCAGGTTGGAGTTGTGTATGAGGTGTTGCTGTGGGTCAGGTTGGAGTTATGCATGAGGTGTTGCTGTGGGTCAAGTTGGAGTTGTGTATGATGTGTTGCCCTGGGTCAGGTTGGAGTTGTGTATGAGGTGTTGCTGTGGTTCTGGTTGGAGTTGTGTATGACATGTTGCCGTGGGTCAGGTTGGAGTTGTGTATGAGGTGTTGCCGTTGGTCAGGTTGTAGGGTGTATATGAGGTGTTGTCGTCGGCCGGGTTGGAGTCCTGTATGAATTGTTGCCGCGGGTCAGGTTGGAGTTGTGTATGTGGTGTTGCAGAGGGTCTGGTTGGGGTTGTATATGAGGTGTTGCTGTGGGTCTGGTTGGAGTTGCGTATGAGGTGTTGCTGTAGGTCAGGTTGGAATTGTTTATGAGGTGTTGCTGTGTGTCCGTTTGGAGATGTGTATGAGGTGATGTCGTGAGCCGGGTTGGAGTCCGTTACGAGTTGTTGCCGAGGTTCAGGTTGGAGTTGTGTATGAGGTGTTGCCGTGGGTCAGGTTGGAGTTGTGTATGAGTTGTTCCCGTGGGTCAGGTTGGAGCTGTGTATGAGTTGTTGCTGTTGGTCTCGTTGGAGTTGTGTATGTGGTGTTGCTGTGTGTCAAGTTGGAGTTGTGTATGTAGTGTTGCTGGGGGTCAGCTTGGAGTTGTGTATGAGGTGTTGCTGTGGGTCAGCTTGGAGTTGTGTATGAGGTTTTTCCATGGGTCTGGTTGGAGACCTGTATGAGTTGTTGCCGTGGGTCAGGTTGGAGTTGTGTATGATGTGTTGCTGGGGGTCAGTTTGGAATTGTGTATGAGGTGTTGCTGTGTGTCAGTTTGGAGTTGTGTATGAGGTGTTGTCGTGGGTCAGGATTGAGTTGTGTATGAGGAGTTGCCGTGGGTCTGGCTGGAGTTGTGTATGAGGTGTTGCTGGGGGTCAGGTTGGTGTTGTGTATGAGGTGTTGTCGTGTATCAGGTTGGAGTTGTGTATGAGGTGTTGCTGTGGGTCAGGTTGGAGTTATGCATGAGGTGTTGCTGTGGGTCAAGTTGGAGTTGTGTATGATGTGTTGCCCTGGGTCAGGTTGGAGTTGTGTATGAGGTGTTGCTGTGGTTCTGGTTGGAGTTGTGTATGACATGTTGCCGTGGGTCAGGTTGGAGTTGTGTATGAGGTGTTGCCGTTGGTCAGGTTGTAGGGTGTATATGAGGTGTTGTCGTCGGCCGGGTTGGAGTCCTGTATGAATTGTTGCCGCGGGTCAGGTTGGAGTTGTGTATGTGGTGTTGCAGAGGGTCTGGTTGGGGTTGTATATGAGGTGTTGCTGTGGGTCTGGTTGGAGTTGCGTATGAGGTGTTGCTGTAGGTCAGGTTGGAATTGTTTATGAGGTGTTGCTGTGTGTCCGTTTGGAGATGTGTATGAGGTGATGTCGTGAGCCGGGTTGGAGTCCGTTACGAGTTGTTGCCGAGGGTCAGGTTGGAGTTGTGTATGAGGTGTTGCCGTGGGTCAGGTTGGAGTTGTGTATGAGTTGTTCCCGTGGGTCAGGTTGGAGCTGTGTATGAGTTGTTGCTGTTGGTGTCGTTGGAGTTGTGTATGTGGTGTTGCTGTGTGTCAAGTTGGAGTTGTGTATGTAGTGTTGCTGGGGGTCAGCTTGGAGTTGTGTATGAGGTGTTGCTGTGGGTCAGCTTGGAGTTGTGTATGAGGTTTTTCCATGGGTCTGGTTGGAGACCTGTATGAGTTGTTGCCGTGGGTCAGGTTGGAGTTGTGTATGATGTGTTGCTGGGGGTCAGGTTGGAGTTGTGTATGAGGTGTTGCTGTGGGTCTGGTTGGAGTCCTGTATGAGTTGTTGCTGTGGGTCAGGTTGGAGTTGTGTATGAGTTGTTGCTGTGGGTCAGGTTGGAGTTGTGTATGAGGTGTTGCCGTGGGTCAGGTTGGTGTTGTGTATGAGGTTTTGCTGTGGGTCAAGTTGGAGTTGTGTATGCGGTGTTGCCCTGGGTCAGGTTGGAGTTGTGTATGAGGTGTTGCTGTGGGTCTGGTTGGAGTTGTGTATGAGTTGTTGCGGTGGGTCAGTTTGGAGTTGTGTATGAGGTGTTGCCGTGGGTCAGGTTGGAGTTGTGTTTGACGTGTTGCCGTGGCTTAGGTTGGAGTTGTGTATGAGGTGTTGCTGTGGGTCAAGTTGGAGTTGTGTATGAGGTGTTGGTGTGGGTGAAGTTGGAGTTGTGTATGTGTTGTTGCTGTTGGTCAGGTTGGAGTTGTGTATGAGGTGTTGCTGTGAGTCAGGTTGGTGTTGTGGATGAGGTGTTGTCGTGGGTCAGGTTGGAGTTGTGTATGAAATTTTGCTGTTTGTCAGGTTGGAGTGCTGTATGATGTGTTGCTTTGGGTCAGGTTGGAGTTGTGTTTCAGGTGTTGCTATGGGTGAATTTTGAGTTGTATATGATGTGTTGCTGTGGGTCTGGTTGGAGTTGTGTATGAGTTGTTGCCGTGGGTCAGGATGGAGTTGTGTATGAGGTGTTTCCGTAGGTCAGGTTGGAGTTGTGTATGAGGTGTTGCCTTTTGGTCAGGATGGAGTTGTGTATGAGGTGTTGCTGTGGGTCAGGTTGGAGTTGTGTATGAGGTGTTGTCGTGGGCCGGGTTGGAGTCCTGTATGAGTTGTCGCTGTGGCTCAGCTTGGAGTTGTGTATGAGGAGTTGCCGTGGGTCTGGTTGGAGTTGTGTATGAGGTGTTGTCATGGTCCGGGTTGGAGTCCTGTAAGAGTTGTTACCGTGGGTCAGGTTGCAGTTGTGTATGAGTTGTTGATGTGGATCTGGTTGGAGTTGTGTATGAGGTGTTGCTGTGGGTCAAGTTGGAGTTGTGTATGAGGTGTTGCTGGGGGTCAAGATGGAGTTGTGTATGAACTGTTGCCCTGGGTCAGGTTGGAGGTCGTGTATGAGGTGTTGCTGGGGGTCTGGTTGGAGTTGTGTATGAGGTGTTGCTGTGGGTCAAGTTGGAGTTGTGTATGGGGTGTTGCTGTGGGTCAGGTTGGAGTTGTGTATCAGGTGTTGCTGTGGGTCAGGTTGGAGTTGTGTATGAGGTGTTGTCGTGGACCGGGATGGAGTCCTGTATGAGTTGTTACCGTGGATCAGTTTGGCGTTGTGCATGAGGTTTTGACATGGGTCTGGTTGGAGTTGTGTATGAGGAGTTGCTGTGGGTCTGGTTGGAGTTGTGTATGAGGTGTTGCTGTGGGTCAAGTTGGAGTTGTGTATGTGGTGTTGCCGTGGGTCAGGTTGGACTTGTGTATGCGGTGTTGCTGTGGGTCAAGTTGGAGTTGTGTATGAGGTGTTGCTGGGGGTCAGGTTGGTGTTGTGTATGAGGTGTTGCTGGGGGTCAGGTTGGAGTTGTCTATGCGGTGTTGCTGTCGGTCAAGTTGGAGTTGTGTATGAGGTGTTGCTGGGGGTGAAGTTGGAGTTGTGTATGAGGTGTTTCCGTGGGTCAGGTTGTAGGTTGTGTATGAGGTGTTGTCGTCGGCCGGGTTGGAGTCCTGTATGAGTTGTTGCCGCGGGTTAGGATGGAGTTGCGTATGTGGTGTTGCTGTGGGTCTGTTTGGGGTTGTGCATGAGGTGTTGCTGTGGGTCTGGTTGGAGTTGTGTATGAGGTGTTGCTGTGGGTCAGTTTGGAATTGTTTATGAGGTGTTGCTGTGTGTCAGTTTGGAGTTGTGTATGAGGTGTTGTCGTGGGCCGGGTTGGAGTGCGTTACGAGTTGGTGCCGTGGGTCAGGTTGGAGTTGTGTATGAGGTGTTGCCGTGGGTCAGGGTGGAGTTGTGTATGAGGTGTTGTCGTGGATCAGGTTGGAGTTGTGTATGAGTTGTTCCCGTGGGTCAGGTTGGAGCTGTGTATGAGTTGTTGATGTGGGTCTCGTTGAGTTGTGTATGTGGTGTTGCTGTCGGTCAAGTTGGAGTTGTGTATGAAGTGTTGCTGGGGATCAGCTTGGAGTTGTGTATGAGGTGTTGCTGTGGGTCAGGTTGGAGTTGTGTATGAGGTGTTTCCATGGGTCTGGTTGGAGTCCTGTATGAGTTGTTGCTGTGGGTCAGGTTGGAGTTGTGTATGAGGTGTTGCTGTGGGTCAGATTGGTGTTGTGTATGAGGTGTTGCTGTGGGTCAGGTTGGAGTTGGGTATGAGGTGTTGCTGTAGGTCAGGTTGGAATTGTTTATGAGGTGTTGCTGTGTGTCCATTTGGAGATGTGTATGAGGTGATGTCGTGGGCCGGGTTGGAGTCCGTTACGAGTTGTTGCCGAGGGTCAGGTTGGAGTTGTGTATGAGGTGTTGCCGTGGGTCAGGTTGGAGTTGTGTATGAGTTGTTTCCGTGGGTCAGGTTGGAGCTGTGTATGAGTTGTTGCTGTTGGTCTCGAAGTTGTGTATGTGGTGTTGCTGTGGGTCAAGTTGGAGTTGTGTATGTAGTGTTGCTGGGGGTCAGCTTGGAGTTGTGTATGAGGTGTTGCTGTGGGTCAGCTTGGAGTTGTGTATGAGGTTTTTCCATGGGTCTGGTTGGAGGCCTGTATGAGTTGTTGCCGTGGGTCAGGTTGGAGTTGTGTATGATGTGTTGCTGGGGGTCAGGTTGGAGTTGTGTATGAGGTGTTGCTGTGGGTCAGGTTGGAGTTGTGTATGAGTTGTTGCTGTGGGTCAGGTTGGAGTTGTGTATGAGTTGTTGCCGTGGGTCCGGTTGGAGTTGTGTATGAGGTGTTGCTGTGGGTCAAGTTGGAGTTGTGTATGCTGTGTTGCCCTGGGTCAGGTTGGAGTTGTGTATGAGGTGTTGCTGTGGGTCTGGTTGGAGTTGTGTATGAGTTGTTGCGGTGGGTCAGTTTGGAGTTGTGTATGAGGTGTTGTCGTGGGCCGGGTTGGAGTCCTGTATGAGTTGTCGCTGTGGCTCAGCTTGGAGTTGTGTATGAGGAGTTGCCGTGGGTCTGGTTGGAGTTGTGTATGAGGTCTTGCTGTGGGTCAGGTTGGAGTTGTGTATGAGGTGTTGTCATGGTCCGGGTTGGAGTCCTGTAAGAGTTGTTACCGTGGGTCAGGTTGGAGTTGTGTATGAGTTGTTGCTGTGGGTCTGGTTGGAGTTGTGTATGAGGTGTTGCTATGGGTCAAGTTGGAGTTGTGTATGAGGTGTTGCTGGGGGTCAAGATGGAGTTGTGTATGAACTGTTGCCCTGGGTCAGGTTGGAGGTCGTGTATGAGGTGTTGCTGGGGGTCTGGTTGGAGTTGTGTATGAGGTGTTGCTGTGGGTCAAGTTGGAGTTGTGTATGGGGTGTTGCTGTGGGTCAGGTTGGAGTTGTGTATCAGGTGCTGCTGTGGGTCAGGTTGGAGTTGTGTATGAGTTGTTGCCGTGGGTCAGGTTGGAGTTGTGTATGAGGTGTTGCTGTGGGTCAAGTTGGAGTTGTGAATGGGGTGTTGCTGTGGGTCAGGTTGGAGTTGTGTATCAGGTGTTGCTGTGGGTCAGGTTGGAGTTGTGTATGAGGTGTTGTCGTGGTCCGGGATGGAGTCCTGTATGAGTTGTTACCGTGGATCAGTTTGGCGTTGTGCATGAGGTTTTGCCATGGGTCTGGTTGGAGTTGTGTATGAGGTGTTGCTGTGGGTCTGGTTGGAGTTGTGTATGAGGTGTTGCTGTGGGTCAAGTTGGAGTTGTGTATGTGGTGTTGCCGTGGGTCAGGTTGGACTTCTGTATGCGGTGTTGCTGTGGGTCAAGTTGGAGTTGTGTATGAGGTGTTGCTGGGGGTCAGGTTGGTGTTGTGTATGAGGTGTTGCTGGGGGTCAGGTTGGAGTTGTCTATGCGGTGTTGCTGTCGGTTAAGTTGGAGTTGTGTATGAGGTGTTGCTGGGGGTGAGGTTGGAGTTGTGTATGAGGTGTTTCTGTGGGTCAGGTTGGAGTTGTGTATGAGGTGTTGCCGTGGGTCAGGTTGGTGTTGTGTATGAGGTGTTGCTGTGGGTCAAGTTGGAGTTGTGTATGCGGTGTTGCCCTGGGTCAGGTTGGAGTTGTGTATGGGGTGTTCCTGTGGGTCTGGTTGGAGTTGTGTATGAGTTGTTGCGGTGGGTCAGTTTGGAGTTGTGTATGCGGTGTTGTCGTGGGCCAGGTTGGAGTTGTGTATGAGGTGTTGCTGTGGGTCAGTTTGGAGTTGTGTATGAGGTGTTGTCGTGGGCCGGGTTGGAGTCCTGTATGAGTTGTCGCTGTGGCTCAGCTTGGAGTTGTGTATGAGGAGTTGCCGTGGGTCTGGTTGGAGTTGTGTATGAGGTCTTGCTGTGGGTCAGGTTGGAGTTGTGTATGAGGTGTTGTCATGGTCCGGGTTGGAGTCCTGTAAGAGTTGTTACCGTGGGTCAGGTTGGAGTTGTGTATGAGTTGTTGCTGTGGGTCTGGTTGGAGTTGTGTATGAGGTGTTGCTGTGGGTCAAGTTGGAGTTGTGTATGAGGTGTTGCTGGGGGTCAAGATGGAGTTGTGTATGAACTGTTGCCCTGGGTCAGGTTGGAGATCGTGTATGAGGTGTTGCTGGGGGTCTGGTTGGAGTTGTGTATGAGGTGTTGCTGTGGGTCAAGTTGGAGTTGTGTATGGGGTGTTGCTGTGGGTCAGGTTGGAGTTGTGTATGAGGTGTTGCTGTGGGTCAGGTTGGAGTTGTGTATGAGGTGTTGTCGTGGACCGGGATGGAGTCCTGTATGAGTTGTTACCGTGGATCAGTTTGGCGTTGTGCATGAGGTTTTGCCATGGGTCTGGTTGGAGTTGTGTATGAGGTGTTGCTGTGGGTCTGGTTGGAGTTGTGTATGAGGTGTTGCTGTGGGTCTGGTTGGAGTTGTGTATGAGGTGTTGCTGGGGGTCAGGTTGGTGTTGTGTATGAGGTGTTGTCGTGTGTCAGGTTGGAGTTGTGTATGAGGTGTTGCTGTGGGTCAGGTTGGAGTTATGCATGAGGTGTTGCTGTGGGTCAAGTTGGAGTTGTGTATGATGTGTTGCCCTGGGTCAGGTTGGAGTTGTGTATGAGGTGTTGCTGTGGTTCTGGTTGGAGTTGTGTATGACATGTTGCCGTGGGTCAGGTTGGAGTTGTGTATGAGGTGTTGCCGTTGGTCAGGTTGTAGGGTGTATATGAGGTGTTGTCGTCGGCCGGGTTGGAGTCCTGTATGAATTGTTGCCGCGGGTCAGGTTGGAGTTGTGTATGTGGTGTTGCAGAGGGTCTGGTTGGGGTTGTATATGAGGTGTTGCTGTGGGTCTGGTTGGAGTTGCGTATGAGGTGTTGCTGTAGGTCAGGTTGGAATTGTTTATGAGGTGTTGCTGTGTGTCCGTTTGGAGATGTGTATGAGGTGATGTCGTGAGCCGGGTTGGAGTCCGTTACGAGTTGTTGCCGAGGTTCAGGTTGGAGTTGTGTATGAGGTGTTGCCGTGGGTCAGGTTGGAGTTGTGTATGAGTTGTTCCCGTGGGTCAGGTTGGAGCTGTGTATGAGTTGTTGCTGTTGGTCTCGTTGGAGTTGTGTATGTGGTGTTGCTGTGTGTCAAGTTGGAGTTGTGTATGTAGTGTTGCTGGGGGTCAGCTTGGAGTTGTGTATGAGGTGTTGCTGTGGGTCAGCTTGGAGTTGTGTATGAGGTTTTTCCATGGGTCTGGTTGGAGACCTGTATGAGTTGTTGCCGTGGGTCAGGTTGGAGTTGTGTATGATGTGTTGCTGGGGGTCAGGTTGGAGTTGTGTATGAGGTGTTGCTGTGGGTCTGGTTGGAGTCCTGTATGAGTTGTTGCTGTGGGTCAGGTTGGAGTTGTGTATGAGTTGTTGCTGTGGGTCAGGTTGGAGTTGTGTATGAGGTGTTGCCGTGGGTCAGGTTGGTGTTGTGTATGAGGTTTTGCTGTGGGTCAAGTTGGAGTTGTGTATGCGGTGTTGCCCTGGGTCAGGTTGGAGTTGTGTATGAGGTGTTGCTGTGGGTCTGGTTGGAGTTGTGTATGAGTTGTTGCGGTGGGTCAGTTTGGAGTTGTGTATGAGGTGTTGCCGTGGGTCAGGTTGGAGTTGTGTTTGACGTGTTGCCGTGGCTTAGGTTGGAGTTGTGTATGAGGTGTTGCTGTGGGTCAAGTTGGAGTTGTGTATGAGGTGTTGGTGTGGGTGAAGTTGGAGTTGTGTATGTGTTGTTGCTGTTGGTCAGGTTGGAGTTGTGTATGAGGTGTTGCTGTGAGTCAGGTTGGTGTTGTGGATGAGGTGTTGTCGTGGGTCAGGTTGGAGTTGTGTATGAAATTTTGCTGTTTGTCAGGTTGGAGTGCTGTATGATGTGTTGCTTTGGGTCAGGTTGGAGTTGTGTTTCAGGTGTTGCTATGGGTGAATTTTGAGTTGTATATGATGTGTTGCTGTGGGTCTGGTTGGAGTTGTGTATGAGTTGTTGCCGTGGGTCAGGATGGAGTTGTGTATGAGGTGTTTCCGTAGGTCAGGTTGGAGTTGTGTATGAGGTGTTGCCTTTTGGTCAGGATGGAGTTGTGTATGAGGTGTTGCTGTGGGTCAGGTTGGAGTTGTGTATGAGGTGTTGTCGTGGGCCGGGTTGGAGTCCTGTATGAGTTGTCGCTGTGGCTCAGCTTGGAGTTGTGTATGAGGAGTTGCCGTGGGTCTGGTTGGAGTTGTGTATGAGGTCTTGCTGTGGGTCAGGTTGGAGTTGTGTATGAGGTGTTGTCATGGTCCGGGTTGGAGTCCTGTAAGAGTTGTTACCGTGGGTCAGGTTGCAGTTGTGTATGAGTTGTTGCTGTGGGTCTGGTTGGAGTTGTGTATGAGGTGTTGCTGTGGGTCAAGTTGGAGTTGTGTATGAGGTGTTGCTGGGGGTCAAGATGGAGTTGTGTATGAACTGTTGCCCTGGGTCAGGTTGGAGGTCGTGTATGAGGTGTTGCTGGGGGTCTGGTTGGAGTTGTGTATGAGGTGTTGCTGTGGGTCAAGTTGGAGTTGTGTATGGGGTGTTGCTGTGGGTCAGGTTGGAGTTGTGTATCAGGTGTTGCTGTGGGTCAGGTTGGAGTTGTGTATGAGGTGTTGTCGTGGACCGGGATGGAGTCCTGTATGAGTTGTTACCGTGGATCAGTTTGGCGTTGTGCATGAGGTTTTGACATGGGTCTGGTTGGAGTTGTGTATGAGGAGTTGCTGTGGGTCTGGTTGGAGTTGTGTATGAGGTGTTGCTGTGGGTCAAGTTGGAGTTGTGTATGTGGTGTTGCCGTGGGTCAGGTTGGACTTGTGTATGCGGTGTTGCTGTGGGTCAAGTTGGAGTTGTGTATGAGGTGTTGCTGGGGGTCAGGTTGGTGTTGTGTATGAGGTGTTGCTGGGGGTCAGGTTGGAGTTGTCTATGCGGTGTTGCTGTCGGTCAAGTTGGAGTTGTGTATGAGGTGTTGCTGGGGGTGAAGTTGGAGTTGTGTATGAGGTGTTTCCGTGGGTCAGGTTGTAGGTTGTGTATGAGGTGTTGTCGTCGGCCGGGTTGGAGTCCTGTATGAGTTGTTGCCGCGGGTTAGGATGGAGTTGCGTATGTGGTGTTGCTGTGGGTCTGTTTGGGGTTGTGCATGAGGTGTTGCTGTGGGTCTGGTTGGAGTTGTGTATGAGGTGTTGCTGTGGGTCAGTTTGGAATTGTTTATGAGGTGTTGCTGTGTGTCAGTTTGGAGTTGTGTATGAGGTGTTGTCGTGGGCCGGGTTGGAGTGCGTTACGAGTTGGTGCCGTGGGTCAGGTTGGAGTTGTGTATGAGGTGTTGCCGTGGGTCAGGGTGGAGTTGTGTATGAGGTGTTGTCGTGGATCAGGTTGGAGTTGTGTATGAGTTGTTCCCGTGGGTCAGGTTGGAGCTGTGTATGAGTTGTTGATGTGGGTCTCGTTGAGTTGTGTATGTGGTGTTGCTGTCGGTCAAGTTGGAGTTGTGTATGAAGTGTTGCTGGGGATCAGCTTGGAGTTGTGTATGAGGTGTTGCTGTGGGTCAGGTTGGAGTTGTGTATGAGGTGTTTCCATGGGTCTGGTTGGAGTCCTGTATGAGTTGTTGCTGTGGGTCAGGTTGGAGTTGTGTATGAGGTGTTGCTGTGGGTCAGATTGGTGTTGTGTATGAGGTGTTGCTGTGGGTCAGGTTGGAGTTGGGTATGAGGTGTTGCTGTAGGTCAGGTTGGAATTGTTTATGAGGTGTTGCTGTGTGTCCATTTGGAGATGTGTATGAGGTGATGTCGTGGGCCGGGTTGGAGTCCGTTACGAGTTGTTGCCGAGGGTCAGGTTGGAGTTGTGTATGAGGTGTTGCCGTGGGTCAGGTTGGAGTTGTGTATGAGTTGTTTCCGTGGGTCAGGTTGGAGCTGTGTATGAGTTGTTGCTGTTGGTCTCGAAGTTGTGTATGTGGTGTTGCTGTGGGTCAAGTTGGAGTTGTGTATGTAGTGTTGCTGGGGGTCAGCTTGGAGTTGTGTATGAGGTGTTGCTGTGGGTCAGCTTGGAGTTGTGTATGAGGTTTTTCCATGGGTCTGGTTGGAGGCCTGTATGAGTTGTTGCCGTGGGTCAGGTTGGAGTTGTGTATGATGTGTTGCTGGGGGTCAGGTTGGAGTTGTGTATGAGGTGTTGCTGTGGGTCAGGTTGGAGTTGTGTATGAGTTGTTGCTGTGGGTCAGGTTGGAGTTGTGTATGAGTTGTTGCCGTGGGTCCGGTTGGAGTTGTGTATGAGGTGTTGCTGTGGGTCAAGTTGGAGTTGTGTATGCTGTGTTGCCCTGGGTCAGGTTGGAGTTGTGTATGAGGTGTTGCTGTGGGTCTGGTTGGAGTTGTGTATGAGTTGTTGCGGTGGGTCAGTTTGGAGTTGTGTATGAGGTGTTGTCGTGGGCCGGGTTGGAGTCCTGTATGAGTTGTCGCTGTGGCTCAGCTTGGAGTTGTGTATGAGGAGTTGCCGTGGGTCTGGTTGGAGTTGTGTATGAGGTCTTGCTGTGGGTCAGGTTGGAGTTGTGTATGAGGTGTTGTCATGGTCCGGGTTGGAGTCCTGTAAGAGTTGTTACCGTGGGTCAGGTTGGAGTTGTGTATGAGTTGTTGCTGTGGGTCTGGTTGGAGTTGTGTATGAGGTGTTGCTATGGGTCAAGTTGGAGTTGTGTATGAGGTGTTGCTGGGGGTCAAGATGGAGTTGTGTATGAACTGTTGCCCTGGGTCAGGTTGGAGGTCGTGTATGAGGTGTTGCTGGGGGTCTGGTTGGAGTTGTGTATGAGGTGTTGCTGTGGGTCAAGTTGGAGTTGTGTATGGGGTGTTGCTGTGGGTCAGGTTGGAGTTGTGTATCAGGTGCTGCTGTGGGTCAGGTTGGAGTTGTGTATGAGTTGTTGCCGTGGGTCAGGTTGGAGTTGTGTATGAGGTGTTGCTGTGGGTCAAGTTGGAGTTGTGAATGGGGTGTTGCTGTGGGTCAGGTTGGAGTTGTGTATCAGGTGTTGCTGTGGGTCAGGTTGGAGTTGTGTATGAGGTGTTGTCGTGGTCCGGGATGGAGTCCTGTATGAGTTGTTACCGTGGATCAGTTTGGCGTTGTGCATGAGGTTTTGCCATGGGTCTGGTTGGAGTTGTGTATGAGGTGTTGCTGTGGGTCTGGTTGGAGTTGTGTATGAGGTGTTGCTGTGGGTCAAGTTGGAGTTGTGTATGTGGTGTTGCCGTGGGTCAGGTTGGACTTCTGTATGCGGTGTTGCTGTGGGTCAAGTTGGAGTTGTGTATGAGGTGTTGCT
Source organism: Mobula birostris (assembly GCF_030028105.1). Taxonomy (NCBI): domain Eukaryota; kingdom Metazoa; phylum Chordata; class Chondrichthyes; order Myliobatiformes; family Myliobatidae; genus Mobula; species Mobula birostris. The sequence goes on from NC_092379.1 coordinate 92,746,957, forward strand.
GGGGGTCAGGTTGGTGTTGTGTATGAGGTGTTGCTGGGGGTCAGGTTGGAGTTGTCTATGCGGTGTTGCTGTCGGTTAAGTTGGAGTTGTGTATGAGGTGTTGCTGGGGGTGAGGTTGGAGTTGTGTATGAGGTGTTTCTGTGGGTCAGGTTGGAGTTGTGTATGAGGTGTTGCCGTGGGTCAGGTTGGTGTTGTGTATGAGGTGTTGCTGTGGGTCAAGTTGGAGTTGTGTATGCGGTGTTGCCCTGGGTCAGGTTGGAGTTGTGTATGGGGTGTTCCTGTGGGTCTGGTTGGAGTTGTGTATGAGTTGTTGCGGTGGGTCAGTTTGGAGTTGTGTATGCGGTGTTGTCGTGGGCCAGGTTGGAGTTGTGTATGAGGTGTTGCTGTGGGTCAGTTTGGAGTTGTGTATGAGGTGTTGTCGTGGGCCGGGTTGGAGTCCTGTATGAGTTGTCGCTGTGGCTCAGCTTGGAGTTGTGTATGAGGAGTTGCCGTGGGTCTGGTTGGAGTTGTGTATGAGGTCTTGCTGTGGGTCAGGTTGGAGTTGTGTATGAGGTGTTGTCATGGTCCGGGTTGGAGTCCTGTAAGAGTTGTTACCGTGGGTCAGGTTGGAGTTGTGTATGAGTTGTTGCTGTGGGTCTGGTTGGAGTTGTGTATGAGGTGTTGCTGTGGGTCAAGTTGGAGTTGTGTATGAGGTGTTGCTGGGGGTCAAGATGGAGTTGTGTATGAACTGTTGCCCTGGGTCAGGTTGGAGATCGTGTATGAGGTGTTGCTGGGGGTCTGGTTGGAGTTGTGTATGAGGTGTTGCTGTGGGTCAAGTTGGAGTTGTGTATGGGGTGTTGCTGTGGGTCAGGTTGGAGTTGTGTATGAGGTGTTGCTGTGGGTCAGGTTGGAGTTGTGTATGAGGTGTTGTCGTGGACCGGGATGGAGTCCTGTATGAGTTGTTACCGTGGATCAGTTTGGCGTTGTGCATGAGGTTTTGCCATGGGTCTGGTTGGAGTTGTGTATGAGGTGTTGCTGTGGGTCTGGTTGGAGTTGTGTATGAGGTGTTGCTGTGGGTCTGGTTGGAGTTGTGTATGAGGTGTTGCTGTGGGTCAAGTTGGAGTTGTGTATGTGGTGTTGCCGTGGGTCTGGTTGGACTTGTGTATGCGGTGTTGCTGTGGGTCAAGTTGGAGTTGTGTATGAGGTGTTGCTGGGGGTCAGGTTGGTGTTGTGTATGAGGTGTTGCTGGGGGTCAGGTTGGAGTTGTCTATGCGGTGTTGCTGTCGGTCAAGTTGGAGTTGTGTATGAGGTGTTGCTGGGGGTGAAGTTGGAGTTGTGTATGAGGTGTTTCCGTGGGTCAGGTTGTAGGTTGTGTATGAGGTGTTGTCGTCGGCCGGGTTGGAGTCCTGTATGAGTTGTTGCTGCGGGTTAGGATGGAGTTGCGTATGTGGTGTTGCTGTGGGTCTGTTTGGGGTTGTGCATGAGGTGTTGCTGTGGGTCTGGTTGGAGTTGTGCATGAGGTGTTGCTGAGGGTCAGTTTGGAATTGTGTATGAGGTGTTGCTGTGTGTCAGTTTGGAGTTGTGTATGAGGTGTTGCCGTGGGTCAGGGTGGAGTTGTGTATGAGGTGTTGTCGTGAACCAGGTTGGAGTTGTGTATGAGTTGTTCCCGTGGGTCAGGTTGGAGCTGTGTATGAGTTGTTGATGTGGGTCTCGTTGAGTTGTGTATGTGGTGTTGCTGTCGGTCAAGTTGGAGTTGTGTATGAAGTGTTGCTGGGGATTAGCTTGGAGTTGTGTATGAGGTGTTGCTGTGGGTCAGATTGGTGTTGTGTATGAGGTGTTGCTGTGGGTCAGGTTGGAGTTGGGTATGAGGTGTTGCTGTAGGTCAGGTTGGAATTGTTTATGAGGTGTTGCTGTGTGTCCGTTTGGAGATGTGTATGAGGTGATGTCGTGGGCTGGGTTGGAGTCCGTTACGAGTTGTTGCCGAGGGTCAGGTTGAAGTTGTGTATGAGGTGTTGCTGTGTGTCAAGTTGGAGTTGTGTATGTAGTGTTGCTGGGGGTCAGCTTTGAGTTGTGTATGAGGTGTTGCTGTGGGTCAGCTTGGAGTTGTGTATGAGGTTTTTCCATGGGTCTGGTTGGAGGCCTGTATGAGTTGTTGCCGTGGGTCAGGTTGGTGTTGTGTATGAGGTGTTGCTGTGGGTCAAGTTGGAGTTGTGTATGCGGTGTTGCCCTGGGTCAGGTTGGAGTTGTGTATGAGGTGTTGCTGTGGGTCTGGTTGGAGTTGTGTATGAGTTGTTGCGGTGGGTCAGTTTGGAGTTGTGTATGAGGTGTTGTCGTGGGCCGGGTTGGAGTCCTGTATGAGTTGTCGCTGTGGCTCAGCTTGGAGTTGTGTATGAGGAGTTGCCGTGGGTCTGGTTGGAGTTGTGTATGAGGTCTTGCTGTGGGTCTGGTTGGAGTTGTGGATGAGGTGTTGTTGTGGGTCAGGTTGGTGTTGTGGATGAGGTGTTGTTGTGGGTCAGGTTGGAGTTGTGTATGAAATGTTGCTGTTTGTCAGGTTGGAGTGCTCTATGATGTGTTGCTGTGGTTCAGGTTGGAGTTGTGTATGAGGTTTTGCTGTGGGTCTGGTTGGAGTTGTGTATGAGGTGTTGCTGTGGGTCAGGTTGGAGGTCGTGTATGAGGTGTTGCTGGGAGTCTGGTTGGAGTTGTGTATGAGGTGTTGTCGTGGGCCGGGTTAGAGTCCCGTATGAGTTGTTGCCGTGGGTCAGGTTGGAGTTGTGTATGAGGTGTTGCCGTGGGTCTGGTTGGAGTTGTGTATGAGTTGTTGCCGTGGGTCTGGTTGGAGTTGTGTATGAGGTGTTGCTGTGGGTCTGGTTGGAGTTGTGTATGAGGTGTTGCTGTTGGTCAGGTTGGAGCTGTGTATGAGTTGTTGCTGTGGGTCTCGTTGGAGTTCTGTATGAGGTGTTGCTGTGGGTCAAGTTGGAGTTGTGTATGAGGTGTTGCTGGGGGTCAGCTTGGAGTTGTGTGTGAGGTGTTGCTGTGGGTCAAGTTGGAGTTGTGTATGAGTTGTTTCCATGGGTCTGGTTGGTGTCTTGTATGAGTTGTTGCCGTGGGTCAGGTTGCAGTTGTGTATGATGTGTTGCTGGGGTCAGGTTGGAGTTGTGTATGAGGTGTTGCTGTGGGTCTGGTTGGAGTCCTGTATGAGTTGTTGCTGTGGGTCAGGTTGGAGTTGTGTATGAGTTGTTGCTGTGGGTCAGGTTGGAGTTGTGTATGAGGTGGTGCCGTGGGTCAGGTTGGAGTTGTGTATGAGGTGTTGCCGTGGGTCTGGTTGGAGTTGTGTATGAGGTGTTGCTGTGGGTCAGGTTGGAGTTGTGTATGAGGTGTTGTCGTGGACCGGGATGGAGTCCTGTATGAGTTGTTACCGTGGATATGTTTGGCGTTGTGCATGAGGTTTTGCCATGGGTCTGGTTGGAGTTGTGTATGAGTTGTTGCTCTGGGTCAGGTTGGAGTTGTGTATGAGTTGTTCCCGTGGGTCAGGTTGGAGCTGTGTATGAGTTGTTGATGTGGGTCTCGTTGAGTTGTGTATGTGGTGTTGCTGTCGGTCAAGTTGGAGTTGTGTATGAAGTGTTGCTGGGGATCAGCTTGGAGTTGTGTATGAGGTGTTGCTGTGGGTCAGGTTGGAGTTGTGTATGAGGTGTTTCCATGGGTCTGGTTGGAGTCCTGTATGAGTTGTTGCTGTGGGTCAGGTTGGAGTTGTGTATGAGGTGTTGCTGTGGGTCAGATTGGTGTTGTGTATGAGGTGTTGCTGTGGGTCAGGTTGGAGTTGGGTATGAGGTGTTGCTGTAGGTCAGGTTGGAATTGTTTATGAGGTGTTGCTGTGTGTCCATTTGGAGATGTGTATGAGGTGATGTCGTGGGCCGGGTTGGAGTCCGTTACGAGTTGTTGCCGAGGGTCAGGTTGGAGTTGTGTATGAGGTGTTGCCGTGGGTCAGGTTGGAGTTGTGTATGAGTTGTTTCCGTGGGTCAGGTTGGAGCTGTGTATGAGGTGTTGCTATGGGTCAAGTTGGAGTTGTGTATGAGGTCTTGCTGTGGGTCAGGTTGGAGTTGTGTATGAGGTGTTGTCATGGTCCGGGTTGGAGTCCTGTAAGAGTTGTTACCGTGGGTCAGGTTGGAGTTGTGTATGAGTTGTTGCTGTGGGTCTGGTTGGAGTTGTGTATGAGGTGTTGCTATGGGTCAAGTTGGAGTTGTGTATGAGGTGTTGCTGGGGGTCAAGATGGAGTTGTGTATGAACTGTTGCCCTGGGTCAGGTTGGAGGTCGTGTATGAGGTGTTGCTGGGGGTCTGGTTGGAGTTGTGTATGAGGTGTTGCTGTGGGTCAAGTTGGAGTTGTGTATGGGGTGTTGCTGTGGGTCAGGTTGGAGTTGTGTATCAGGTGCTGCTGTGGGTCAGGTTGGAGTTGTGTATGAGTTGTTGCCGTGGGTCAGGTTGGAGTTGTGTATGAGGTGTTGCTGTGGGTCAAGTTGGAGTTGTGAATGGGGTGTTGCTGTGGGTCAGGTTGGAGTTGTGTATCAGGTGTTGCTGTGGGTCAGGTTGGAGTTGTGTATGAGGTGTTGTCGTGGTCCGGGATGGAGTCCTGTATGAGTTGTTACCGTGGATCAGTTTGGCGTTGTGCATGAGGTTTTGCCATGGGTCTGGTTGGAGTTGTGTATGAGGTGTTGCTGTGGGTCTGGTTGGAGTTGTGTATGAGGTGTTGCTGTGGGTCAAGTTGGAGTTGTGTATGTGGTGTTGCCGTGGGTCAGGTTGGACTTCTGTATGCGGTGTTGCTGTGGGTCAAGTTGGAGTTGTGTATGAGGTGTTGCTGGGGGTCAGGTTGGTGTTGTGTATGAGGTGTTGCTGGGGGTCAGGTTGGAGTTGTCTATGCGGTGTTGCTGTCGGTTAAGTTGGAGTTGTGTATGAGGTGTTGCTGGGGGTGAGGTTGGAGTTGTGTATGAGGTGTTTCTGTGGGTCAGGTTGGAGTTGTGTATGAGGTGTTGCCGTGGGTCAGGTTGGTGTTGTGTATGAGGTGTTGCTGTGGGTCAAGTTGGAGTTGTGTATGCGGTGTTGCCCTGGGTCAGGTTGGAGTTGTGTATGGGGTGTTCCTGTGGGTCTGGTTGGAGTTGTGTATGAGTTGTTGCGGTGGGTCAGTTTGGAGTTGTGTATGCGGTGTTGTCGTGGGCCAGGTTGGAGTTGTGTATGAGGTGTTGCTGTGGGTCAGTTTGGAGTTGTGTATGAGGTGTTGTCGTGGGCCGGGTTGGAGTCCTGTATGAGTTGTCGCTGTGGCTCAGCTTGGAGTTGTGTATGAGGAGTTGCCGTGGGTCTGGTTGGAGTTGTGTATGAGGTCTTGCTGTGGGTCAGGTTGGAGTTGTGTATGAGGTGTTGTCATGGTCCGGGTTGGAGTCCTGTAAGAGTTGTTACCGTGGGTCAGGTTGGAGTTGTGTATGAGTTGTTGCTGTGGGTCTGGTTGGAGTTGTGTATGAGGTGTTGCTGTGGGTCAAGTTGGAGTTGTGTATGAGGTGTTGCTGGGGGTCAAGATGGAGTTGTGTATGAACTGTTGCCCTGGGTCAGGTTGGAGATCGTGTATGAGGTGTTGCTGGGGGTCTGGTTGGAGTTGTGTATGAGGTGTTGCTGTGGGTCAAGTTGGAGTTGTGTATGGGGTGTTGCTGTGGGTCAGGTTGGAGTTGTGTATGAGGTGTTGTCGTGGACCGGGATGGAGTCCTGTATGAGTTGTTACCGTGGATCAGTTTGGCGTTGTGCATGAGGTTTTGCCATGGGTCTGGTTGGAGTTGTGTATGAGGTGTTGCTGTGGGTCTGGTTGGAGTTGTGTATGAGGTGTTGCTGTGGGTCTGGTTGGAGTTGTGTATGAGGTGTTGCTGTGGGTCAAGTTGGAGTTGTGTATGTGGTGTTGCCGTGGGTCTGGTTGGACTTGTGTATGCGGTGTTGCTGTGGGTCAAGTTGGAGTTGTGTATGAGGTGTTGCTGGGGGTCAGGTTGGTGTTGTGTATGAGGTGTTGCTGGGGGTCAGGTTGGAGTTGTCTATGCGGTGTTGCTGTCGGTCAAGTTGGAGTTGTGTATGAGGTGTTGCTGGGGGTGAAGTTGGAGTTGTGTATGAGGTGTTTCCGTGGGTCAGGTTGTAGGTTGTGTATGAGGTGTTGTCGTCGGCCGGGTTGGAGTCCTGTATGAGTTGTTGCTGCGGGTTAGGATGGAGTTGCGTATGTGGTGTTGCTGTGGGTCTGTTTGGGGTTGTGCATGAGGTGTTGCTGTGGGTCTGGTTGGAGTTGTGCATGAGGTGTTGCTGAGGGTCAGTTTGGAATTGTGTATGAGGTGTTGCTGTGTGTCAGTTTGGAGTTGTGTATGAGGTGTTGCCGTGGGTCAGGGTGGAGTTGTGTATGAGGTGTTGTCGTGAACCAGGTTGGAGTTGTGTATGAGTTGTTCCCGTGGGTCAGGTTGGAGCTGTGTATGAGTTGTTGATGTGGGTCTCGTTGAGTTGTGTATGTGGTGTTGCTGTCGGTCAAGTTGGAGTTGTGTATGAAGTGTTGCTGGGGATTAGCTTGGAGTTGTGTATGAGGTGTTGCTGTGGGTCAGATTGGTGTTGTGTATGAGGTGTTGCTGTGGGTCAGGTTGGAGTTGGGTATGAGGTGTTGCTGTAGGTCAGGTTGGAATTGTTTATGAGGTGTTGCTGTGTGTCCGTTTGGAGATGTGTATGAGGTGATGTCGTGGGCTGGGTTGGAGTCCGTTACGAGTTGTTGCCGAGGGTCAGGTTGAAGTTGTGTATGAGGTGTTGCTGTGTGTCAAGTTGGAGTTGTGTATGTAGTGTTGCTGGGGGTCAGCTTTGAGTTGTGTATGAGGTGTTGCTGTGGGTCAGCTTGGAGTTGTGTATGAGGTTTTTCCATGGGTCTGGTTGGAGGCCTGTATGAGTTGTTGCCGTGGGTCAGGTTGGTGTTGTGTATGAGGTGTTGCTGTGGGTCAAGTTGGAGTTGTGTATGCGGTGTTGCCCTGGGTCAGGTTGGAGTTGTGTATGAGGTGTTGCTGTGGGTCTGGTTGGAGTTGTGTATGAGTTGTTGCGGTGGGTCAGTTTGGAGTTGTGTATGAGGTGTTGTCGTGGGCCGGGTTGGAGTCCTGTATGAGTTGTCGCTGTGGCTCAGCTTGGAGTTGTGTATGAGGAGTTGCCGTGGGTCTGGTTGGAGTTGTGTATGAGGTCTTGCTGTGGGTCTGGTTGGAGTTGTGGATGAGGTGTTGTTGTGGGTCAGGTTGGTGTTGTGGATGAGGTGTTGTTGTGGGTCAGGTTGGAGTTGTGTATGAAATGTTGCTGTTTGTCAGGTTGGAGTGCTCTATGATGTGTTGCTGTGGTTCAGGTTGGAGTTGTGTATGAGGTTTTGCTGTGGGTCTGGTTGGAGTTGTGTATGAGGTGTTGCTGTGGGTCAGGTTGGAGGTCGTGTATGAGGTGTTGCTGGGAGTCTGGTTGGAGTTGTGTATGAGGTGTTGTCGTGGGCCGGGTTAGAGTCCCGTATGAGTTGTTGCCGTGGGTCAGGTTGGAGTTGTGTATGAGGTGTTGCCGTGGGTCTGGTTGGAGTTGTGTATGAGTTGTTGCCGTGGGTCTGGTTGGAGTTGTGTATGAGGTGTTGCTGTGGGTCTGGTTGGAGTTGTGTATGAGGTGTTGCTGTTGGTCAGGTTGGAGCTGTGTATGAGTTGTTGCTGTGGGTCTCGTTGGAGTTCTGTATGAGGTGTTGCTGTGGGTCAAGTTGGAGTTGTGTATGAGGTGTTGCTGGGGGTCAGCTTGGAGTTGTGTGTGAGGTGTTGCTGTGGGTCAAGTTGGAGTTGTGTATGAGTTGTTTCCATGGGTCTGGTTGGTGTCTTGTATGAGTTGTTGCCGTGGGTCAGGTTGCAGTTGTGTATGATGTGTTGCTGGGGTCAGGTTGGAGTTGTGTATGAGGTGTTGCTGTGGGTCTGGTTGGAGTCCTGTATGAGTTGTTGCTGTGGGTCAGGTTGGAGTTGTGTATGAGTTGTTGCTGTGGGTCAGGTTGGAGTTGTGTATGAGGTGGTGCCGTGGGTCAGGTTGGAGTTGTGTATGAGGTGTTGCCGTGGGTCTGGTTGGAGTTGTGTATGAGGTGTTGCTGTGGGTCAGGTTGGAGTTGTGTATGAGGTGTTGTCGTGGACCGGGATGGAGTCCTGTATGAGTTGTTACCGTGGATATGTTTGGCGTTGTGCATGAGGTTTTGCCATGGGTCTGGTTGGAGTTGTGTATGAGTTGTTGCTCTGGGTCAGGTTGGAGTTGTGTATGAGGTGTTGCCGTGGGTCAGGTTGGTGTTGTGTATGAGGTGTTGCTGTGGGTCAGGTTGGAGTTATGCATGAGGTGTTGCTGTGGGTCAAGTTGGAGTTGTGTATGATGTGTTGCTCTGGGTCAGGTTGGAGTTGTGCATGAGGTGTTGCTGTGGTTCTTGTTGGAGTTGTGTATGACATGTTGCCGTGGGTCAGGTTGGAGTTGTGTATGAGGTGTTGCCGTTGGTCAGGTTGTAGGTTGTGTATGAGGTGTTGTCGTCGGCCGGGTTGGAGTCCTGTATGAATTGTTGCCGCGGGTCAGGTTGGAGTTGAATATGTGGTGTTGCAGTGGGTCTGGTTGGGGTTGTATATGAGGTGTTGCTGTGTGTCAGTTTGGAGTTGTGTATGAGGTGTTGACGTGGGCCGGGTTGGAGTCCGTTACGAGTTGTTGCCGAGGGTCAGGTTGGAGTTGTGTATGAGGTGTTGCCGTGGCTCAGGATGGAGTTGTCTATGAGGTGTTGTCGTGGGTCAGGTTGGAGTTGTGTATGAGTTGTTTCCGTGGGTCAGGTTGGAGCTGTGTATGAGTTGTTGCTGTGGGTCTCGTTGGAGTTGTGTATGTGGTGTTGCTCTGGGTCAAGTTGGAGTTGTGTATGTAGTGTTGCTGGGGGTCAGCTTGGAGTTGTGTATGAGGTGTTGCTGTGGGTCAGGTTGGAGTTGTGTATGAGGTGTTTCCATGGGTCTGGTTGGAGACCTGTATGAGTTGTTGCCGTGGGTCAGGTTGGAGTTGTGTATGATGTGTTGCTGGGGGTCAGGTTGGAGTTGTGTATGAGGTGTTGCTGTGGGTCTGGTTGGAGTCCTGTATGAGTTGTTGCTGTGGGTCAGGTCGGAGTTGTGTATGAGTTGTTGCTGTGGGTCAGGTTGGAGTTGTGTATGAGGTGTTGCCGTGCGTCAGGTTGGTGTTGTGTATGAGGTGTTGCTGTGGGTCAAGTTGGAGTTGTGTATGCGGTGTTGCCCTGGGTCAGGTTGGAGTTGTGTATGAGGTGTTGCTGTGGGTCTGGTTGGAGTTGTGTATGAGTTGTTGCGGTGGGTCAGTTTGGAGTTGTGTATGAGGTGTTGCCGTGGGTCAGGTTGGAGTTGTGTTTGAGGTGTTGCCGTGGCTTAGGTTGGAGTTGTGTATGAGGTGTTGCTGTGGGTCAAGTTGGAGTTGTGTATGAGGTGTTGCTGTGGGTGAAGTTGGAGTTGTGTATGTGTTGTTGCTGTTGGTCAGGTTGGAGTTGTGTATGAGGTGTTGCTGTGAGTCAGGTTGGTGTTGTGGATGAGGTGTTGTCGTGGGTCAGGTTGGAGTTGTGTATGAAATGTTGCTGTTTGTCAGGTTGGAGTGCTCTATGATGTGTTGCTGTGGTTCAGGTTGGAGTTGTGTATGAGGTTTTTTCTGTGGGTCTGGTTGGAGTTGTGTATGAGGTGTTGCTGTGGGTCAAGTTGGTGTTGTGGATGAGGTGTTGTTGTGGGTCAGGTTGGAGTTGTGTATGAAATGTTGCTGTTTGTCAGGTTGGAGTGCTCTATGATGTGTTGCTGTGGCTCAGTTTGGAGGTCGTGTATGAGGTGTTGCTGGGAGTCTGGTTGGAGATGTGTATGAGGTGTTGTCGTGGGCCGGGTTAGAGTCCCGTATGAGTTGTTGCCGTGGGTCAGGTTGGAGTTGTGTATGAGGTGTTGCCGTGGGTCTGGTTGGAGTTGTGTATGAGGTGTTGCTGTGGGTCTGGTTGGAGTTGTGTATGAGGTGTTGCTGTTGGTCAGGTTGGAGCTGTGTATGAGTTGTTGCTGTGGGTCTCGTTGGAGTTGTGTATGAGGTGTTGCTGTGGGTCAAGTTGGAGTTGTGTATGAGGTGTTGCTGTGGGTCAGGTTGGAGTTGTGTATGAGTTGTTTCCATGGGTCTGGTTGGTGTCTTGTATGAGTTGTTGCCGTGGGTCAGGTTGCAGTTGTGTATGATGTGTTGCTGGGGTCAGGTTGGAGTTGTGTATGAGGTGTTGCTGTGGGTCTGGTTGGAGTCCTGTATGAGTTGTTGCTGTGGGTCAGGTTGGAGTTGTGTATGAGTTGTTGCTGTGGGTCAGGTTGGAGTTGTGTATGAGGTGGTGCCGTGGGTCAGGTTGGTGTTGTGTATGAGGTGTTGCTGTGGGTCAAGTTCGAGTTGTGTATGCGGTGTTGCCCTGGGTCAGGTTGGAGTTGTGTATGAGGTGTTGCTGTGGGTCTGGTTGGAGTTGTGTATGAGTTGTTGCGGTGCGTCAGTTTGGATTTGTGTATGAGGTGTTGCCGTGGGTCAGGTTGGAGTTGTGTTTGAGGTGTTGCCGTGGCTCAGGTTGGAGTTGTGTATGAGGTGTTGCTGTGGGTCAAGTTGGAGTTGTGTATGAGGTGTTGCTGTGGGTGAAGTTGGAGTTGTGTATGTGTTGTTGCTGTTGGTCAGGTTGGAGTTGTGTATGAGGTGTTGCTGTGAGTCAGGTTGGTGTTGTGGATGAGGTGTTGTCGTGGGTCAGTTTGGAGTTGTGTATGAAATGTTGCTGTTTGTCAGGTTGGAGTGCTGTATGATGTGTTGCTGTGGGTCAGGTTGGAGTTGTGTTTCAGGTGTTGCCGTGGGTGAAGTTGGAGTTGTGTATGTGTTGTTGCTGCTTGTCAGCTTGGAGTTGTGTATGAGGAGTTGCCATGGGTCTGGTTGGAGTTGTGTATGAGGTGTTGCTGTGGGTCAGGTTGGAGTTGTGTATGAGTTGTTGCTCTGGGTCAGGTTGGAGTTGTGTATGAGGTGTTGCCGTGGGTCAGGTTGGTGTTGTGTATGAGGTGTTGCTGTGGGTCAGGTTGGAGTTATGCATGAGGTGTTGCTGTGGGTCAAGTTGGAGTTGTGTATGATGTGTTGCCCTGGGTCAGGTTGGAGTTGTGTATGAGGTGTTGCCGTTGGTCAGGTTGTAGGTTGTGTATGAGGTGTTGTCATCGGCCGGGTTGGAGTCCTGTATGAATTGTTGCCGCGGGTCAGGTTGGAGTTGAATATGTGGTGTTGCAGTGGGTGTGGTTGGGGTTATATATGAGGTGTTGCTGTGGGTCTGGTTGGAGTTGTGTATGAGGTGTTGCTGTGGGTCAGGTTGGAATTCTTTATGAGGTGTTGCTGTGTGTCAGTTTGGAGTTGTGTATGAGGTGTTGACGTGGGCCGGGTTGGAGTCCGTTACGAGTTGTTCCCGAGGGTCAGGTTGGAGTTGTGTATGAGGTGTTGTCGTGGGTCAGGTTGGAGTTGTGTATGAGTTGTTGCCGTGGCTCAGGTTGGAGTTGTCTATGAGGTGTTGTCATGGGTCAGGTTGGAGTTGTGTATGAGTTGTTCCCGTGGGTCAGGTTGGAGCTGTGTATGAGTTGTTGCTGTGGGTCTCGTTGGAGTTGTGTATGTGGTGTTGCTGTGGGTCAAGTTGGAGTTGTGTATGTAGTGTTGCTGGGGGTCAGCTTGGAGTTGTGTATGAGGTGTTGCTGTGGGTCAGGTTGGAGTTGTGTATGAGGTGTTTCCATGGGTCCGGTTGGAGACCTGTATTAGTTGTTGCCGTGGGTCAGGTTGGAGTTGTGTATGATGTGTTGCTGGGGGTCAGGTTGGAGTTGTGTGTGAGGTGTTGCTGTGGGTCTGGTTGGAGTCCTGTATGAGTTGTTGCTGTGGGTCAGGTCGGAGTTGTGTATGAGTTGTTGGTGTGGGTCAGGTTGGAGTTGTGTATGAGGTGTTGCCGTGGGTCAGGTTGGTGTTGTGTATGAGGTGTTGCTGTGGGTCAAGTTGGAGTTGTGTATGCGGTGTTGCCCTGGGTCAGGTTGGAGTTGTGTATGAGGTGTTGCGGTGGGTCAGTTTGGAGTTGTGTATGAGGTGTTGCCGTGGGTCAGGTTGGAGTTGTGTTTGAGGTGTTGCCGTGGCTTAGGTTGGAGTTGTGTATGAGGTGTTGCTGTGGGTCAAGTTGGAGTTGTGTATGCGGTGTTGCCCTGGGTCAGGTTGGAGTTGTGTATGAGGTGTTGCGGTGGGTCAGTTTGGAGTTGTGTATGAGGTGTTGCCGTGGGTCAGGTTGGAGTTGTGTTTGAGGTGTTGCCGTGGCTTAGGTTGGACTTGTGTATGAGGTGTTGCTGTGGGTCTGGTTGGAGTTGTGTATGAGGTGTTGCTGTTGGTCAGGTTGGAGCTGTGTATGAGTTGTTGCTGTGGGTCTCGTTGGAGTTCTGTATGAGGTGTTGCTGTGGGTCAAGTTGGAGTTGTGTATGAGGTGTTGCTGGGGGTCAGCTTGGAGTTGTGTGTGAGGTGTTGCTGTGGGTCAGGTTGGAGTTGTGTATGAGTTGTTTCCATGGGTCTGGTTGGTGTCTTGTATGAGTTGTTGCCGTGGGTCAGGTTGCAGTTGTGTATGATGTGTTGCTGGGGTCAGGTTGGAGTTGTGTATGAGGTGTTGCTGTGGGTCTGGTTGGAGTCCTGTATGAGTTGTTGCTGTGGGTCAGGTTGGAGTTGTGTATGAGTTGTTGCTGTGGGTCAGGTTGGAGTTGTGTATGAGGTGGTGCCGTGGGTCAGGTTGGAGTTGTGTATGAGGTGTTGCCGTGGGTGTGGTTGGAGTTGTGTATGAGGTGTTGCTGTGGGTCAGGTTGGAGTTGTGTATGAGGTGTTGTCGTGGACCGGGATGGAGTCCTGTATGAGTTGTTACCGTGGATATGTTTGGCGTTGTGCATGAGGTTTTGCCATGGGTCTGGTTGGAGTTGTGTATGAGGTGTTGCTGTGGGTCAGGTTGGAGTTGTGTATGAGTTGTTGTTCTGGGTCAGGTTGGAGTTGTGTATGAGGTGTTGCCGTGGGTCAGGTTGGTGTTGTGTATGAGGTGTTGCTGTGGGTCAGGTTGGAGTTATGCATGAGGTGTTGCTGTGGGTCAAGTTGGAGTTGTGTATGATGTGTTGCTCTGGGTCAGGTTGGAGTTGTGCATGAGGTGTTGCTGTGGTTCTTGTTGGAGTTGTGTATGACATGTTGCCGTGGGTCAGGTTGGAGTTGTGTATGAGGTGTTGCCGTTGGTCAGGTTGTAGGTTGTGTATGAGGTGTTGTCGTCGGCCGGGTTGGAGTCCTGTATGAATTTTTGCCGCGGGTCAGGTTGGAGTTGAATATGTGGTGTTGCAGTGGGTCTGGTTGGGGTTGTATATGAGGTGTTGCTGTGTGTCAGTTTGGAGTTGTGTATGAGGTGTTGACGTGGGCCGGGTTGGAGTCCGTTACGAGTTGTTGCCGAGGGTCAGGTTGGAGTTGTGTATGAGGTGTTGCCGTGGCTCAGGTTGGAGTTGTCTATGAGGTGTTGTCGTGGGTCAGGTTGGAGTTGTGTATGAGTTGTTCCCGTGGGTCAGGTTGGAGCTGTGTATGAGTTGTTGCTGTGGGTCTCGTTGGAGTTGTGTATGTGGTGCTGCTCTGGGTCAAGTTGGAGTTGTGTATGTCGTGTTGCTGGGGGTCAGCTTGGAGTTGTGTATGAGGTGTTGCTGTGGGTCAGGTTGGAGTTGTGTATGAGGTGTTTCCATGGGTCTGGTTGGAGACCTGTAGGAGTTGTTGCCGTGGGTCAGGTTGGAGTTGTGTATGATGTGTTGCTGGGGGTCAGGTTGGAGTTGTGTATGAGGTGTTGCTGTGGGTCTGGTTGGAGTCCTGTATGAGTTGTTGCTGTGGGTCAGGTCGGAGTTGTGTATGAGTTGTTGCTGTGGGTCAGGTTGGAGTTGTGTATGAGGTGTTGCCGTGCGTCAGGTTGGTGTTGTGTATGAGGTGTTGCTGTGGGTCAAGTTGGAGTTGTGTATGCGGTGTTGCCCTGGGTCAGGTTGGAGTTGTGTATGAGGTGTTGCTGTGGGTCTGGTTGGAGTTGTGTATGAGTTGTTGCGGTGGGTCAGTTTGGAGTTGTGTATGAGGTGTTGCCGTGGGTCAGGTTGGAGTTGTGTTTGAGGTGTTGCCGTGGCTTAGGTTGGAGTTGTGTATGAGGTGTTGCTGTGGGTCAAGTTGGAGTTGTGTATGAGGTGTTGCTGTGGGTGAAGTTGGAGTTGTGTATGTGTTGTTGCTGTTGGTCAGGTTGGAGTTGTGTATGAGGTGTTGCTGTGAGTCAGGTTGGTGTTGTGGATGAGGTGTTGTCGTGGGTCAGGTTGGAGTTGTGTATGAAATGTTGCTGTTTGTCAGGTTGGAGTGCTCTATGATGTGTTGCTGTGGTTCAGGTTGGAGTTGTGTATGAGGTTTTGCTGTGGGTCTGGTTGGAGTTGTGTATGAGGTGTTGCTGTGGGTCAAGTTGGTGTTGTGGATGAGGTGTTGTTGTGGGTCAGGTTGGAGTTGTGTATGAAATGTTGCTGTTTGTCAGGTTGGAGTGCTCTATGATGTGTTGCTGTGGCTCAGGTTGGAGGTCGTGTATGAGGTGTTGCTGGGAGTCTGGTTGGAGTTGTGTATGAGGTGTTGTCGTGGGCCGGGTTAGAGTCCCGTATGAGTTGTTGCCGTGGGTCAGGTTGGAGTTGTGTATGAGGTGTTGCCGTGGGTCTGGTTGGAGTTGTGTATGAGGTGTTGCTGTGGGTCTGGTTGGAGTTGTGTATGAGGTGTTGCTGTTGGTCAGGTTGGAGCTGTGTATGAGTTGTTGCTGTGGGTCTCGTTGGAGTTGTGTATGAGGTGTTGCTGTGGGTCAAGTTGGAGTTGTGTATGAGGTGTTGCTGTGGGTCAGGTTGGAGTTGTGTATGAGTTGTTTCCATGGGTCTGGTTGGTGTCTTGTATGAGTTGTTGCCGTGGGTCAGGTTGCAGTTGTGTATGATGTGTTGCTGGGGTCAGGTTGGAGTTGTGTATGAGGTGTTGCTGTGGGTCTGGTTGGAGTCCTGTATGAGTTGTTGCTGTGGGTCAGGTTGGAGTTGTGTATGAGTTGTTGCTGTGGGTCAGGTTGGAGTTGTGTATGAGGTGGTGCCGTGGGTCAGGTTGGTGTTGTGTATGAGGTGTTGCTGTGGGTCAAGTTCGAGTTGTGTATGCGGTGTTGCCCTGGGTCAGGTTGGAGTTGTGTATGAGGTGTTGCTGTGGGTCTGGTTGGAGTTGTGTATGAGTTGTTGCGGTGCGTCAGTTTGGATTTGTGTATGAGGTGTTGCCGTGGGTCAGGTTGGAGTTGTGTTTGACGTGTTGCCGTGGCTCAGGTTGGAGTTGTGTATGTGTTGTTGCTGTTGGTCAGGTTGGAGTTGTGTATGAGGTGTTGCTGTGAGTCAGGTTGGTGTTGTGGATGAGGTGTTGTCGTGGGTCAGTTTGGAGTTGTGTATGAAATGTTGCTGTTTGTCAGGTTGGAGTGCTGTATGATGTGTTGCTGTGGGTCAGGTTGGAGTTGTGTTTCAGGTGTTGCCGTGGGTGAAGTTGGAGTTGTGTATGTGTTGTTGCTGCTTGTCAGCTTGGAGTTGTGTATGAGGAGTTGCCATGGGTCTGGTTGGAGTTGTGTATGAGGTGTTGCTGTGGGTCAGGTTGGAGTTGTGTATGAGTTGTTGCTCTGGGTCAGGTTGGAGTTGTGTATGAGGTGTTGCCGTGGGGCAGGTTGGTGTTGTGTATGAGGTGTTGCTGTGGGTCAGGTTGGAGTTATGCATGAGGTGTTGCTGTGGGTCAAGTTGGAGTTGTGTATGATGTGTTGCCCTGGGTCAGGTTGGAGTTGTGTATGAGGTGTTGCCGTTGGTCAGGTTGTAGGTTGTGTATGAGGTGTTGTCGTCGGCCGGGTTGGAGTCCTGTATGAATTGTTGCCGCGGGTCAGGTTGGAGTTGAATATGTGGTGTTGCAGTGGGTCTGGTTGGGGTTGTATATGAGGTGTTGCTGTGGGTCTGGTTGGAGTTGTGTATGAGGTGTTGCTGTGGGTCAGGTTGGAATTGTTTATGAGGTGTTGCTGTGTGTCAGTTTGGAGTTGTGTATGAGGTGTTGACGTGGGCCGGGTTGGAGTCCGTTACGAGTTGTTGCCGAGGGTCAGGTTGGAGCTGTGTATGAGGTGTTGTCGTGGGTCAGGTTGGAGTTGTGTATGAGTTGTTGCCGTGGCTCAGGTTGGAGTTGTCTATGAGGTGTTGTCATGGGTCAGGTTGGAGTTGTGTATGAGTTGTTCCCGTGGGTCAGGTTGGAGCTGTGTATGAGTTGTTGCTGTGGGTCTCGTTGGAGTTGTGTATGTGGTGTTGCTGTGGGTCAAGTTGGAGTTGTGTATGTAGTGTTGCTGGGGGTCAGCTTGGAGTTGTGTATGAGGTGTTGCTGTGGGTCAGGTTGGAGTTGTGTATGAGGTGTTTCCATGGGTCCGGTTGGAGACCTGTATTAGTTGTTGCCGTGGGTCAGGTTGGAGTTGTGTATGATGTGTTGCTGGGGGTCAGGTTGGAGTTGTGTGTGAGGTGTTGCTGTGGGTCTGGTTGGAGTCCTGTATGAGTTGTTGCTGTGGGTCAGGTCGGAGTTGTGTATGAGTTGTTGGTGTGGGTCAGGTTGGAGTTGTGTATGAGGTGTTGCCGTGGGTCAGGTTGGTGTTGTGTATGAGGTGTTGCTGTGGGTCAAGTTGGAGTTGTGTATGCGGTGTTGCCCTGGGTCAGGTTGGAGTTGTGTATGAGGTGTTGCGGTGGGTCAGTTTGGAGTTGTGTATGAGGTGTTGCCGTGGGTCAGGTTGGAGTTGTGTTTGAGGTGTTGCCGTGGCTTAGGTTGGAGTTGTGTATGAGGTGTTGCTGTGGGTCAAGTTGGAGTTGTGTATGAGGTGTTGCTGTGGGTGAAGTTGGAGTTGTGTATGTGTTGTTGCTGTTGGTCAGGTTGGAGTTGTGTATGAGGTGTTGCTGTGAGTCAGGTTGGTGTTGTGGATGAGGTGTTGTCGTGGGTCAGGTTGGAGTTGTGTATGAAATGTTGCTCTTTGTCAGGTTGGAGTGCTCTATGATGTGTTGCTATGGGTGAAGTTGGAGTTGTATATGAGGTGTTGCTGTGGGTCTGGTTGGAGTTGTGTATGAGTTGTTGCCGTTGGTCAGGATGGAGTTGTGTATGAGGTGTTTCCGTAGGTCAGGTTGGAGTTGTGTATGAGGTGTTGCCGTTGGTCAGGATGGAGTTGTGTGTGAGGTGTTGCTGTGGGTCAGGTTGGAGTTGTGTATGAGGTGTTGTCGTGGGCCGGGTTGGAGTCCTGTATGAGTTGTTGCTGTGGCTCAGCTTGGAGTTGTGTATGTGGAGTTGCCGTGGGTCTGGTTGGACTTGTGTATGAGGTCTTGCTGTGGGTCAGGTTGGAGTTGTGTATGAGGTGTTGTCGTGGTCCGGGTTCGAGTCCTATATGAGTTGTTACCGTGGGTCAGGTTGGAGTTGTTTATGAGGTTTTGCTGTGGGTCTGGTTGGAGTTGTGTATGAGGTGTTGCTGTGGGTCAAGTTGGGGTTGTGTATGAGGTGTTGCTGGGGGTCAAGATGGAGTTGTGTATGAACTATTGCCGTGGGTCAGGTTGGAGGTCGTGTATGAGGTGTTGCTGGGGGTCTGCTTGGAGTTGTGTATGAGGTGTTGTCGTGGGCCGGGTTAGAGTCCCGTATGAGTTGTTGCCGTGGGTCAGGTTGGAGTTGTGTATGAGGTGTTGCAGTGGGTCTGGTTGGAGTTGTGTATGAGGTGTTGCTGTGGGTCTGGTTGGAGTTGTGTATGAGGTGTTGCTGTGGGTCAAGTTGGAGTTGTGTATGAGGTGTTGCTGTGGGTCAGGTTGGAGTTGTGTATGAGGTGTTGCTGTGGGTCAGGTTGGAGTTGTGTATGAGGTGTTGTCGTGGACCGGGATGGAGTTCTGTATGATTTGTTACCGTGGATCAGTTTGGCGTTGTGCATGAGGTTTTGCCATGGGTCTGGTTGGAGTTGTGTATGAGGTGTTGCTGTGGGTCAGGTTGGAGTTGTGTATGAGTTGTTGCTCTGGGTCAGGTTGGAGTTGTGTATGAGGTGTTGCCGTGGGTCAGGTTGGTGTTGTGTATGAGGTGTTGCTGTGGGTCAAGTTGGAGTTGTGTATGCGGTGTTGCCCTGGGTCAGGTTGGAGTTGTGTATGGGGTGTTCCTGTGGGTCTGGTTGGAGTTGTGTATGAGTTGTTGCGGTGGGTTAGTTTGGAGTTGTGTATGAGGTGCTGCCGTGGGTCAGGTTGGAGTTGTGTTTGAGGTGTTGCCGTGGCTTAGGTTGGAGTTGTGTATGAGGTGTTGCTGTGGGTCAAGTTGGAGTTGTGTATGAGGTGTTGCTGTGGGTGAAGTTGGAGTTGTGTATGTGTTGTTGCTGTTGCTCAGGTTGGAGTTGTGTATGAGGTGTTGCCATTGGTGAAGTTGGAGTTGTATATGAGGTGTTGCTGTGGGTCTGGTTGGAGTTGTGTATGAGATGTTGCCATGGGTCAGGATGGAGTTGTGTATGAGTTGTTTCCGTAGGTCAGGTTGGAGTTGTGTATGAGGTGTTGCCGTGGGTCAGGATGGAGTTGTGTATGAGGTGTTGCTGTGGGTCAGGTTGGAGTTGTGTAAGAGGTGTGGTCGTGGACCGGGCTGGAGTCCTGTATGAGTTGTTACCGTGGGTCAGGTTGGAGTTGTGTATGAGGTGTTGCTGTGGGTCTGGTTGGAGTTGTGTATGAGGTGTTGCTGTGGGTCAAGTTGGAGTTGTGTATGAGGTGTTGCTAGGGGTCAAGTTGGAGTTGTGTATGAGCTGTTGCCATGGGTGAAGTTGGAGTTGTATATGAGGTGTTGCTGTGGGTCTGGTTGGAGTTGTGTATGAGTTGTTGCCGTGGGTCAGGATGGAATTGTGCATGAGGTGTTTCCGTAGGTCAGGTTGGAGTTGTGTATGAGGTGTTGCCGTGGGTCAGGATGGAGTTGTGTATGAGGTGTTTCCGTAGGTCAGGTTGGAGTTGTGTGTGAGGTGTTGCCGTGGGTCAGGATGGAGTTGTGTATGAGGTGTTGCTGTGGGTCAGGTTGGAGTTGTGTATGAGGTGTTGTCGTGGGCCGGGTTGGAGTCCTTTATGAGTTGTTGCTGTGGCTCAGCTTGGAGTTGTGTATGAGGAGTTGCTGTGGGACTGGTTGGAGTTGTGTATGAGGTGTTGCTGTGGGTCAAGTTGGAGTTGTGTATGAGGTGTTGCTGTGGGTCAGTTTGGAGTTGTGTATGAGGTTTTGCCATGTGTCTGGTTGGAGTTGTGTATGAGGTGTTGCTGTGGGTCTGGTTGGAGTTGTGTATGAGGTGTTGCTGGGGGTCAGGTTGGAGTTGTGTATGAGTTGTTGCTGTGGGTCAGGTTGGAGTTGTGTATGAGGTGTTGCTGGGGGTCAGGTTGGAGTTGTGTATGCGGTGTTGCTGGGGGTCAGGTTGGAGTTGTGTATGACGTGTTGCCGTGGGTCAGGTTGGAGTTGTGTGTGAGGTGTTGCTGTGGGTCTGGTTGGAGTCCTGTATGAGTTGTTGCTGTGTGTCAGGTTGGAGTTGTGTATGAGGTGTTGCTGTGGGTCTGTTTGGAGTTGTGTATGAGTTGTTGTTGTGGGTCAAGTTGGAGTTGTGTATGAGGTGTTGCTTTTGGTCAGGTTGGAGTTGTGTATGAGGTGTTGCCGTGGGTCAGGTTGGAGTTGTGTATGAAATGTTGCTGTTGGTCAGGTTGGAGTGCTGTATGATGTGTTGCTGTGTGTCAGGTTGGAGCTGTGTATGAGGTGTTGCCATGGGTGAAATTGGAGTTGTATATGAGGTGTTGTCGTGGGTCAGGTTGGAGTTGTGTATGCGTTGTTGCCGTGGGTTAGGATGGAGTTGTGTATGAGGTGTTGCTGGGGGTGAAGTTGGAGTTGTGTATGAGGTGTTGCTGTGGGTCAGGTTGTTGTTGTGTATGAGGTGTTGCTGTGGGTCAAGTTGGAGTTGTGTATGAGGTGTTGCCGTTGGTCACGTTGGAGTTGTGTATGAGTTGTTACCGTGGGTCAGGTTGGAGTTGTGTATGAGGTGTTGCCATGGGTCTGGTTGGAGTTGTGTATGATGTGTTGCTGTGGGTCAAGTTGGAGTTGTGTATGTGGGTTTGCCGTGGGTCAGGTTGGAGTTGCGTATGCGTTTTGCCGTGGGTCAGGTTGGAGTTGCGTATGCGGTGTTGCTGTCGGTCAAGTTGGAGTTGTGTATGAGGTGTTGCTGGGGTTCAAGTTGGAGTTGTGTATGAGGTGTTGCCGTGGGTCAGGTTGGAGTTGTGTATGAAATGCTGCTGTTGGTCAGGTTGGAGTGCTGTATGATGTGTTGATGTGGGTCAGGTTGGAGTTGTGTATGAGGTGTTGCCGTGGGTCAGGTTGGAGTTGTGTATGAAATGCTGCTGTTGGTCAGGTTGGAGTGCTGTATGATGTGTTGATGTGGGTCAGGTTGGAGTTGTGTATGAGGTGTTGCCATGGGTGAAGTTGGAGTTGTATATGAGGTGTTGTCGTGGGTCAGGTTGGAGTTGTGTATGCGTTGTTGCCGTGGGTTAGGATGGAGTTGTGTATGAGGTGTTGCTGTGGGTATGGTTGGAGTTGTCTATGAGCTGTTGCTGTGGGTCAAGTTGGAATTGTGTATGAGGTGTTGCTGTGGGACAGGTTGGAGTTGTGTATGAGGTGTTGTCGTGGACCAGGTTGGAGTCCTGTATGAGTTGTTACCGTGGGTCAGGTTGGAGTTGTGTTTGAGGTGTTGCCGTGGGTCAGGTTGGAGTTGCGTATGCGGTGTTGCTGTCGGTCAAGTTGGAGTTGTGTATGAGTTGTTGCTGGGGGTCAAGTTGGAGTTGTGTATGAGGTATTGCCGTGGGTCAGGTTGGAGTTGTGTATGAAATGTTGCTGTTGGTCAGGTTGGAGTGCTGTATGATGTGTTGCTGTGTGTCAGGTTGGAGCTGTGTATGAGGTGTTGCCATGGGTGAAATTGGAGTTGTATATGAGGTGTTGTCGTGGGTCAGGTTGGAGTTGTGTATGCGTTGTTGCCGTGGGTTTGGTTGGAGCTGTGTATGAGGTGTTGCCGTACGTCAGGTTGGAGTTGTGTATGAGGTGTTGCCGTGGGTCAGGATGGAGTTGTGTATGAGGTGTTGCTGTGGGTCAGGTTGGAGTTGTGTATGAGGTGTTGTTGTGGGCCGGGTTGGAGTCCTGTATGAGTTGTTGCCGTGGGTCAGGTTGGAGTTGTGTATGACGTGTTGCTGTGGGTATGGTTGGAGTTGTGTATGAGCTGTTGCTGTGGGTCAAGTTGGAGTTGTGTATGAGGTGTTGCTGTGGGTCAGGTTGGAGTTGTGTATGAGGTGTTGTCGTGGACCAGGTTGGAGTCCTGTATGAGTTGTTACCGTGGGTCAGGTTGGAGTTGTGTATGAGGTGTTGCCATGGGTCTGGTTGGAGTTGTGTATGATGTGTTGCTGTGGGTCAAGTTGGAGTTGTGTATGTGGTGTTGCCGTGGGTCAGGTTGGAGTTGTGTATGAGGAGTTGCTGTGGGTCAGGTTGGAGTTGTGTATGAGGTGTTGCTGTGGGTCAGGTTGGAGTTGTGTATGAGGTGTTGTCGTGGACCGGGTTGGAGACCTGTATGAGTTGTTACCGTGGGTCAGGTTGGAGTTGTGTCTGAGGTGTTGCTGTGGGTCTGGTTGGAGTTGCGTATGAGGTGTTGCTGTGGGTCAAGTTGGAGTTGTGTATGAGGTGTTGCTGGGGGTGAAGTTGGAGTTGTGTATGAGGTGTTGCTGTGGGTCAGGTTGTTGTTGTGTATGAGGTGTTGCTGTGGGTCAAGTTGGAGTTGTGTATGTGTTGTTGCCGTTGGTCACGTTGGAGTTGTGTATGAGTTGTTACCGTGGGTCAGGTTGGAGTTGTGTATGAGGTGTTGCCATGGGTCTGGTTGGAGTTGTGTATGATGTGTTGCTGTGGGTCAAGTTGGAGTTGTGTATGTGGGTTTGCCGTGGGTCAGGTTGGAGTTGCGTATGCGTTTTGCCGTGGGTCAGGTCGGAGAGCTGTATGAGTTGTTGCTGTAGGTCAAGTTGGAGTTGTGTATGAGGTGTTGCTGGGGTTCAAGTTGGAGTTGTGTATGAGGTGTTGCCGTGGGTCAGGTTGGAGTTGTGTATGAAATGCTGCTGTTGGTCAGGTTGGAGTGCTGTATGATGTGTTGATGTGGGTCAGGTTGGAGTTGTGTATGAGGTGTTGCCATGGGTGAAGTTGGAGTTGTATATGAGGTGTTGTCGTGGGTCAGGTTGGAGTTGTGTATGCGTTGTTGCCGTGGGTTAGGATGGAGTTGTGTATGAGGTGTTGCCGTAGGTCAGGTTGGAGTTGTGTATGAGGTGTTGCCGTGGGTCAGGTTGGAGTTGTGCATGAGGTGTTGCTGTGGGTATGGTTGGAGTTGTCTATGAGCTGTTGCTGTGGGTCAAGTTGGAGTTGTGTATGAGGTGTTGCTGTGGGACAGGTTGGAGTTGTATATGAGGTGTTGTCGTGGACCAGGTTGGAGTCCTGTATGAGTTGTTACCGTGGGTCAGGTTGGAGTTGTGTATGAGGTGTTGCCATGGGTCTGGTTGGAGTTGTGTATGATGTGTTGCTGTGGGTCAAGTTGGAGTTGTGTATGAGGTGTTGCTGTGGGTCAGGTTGGAGTTGTGTATGAGGTGTTGCTGTGGGTCAAGTTGGTGTTGTGTATGTGGTGTTGCCGTGGGTCAGGTTGGAGTTGTGTATGCGGTGTTGCCGTGGGTCAGGTTGGAGTTGCGTATGTGGGTTTGCCGTGGGTCAGGTTGGAGTCCTGTATGAGTTGTTGCTGTGTGTCAGGTTGGAGTTGTGTATGAGGTGTTGCTGTGGGTCTGTTTGGAGTTGTGTATGAGTTGTTGTTGTGGGTCAAGTTGGAGTTGTGTATGAGGTGTTGCTTTTGGTCAGGTTGGAGTTGTGTATGAGGTGTTGCCGTGGGTCAGGTTGGAGTTGTGTATGAAATGTTGCTGTTGGTCAGGTTGGAGTGCTGTATGATGTGTTGCTGTGTGTCAGGTTGGAGCTGTGTATGAGGTGTTGCCATGGGTGAAATTGGAGTTGTATATGAGGTGTTGTCGTGGGTCAGGTTGGAGTTGTGTATGCGTTGTTGCCGTGGGTTAGGATGGAGTTGTGTATGAGGTGTTGCTGGGGGTGAAGTTGGAGTTGTGTATGAGGTGTTGCTGTGGGTCAGGTTGTTGTTGTGTATGAGGTGTTGCTGTGGGTCAAGTTGGAGTTGTGTATGAGGTGTTGCCGTTGGTCACGTTGGAGTTGTGTATGAGTTGTTACCGTGGGTCAGGTTGGAGTTGTGTATGAGGTGTTGCCACGGGTCTGGTTGGAGTTGTGTATGATGTGTTGCTGTGGGTCAAGTTGGAGTTGTGTATGTGGGTTTGCCGTGGGTCAGGTTGGAGTTGCGTATGCGTTTTGCCGTGGGTCAGGTTGGAGTTGCGTATGCGGTGTTGCTGTCGGTCAAGTTGGAGTTGTGTATGAGGTGTTGCTGGGGTTCAAGTTGGAGTTGTGTATGAGGTGTTGTTGTGGGTCAGGTTGGAGTTGTGTATGAAATGTTGCTGTTTGTCAGGTTGGAGTGCTCTATGATGTGTTGCTGTGGCTCAGGTTGGAGGTCGTGTATGAGGTGTTGCTGGGAGTCTGGTTGGAGTTGTGTATGAGGTGTTGTCGTGGGCCGGGTTAGAGTCCCGTATGAGTTGTTGCCGTGGGTCAGGTTGGAGTTGTGTATGAGGTGTTGCCGTGGGTCTGGTTGGAGTTGTGTATGAGGTGTTGCTGTGGGTCTGGTTGGAGTTGTGTATGAGGTGTTGCTGTTGGTCAGGTTGGAGCTGTGTATGAGTTGTTGCTGTGGGTCTCGTTGGAGTTGTGTATGAGGTGTGCTGTGGGTCAAGTTGGAGTTGTGTATGAGGTGTTGCTGTGGGTCAGGTTGGAGTTGTGTATGAGTTGTTTCCATGGGTCTGGTTGGTGTCTTGTATGAGTTGTTGCCGTGGGTCAGGTTGCAGTTGTGTATGATGTGTTGCTGGGGTCAGGTTGGAGTTGTGTATGAGGTGTTGCTGTGGGTCTGGTTGGAGTCCTGTATGAGTTGTTGCTGTGGGTCAGGTTGGAGTTGTGTATGAGTTGTTGCTGTGGGTCAGGTTGGAGTTGTGTATGAGGTGGTGCCGTGGGTCAGGTTGGTGTTGTGTATGAGGTGTTGCTGTGGGTCAAGTTCGAGTTGTGTATGCGGTGTTGCCCTGGGTCAGGTTGGAGTTGTGTATGAGGTGTTGCTGTGGGTCTGGTTGGAGTTGTGTATGAGTTGTTGCGGTGCGTCAGTTTGGATTTGTGTATGAGGTGTTGCTGTGGGTCAGGTTGGAGTTGTGTTTGAGGTGTTGCCGTGGCTCAGGTTGGAGTTGTGTATGAGGTGTTGCTGTGGGTCAAGTTGGAGTTGTGTATGAGGTGTTGCTGTGTGTGAAGTTGGAGTTGTGTATGTGTTGTTGCTGTTGGTCAGGTTGGAGTTGTGTATGAGGTGTTGCTGTGAGTCAGGTTGGTGTTGTGGATGAGGTGTTGTCGTGGGTCAGTTTGGAGTTTTGTATGAAATGTTGCTGTTTGTCAGGTTGGAGTGCTGTATGATGTGTTGCTGTGGGTCAGGTTGGAGTTGTGTTTCAGGTGTTGCCGTGGGTGAAGTTGGAGTTGTGTATGTGTTGTTGCTGCTTGTCAGCTTGGAGTTGTGTATGAGGAGTTGCCATGGGTCTGGTTGGAGTTGTGTATGAGGTGTTGCTGTGGGTCAGGTTGGAGTTGTGTATGAGTTGTTGCTCTGGGTCAGGTTGGAGTTGTGTATGAGGTGTTGCCGTGGGTCAGGTTGGTGTTGTGTATGAGGTGTTGCTGTGGGTCAGGTTGGAGTTATGCATGAGGTGTTGCTGTGGGTCAAGTTGGAGTTGTGTATGATGTGTTGCCCTGGGTCAGGTTGGAGTTGTGTATGAGGTGTTGCCGTTGGTCAGGTTGTAGGTTGTGTATGAGGTGTTGTCGTCGGCCGGGTTGGAGTCCTGTATGAATTGTTGCCGCGGGTCAGGTTGGAGTTGAATATGTGGTGTTGCAGTGGGTGTGGTTGGGGTTGTATATGAGGTGTTGCTGTGGGTCTGGTTGGAGTTGTGTATGAGGTGTTGCTGTGGGTCAGGTTGGAATTGTTTATGAGGTGTTGCTGTGTGTCAGTTTGGAGTTGTGTATGAGGTGTTGACGTGGGCCGGGTTGGACTCCGTTACGAGTTGTTGCCGAGGGTCAGGTTGGAGTTGTGTATGAGGTGTTGTCGTGGGTCAGGTTGGAGTTGTGTATGAGTTGTTGCCGTGGCTCAGGTTGGAGTTGTCTATGAGGTGTTGTCATGGGTCAGGTTGGAGTTGTGTATGAGTTGTTCCCGTGGGTCAGGTTGGAGCTGTGTATGAGGTGTTGCCGTTGGTCAGGATGGAGTTGTGTATGTGGTGTTGCTGTGGGTCAAGTTGGAGTTGTGTATGTAGTGTTGCTGGGGGTCAGCTTGGAGTTGTGTATGAGGTGTTGCTGTGGGTCAGGTTGGAGTTGTGTATGAGGTGTTTCCATGGGTCTGGTTGGAGACCTGTATTAGTTGTTGCCGTGGGTCAGGTTGGAGTTGTGTATGATGTGTTGCTGGGGGTCAGGTTGGAGTTGTGTGTGAGGTGTTGCTGTGGGTCTGGTTGGAGTCCTGTATGAGTTGTTGCTGTGGGTCAGGTCGGAGTTGTGTATGAGTTGTTGGTGTGGGTCAGGTTGGAGTTGTGTATGAGGTGTTGCCGTGGGTCAGGTTGGTGTTGTGTATGAGGTGTTGCTGTGGGTCAAGTTGGAGTTGTGTATGCGGTGTTGCCCTGGGTCAGGTTGGAGTTGTGTATGAGGTGTTGCGGTGGGTCAGTTTGGAGTTGTGTATGAGGTGTTGCCGTGGGTCAGGTTGGAGTTGTGTTTGAGGTGTTGCCGTGGCTTAGGTTGGAGTTGTGTATGAGGTGTTGCTGTGGGTCAAGTTGGAGTTGTGTATGAGGTGTTGCTGTGGGTGAAGTTGGAGTTGTGTATGTGTTGTTGCTGTTGGTCAGGTTGGAGTTGTGTATGAGGTGTTGCTGTGGGTCAGGTTGGAGTTGTGTATGAGGTGTTGTCGTGGACCGGGATGGAGTTCTGTATGATTTGTTACCGTGGATCAGTTTGGCGTTGTGCATGAGGTTTTGCCATGGGTCTGGTTGGAGTTGTGTATGAGGTGTTGCTGTGGGTCAGGTTGGAGTTGTGTATGAGTTGTTGCTCTGGGTCAGGTTGGAGTTGTGTATGAGGTGTTGCCGTGGGTCAGGTTGGTGTTGTGTATGAGGTGTTGCTGTGGGTCAAGTTGGAGTTGTGTATGCGGTGTTGCCCTGGGTCAGGTTGGAGTTGTGTATGGGGTGTTCCTGTGGGTCTGGTTGGAGTTGTGTATGAGTTGTTGCGGTGGGTTAGTTTGGAGTTGTGTATGAGGTGCTGCCGTGGGTCAGGTTGGAGTTGTGTTTGAGGTGTTGCCGTGGCTTAGGTTGGAGTTGTGTATGAGGTGTTGCTGTGGGTCAAGTTGGAGTTGTGTATGAGGTGTTGCTGTGGGTGAAGTTGGAGTTGTGTATGTGTTGTTGCTGTTGCTCAGGTTGGAGTTGTGTATGAGGTGTTGCCATTGGTGAAGTTGGAGTTGTATATGAGGTGTTGCTGTGGGTCTTGTTGGAGTTGTGTATGAGATGTTGCCATGGGTCAGGATGGAGTTGTGTATGAGTTGTTTCCGTAGGTCAGGTTGGAGTTGTGTATGAGGTGTTGCCGTGGGTCAGGATGGAGTTGTGTATGAGGTGTTGCTGTGGGTCAGGTTGGAGTTGTGTAAGAGGTGTGGTCGTGGACCGGGCTGGAGTCCTGTATGAGTTGTTACCGTGGGTCAGGTTGGAGTTGTGTATGAGGTGTTGCTGTGGGTCTGGTTGGAGTTGTGTATGAGGTGTTGCTGTGGGTCAAGTTGGAGTTGTGTATGAGGTGTTGCTAGGGGTCAAGTTGGAGTTGTGTATGAGCTGTTGCCATGGGTGAAGTTGGAGTTGTATATGAGGTGTTGCTGTGGGTCTGGTTGGAGTTGTGTATGAGTTGTTGCCGTGGGTCAGGATGGAATTGTGCATGAGGTGTTTCCGTAGGTCAGGTTGGAGTTGTGTATGAGGTGTTGCCGTGGGTCAGGATGGAGTTGTGTATGAGGTGTTTCCGTAGGTCAGTTTGGAGTTGTGTGTGAGGTGTTGCCGTGGGTCAGGATGGAGTTGTGTATGAGGTGTTGCTGTGGGTCAGGTTGGAGTTGTGTATGAGGTGTTGTCGTGGGCCGGGTTGGAGTCCTTTATGAGTTGTTGCTGTGGCTCAGCTTGGAGTTGTGTATGAGGAGTTGCTGTGGGACTGGTTGGAGTTGTGTATGAGGTGTTGCTGTGGGTCAAGTTGGAGTTGTGTATGAGGTGTTGCTGTGGGTCAGGTTGGAGTTGTGTATGAGGTGTTGTCGTGGACCGGGTTGGAGTCCTGTATCAGTTGTTACCGTGGGTCAGTTTGGAGTTGTGTATCAGGTTTTGCCATGTGTCTGGTTGGAGTTGTGTATGAGGTGTTGCTGTGGGTCTGGTTGGAGTTGTGTATGAGGTGTTGCTGGGGGTCAGGTTGGAGTTGTGTATGAGTTGTTGCTGTGGGTCAGGTTGGAGTTGTGTATGAGGTGTTGCTGGGGGTCAGGTTGGAGTTGTGTATGCGGTGTTGCTGGGGGTCAGGTTGGAGTTGTGTATGACGTGTTGCCGTGGGTCAGGTTGGAGTTGTGTGTGAGGTGTTGCTGTGGGTCTGGTTGGAGTCCTGTATTAGTTGTTGCTGTGTGTCAGGTTGGAGTTGTGTATGAGGTGTTTCTGTGGGTCTGTTTGGAGTTGTGTATGAGTTGTTGTTGTGGGTCAAGTTGGAGTTGTGTATGAGGTGTTGCTTTTGGTCAGGTTGGAGTTGTGTATGAGGTGTTGCCGTGGGTCAGGTTGGAGTTGTGTATGAAATGTTGCTGTTGGTCAGGTTGGAGTGCTGTATGATGTGTTGCTGTGTGTCAGGTTGGAGCTGTGTATGAGGTGTTGCCATGGGTGAAATTGGAGTTGTATATGAGGTGTTGTCGTGGGTCAGGTTGGAATTGTGTATGCGTTGTTGCCGTGGGTTAGGATGGAGTTGTGTATGAGGTGTTGCTGGGGGTGAAGTTGGAGTTGTGTATGAGGTGTTGCTGTGGGTCAGGTTGTTGTTGTGTATGAGGTGTTGCTGTGGGTCAAGTTGGAGTTGTGTATGAGGTGTTGCCGTTGGTCACGTTGGAGTTGTGTATGAGTTGTTACCGTGGGTCAGGTTGGAGTTGTGTATGAGGTGTTGCCGTGGCTCAGGTTGGAGTTGTGTATGAGGTGTTGCTGTGGGTCAAGTTGGAGTTGTGTATGAGGTGTTGCTGTGGGTGAAGTTGGAGTTGTGTATGTGTTGTTGCTGTTGGTCAGGTTGGAGTTGTGTATGAGGTGTTGCTGTGAGTCAGGTTGGTGTTGTGGATGAGGTGTTGTCGTGGGTCAGTTTGGAGTTGTGTATGAAATGTTGCTGTTTGTCAGGTTGGAGTGCTGTATGATGTGTTGCTGTGGGTCAGGTTGGAGTTGTGTTTCAGGTGTTGCCGTGGGTGAAGTTGGAGTTGTGTATGTGTTGTTGCTGCTTGTCAGCTTGGAGTTGTGTATGAGGAGTTGCCATGGGTCTGGTTGGAGTTGTGTATGAGGTGTTGCTGTGGGTCAGGTTGGAGTTGTGTATGAGTTGTTGCTCTGGGTCAGGTTGGAGTTGTGTATGAGGTGTTGCCGTGGGTCAGGTTGGTGTTGTGTATGAGGTGTTGCTGTGGGTCAGGTTGGAGTTATGCATGAGGTGTTGCTGTGGGTCAAGTTGGAGTAGTGTATGATGTGTTGCCCTGGGTCAGGTTGGAGTTGTGTATGAGGTGTTGCCGTTGGTCAGGTTGTAGGTTGTGTATGAGGTGTTGTCGTCGGCCGGGTTGGAGTCCTGTATGAATTGTTGCCGCGGGTCAGGTTGGAGTTGAATATGTGGTGTTGCAGTGGGTGTGGTTGGGGTTGTATATGAGGTGTTGCTGTGGGTCTGGTTGGAGTTGTGTATGAGGTGCTGCTGTGGGTCAGGTTGGAATTGTTTATGAGGTGTTGCTGTGTGTCAGTTTGGAGTTGTGTATGAGGTGTTGACGTGGGCCGGGTTCGACTCCGTTACGAGTTGTTGCCGAGGGTCAGGTTGGAGTTGTGTATGAGGTGTTGTCGTGGGTCAGGTTGGAGTTGTGTATGAGTTGTTGCCGTGGCTCAGGTTGGAGTTGTCTATGAGGTGTTGTCATGGGTCAGGTTGGAGTTGTGTATGAGTTGTTCCCGTGGGTCAGGTTGGAGCTGTGTATGAGTTGTTGCTGTGGGTCTCGTTGGAGTTGTGTATGTGGTGTTGCTGTGGGTCAAGTTGGAGTTGTGTATGTAGTGTTGCTGGGGGTCAGCTTGGAGTTGTGTATGAGGTGTTGCTGTGGGTCAGGTTGGAGTTGTGTATGAGGTGTTTCCATGGGTCCGGTTGGAGACCTGTATTAGTTGTTGCCGTGGGTCAGGTTGGAGTTGTGTATGATGTGTTGCTGGGGGTCAGGTTGGAGTTGTGTGTGAGGTGTTGCTGTGGGTCTGGTTGGAGTCCTGTATGAGTTGTTGCTGTGGGTCAGGTCGGAGTTGTGTATGAGTTGTTGGTGTGGGTCAGGTTGGAGTTGTGTATGAGGTGTTGCCGTGGGTCAGGTTGGTGTTGTGTATGAGGTGTTGCTGTGGGTCAAGTTGGAGTTGTGTATGCGGTGTTGCCCTGGGTCAGGTTGGAGTTGTGTATGAGGTGTTGCGGTGGGTCAGTTTGGAGTTGTGTATGAGGTGTTGCCGTGGGTCAGGTTGGAGTTGTGTTTGAGGTGTTGCCGTGGCTTAGGTTGGAGTTGTGTATGAGGTGTTGCTGTGGGTCAAGTTGGAGTTGTGTATGAGGTGTTGCTGTGGGTGAAGTTGGAGTTGTGTATGTGTTGTTGCTGTTGGTCAGGTTGGAGTTGTGTATGAGGTGTTGCTGTGGGTCAGGTTGGAGTTGTGTATGAGGTGTTGTCGTGGACCGGGATGGAGTTCTGTATGATTTGTTACCGTGGATCAGTTTGGCGTTGTGCATGAGGTTTTGCCATGGGTCTGGTTGGAGTTGTGTATGAGGTGTTGCTGTGGGTCAGGTTGGAGTTGTGTATGAGTTGTTGCTCTGGGTCAGGTTGGAGTTGTGTATGAGGTGTTGCCGTGGGTCAGGTTGGTGTTGTGTATGAGGTGTTGCTGTGGGTCAAGTTGGAGTTGTGTATGCGGTGTTGCCCTGGGTCAGGTTGGAGTTGTGTATGGGGTGTTCCTGTGGGTCTGGTTGGAGTTGTGTATGAGTTGTTGCGGTGGGTTAGTTTGGAGTTGTGTATGAGGTGCTGCCGTGGGTCAGGTTGGAGTTGTGTTTGAGGTGTTGCCGTGGCTTAGGTTGGAGTTGTGTATGAGGTGTTGCTGTGGGTCAAGTTGGAGTTGTGTATGAGGTGTTGCTGTGGGTGAAGTTGGAGTTGTGTATGTGTTGTTGCTGTTGCTCAGGTTGGAGTTGTGTATGAGGTGTTGCCATTGGTGAAGTTGGAGTTGTATATGAGGTGTTGCTGTGGGTCTGGTTGGAGTTGTGTATGAGATGTTGCCATGGGTCAGGATGGAGTTGTGTATGAGTTGTTTCCGTAGGTCAGGTTGGAGTTGTGTATGAGGTGTTGCCGTGGGTCAGGATGGAGTTGTGTATGAGGTGTTGCTGTGGGTCAGGTTGGAGTTGTGTAAGAGGTGTGGTCGTGGACCGGGCTGGAGTCCTGTATGAGTTGTTACCGTGGGTCAGGTTGGAGTTGTGTATGAGGTGTTGCTGTGGGTCTGGTTGGAGTTGTGTATGAGGTATTGCTGTGGGTCAAGTTGGAGTTGTGTATGAGGTGTTGCTAGGGGTCAAGTTGGAGTTGTGTATGAGCTATTGCCATGGGTGAAGTTGGAGTTGTATATGAGGTGTTGCTGTGGGTCTGGTTGGAGTTGTGTATGAGTTGTTGCCGTGGGTCAGGATGGAATTGTGCATGAGGTGTTTCCGTAGGTCAGGTTGGAGTTGTGTATGAGGTGTTGCCGTGGGTCAGGATGGAGTTGTGTATGAGGTGTTTCCGTAGGTCAGGTTGGAGTTGTGTGTGAGGTGTTGCCGTGGGTCAGGATGGAGTTGTGTATGAGGTGTTGCTGTGGGTCAGGTTGGAGTTGTGTATGAGGTGTTGTCGTGGGCCGGGTTGGAGTCCTTTATGAGTTGTTGCTGTGGCTCAGCTTGGAGTTGTGTATGAGGAGTTGCTGTGGGACTGGTTGGAGTTGTGTATGAGGTGTTGCTGTGGGTCAAGTTGGAGTTGTGTATGAGGTGTTGCTGTGGGTCAGGTTGGAGTTGTGTATGAGGTGTTGTCGTGGACCGGGTTGGAGTCCTGTATGAGTTGTTACCGTGGGTCAGTTTGGAGTTGTGTATGAGGTTTTGCCATGTGTCTGGTTGGAGTTGTGTATGAGGTGTTGCTGTGGGTCTGGTTGGAGTTGTGTATGAGGTGTTGCTGGGGGTCAGGTTGGAGTTGTGTATGAGTTGTTGCTGTGGGTCAGGTTGGAGTTGTGTATGAGGTGTTGCTGGGGGTCAGGTTGGAGTTGTGTATGCGGTGTTGCTGGGGGTCAGGTTGGAGTTGTGTATGACGTGTTGCCGTGGGTCAGGTTGGAGTTGTGTGTGAGGTGTTGCTGTGGGTCTGGTTGGAGTCCTGTATGAGTTGTTGCTGTGTGTCAGGTTGGAGTTGTGTATGAGGTGTTGCTGTGGGTCTGTTTGGAGTTGTGTATGAGTTGTTGTTGTGGGTCAAGTTGGAGTTGTGTATGAGGTGTTGCTTTTGGTCAGGTTGGAGTTGTGTATGAGGTTTTGCCGTGGGTCAGGTTGGAGTTGTGTATGAAATGTTGCTGTTGGTCAGGTTGGAGTGCTGTATGATGTGTTGCTGTGTGTCAGGTTGGAGCTGTGTATGAGGTGTTGCCATGGGTGAAATTGGAGTTGTATATGAGGTGTTGTCGTGGGTCAGGTTGGAGTTGTGTATGCGTTGTTGCCGTGGGTTAGGATGGAGTTGTGTATGAGGTGTTGCTGGGGGTGAAGTTGGAGTTGTGTATGAGGTGTTGCTGTGGGTCAGGTTGTTGTTGTGTATGAGGTGTTGCTGTGGGTCAAGTTGGAGTTGTGTATGAGGTGTTGCCGTTGGTCACGTTGGAGTTGTGTATGAGTTGTTACCGTGGGTCAGGTTGGAGTTGTGTATGAGGTGTTGCCATGGGTCTGGTTGGAGTTGTGTATGATGTGTTGCTGTGGGTCAAGTTGGAGTTGTGTATGTGGGTTTGCCGTGGGTCAGGTTGGAGTTGCGTATGCGTTTTGCCGTGGGTCAGGTTGGAGTTGCGTATGCGGTGTTGCTGTCGGTCAAGTTGGAGTTGTGTATGAGGTGTTGCTGGGGTTCAAGTTGGAGTTGTGTATGAGGTGTTGCCGTGGGTCAGGTTGGAGTTGTGTATGAAATGCTGCTGTTGGTCAGGTTGGAGTGCTGTATGATGTGTTGATGTGGGTCAGGTTGGAGTTGTGTATGAGGTGTTGCCGTGGGTCAGGTTGGAGTTGTGTATGAAATGCTGCTGTTGGTCAGGTTGGAGTGCTGTATGATGTGTTGATGTGGGTCAGGTTGGAGTTGTGTATGAGGTGTTGCCATGGGTGAAGTTGGAGTTGTATATGAGGTGTTGTCGTGGGTCAGGTTGGAGTTGTGTATGCGTTGTTGCCGTGGGTTAGGATGGAGTTGTGTATGAGGTGTTGCTGTGGGTATGGTTGGAGTTGTCTATGAGCTGTTGCTGTGGGTCAAGTTGGAGTTGTGTATGAGGTGTTGCTGTGGGACAGGTTGGAGTTGTGTATGAGGTGTTGTCGTGGACCAGGTTGGAGTCCTGTATGAGTTGTTACCGTGGGTCAGGTTGGAGTTGTGTTTGAGGTGTTGCCGTGGGTCAGGTTGGAGTTGCGTATGCGGTGTTGCTGTCGGTCAAGTTGGAGTTGTGTATGAGTTGTTGCTGGGGGTCAAGTTGGAGTTGTGTATGAGGTATTGCGGTGGGTCAGGTTGGAGTTGTGTATGAAATGTTGCTGTTGGTCAGGTTGGAGTGCTGTATGATGTGTTGCTGTGTGTCAGGTTGGAGCTGTGTATGAGGTGTTGCCATGGGTGAAATTGGAGTTGTATATGAGGTGTTGTCGTGGGTCAGGTTGGAGTTGTGTATGCGTTGTTGCCGTGGGTTAGGTTGGAGTTGTGTATGAGGTGTTGCCGTACGTCAGGTTGGAGTTGTGTATGAGGTGTTGCCGTGGGTCAGGATGGAGTTGTGTATGAGGTGTTGCTGTGGGTCAGGTTGGAGTTGTGTATGAGGTGTTGTTGTGGGCCGGGTTGGAGTCCTGTATGAGTTGTTGCCGTGGGTCAGGTTGGAGTTGTGTATGAGGTGTTGCTGTGGGTATGGTTGGAGTTGTGTATGAGCTGTTGCTGTGGGTCAAGTTGGAGTTGTGTATGAGGTGTTGCTGTGGGTCAGGTTGGAGTTGTGTATGAGGTGTTGTCGTGGACCAGGTTGGAGTCCTGTATGAGTTGTTACCGTGGGTCAGGTTGGAGTTGTGTATGAAGTGTTGCCATGGGTCTGGTTGGAGTTGTGTATGATGTGTTGCTGTGGGTCAAGTTGGAGTTGTGTATGTGGTGTTGCCGTGGGTCAGGTTGGAGTTGTGTATGAGGAGTTGCTGTGGGTCAGGTTGGAGTTGTGTATGAGGTGTTGCTGTGGGTCAGGTTGGAGTTGTGTATGAGGTGTTGTCGTGGACCGGGTTGGAGACCTGTATGAGTTGTTACCGTGGGTCAGGTTGGAGTTGTGTCTGAGGTGTTGCTGTGGGTCTGGTTGGAGTTGCGTATGAGGTGTTGCTGTGGGTCAAGTTGGAGTTGTGTATGAGGTGTTGCTGGGGGTGAAGTTGGAGTTGTGTATGAGGTGTTGCTGTGGGTCAGGTTGTTGTTGTGTATGAGGTGTTGCTGTGGGTCAGGTTGGAGTTGCGTATGCGTTTTGCCGTGGGTCAGGTCGGAGAGCTGTATGAGTTGTTGCTGTCGGTCAAGTTGGAGTTGTGTATGAGGTGTTGCTGGGGTTCAAGTTGGAGTTGTGTATGAGGTGTTGCCGTGGGTCAGGTTGGAGTTGTGTATGAAATGCTGCTGTTGGTCAGGTTGGAGTGCTGTATGATGTGTTGATGTGGGTCAGGTTGGAGTTGTGTATGAGGTGTTGCCATGGGTGAAGTTGGAGTTGTATATGAGGTGTTGTCGTGGGTCAGGTTGGAGTTGTGTATGCGTTGTTGCCGTGGGTTAGGATGGAGTTGTGTATGAGGTGTTGCCGTAGGTCAGGTTGGAGTTGTGTATGAGGTGTTGCCGTGGGTCAGGTTGGAGTTGTGTATGAGGTGTTGCTGTGGGTATGGTTGGAGTTGTCTATGAGCTGTTGCTGTGGGTCAAGTTGGAGTTGTGTATGAGGTGTTGCTGTGGGACAGGTTGGAGTTGTGTATGAGGTGTTGTCGTGGACCAGGTTGGAGTCCTGTATGAGTTGTTACCGTGGGTCAGGTTGGAGTTGTGTATGAGGTGTTGCCATGGGTCTGGTTGGAGTTGTGTATGATGTGTTGCTGTGGGTCAAGTTGGAGTTGTGTATGAGGTGTTGCTGTGGGTCAGGTTGGAGTTGTGTATGAGGTGTTGCTGTGGGTCAAGTTGGTGTTGTGTATGCGGTGTTGCCGTGGGTCAGGTTGGAGTTGCGTATGTGGGTTTGCCGTGGGTCAGGTTGGAGTCCTGTATGAGTTGTTGCTGTGTGTCAGGTTGGAGTTGTGTATGAGGTGTTGCTGTGGGTCTGTTTGGAGTTGTGTATGAGTTGTTGTTGTGGGTCAAGTTGGAGTTGTGTATGAGGTGTTGCTTTTGGTCAGGTTGGAGTTGTGTATGAGGTGTTGCCGTGGGTCAGGTTGGAGTTGTGTATGAAATGTTGCTGTTGGTCAGGTTGGAGTGCTGTATGATGTGTTGCTGTGTGTCAGGTTGGAGCTGTGTATGAGGTGTTGCCATGGGTGAAATTGGAGTTGTATATGAGGTGTTGTCGTGGGTCAGGTTGGAGTTGTGTATGCGTTGTTGCCGTGGGTTAGGATGGAGTTGTGTATGAGGTGTTGCTGGGGGTGAAGTTGGAGTTGTGTATGAGGTGTTGCTGTGGGTCAGGTTGTTGTTGTGTATGAGGTGTTGCTGTGGGTCAAGTTGGAGTTGTGTATGAGGTGTTGCCGTTGGTCACGTTGGAGTTGTGTATGAGTTGTTACCGTGGGTCAGGTTGGAGTTGTGTATGAGGTGTTGCCATGGGTCTGGTTGGAGTTGTGTATGATGTGTTGCTGTGGGTCAAGTTGGAGTTGTGTATGTGGGTTTGCCGTGGGTCAGGTTGGAGTTGCGTATGCGTTTTGCCGTGGGTCAGGTTGGAGTTGCGTATGCGGTGTTGCTGTCGGTCAAGTTGGAGTTGTGTATGAGGTGTTGCTGGGGTTCAAGTTGGAGTTGTGTATGAGGTGTTGCCGTGGGTCAGGTTGGAGTTGTGTATGAAATGCTGCTGTTGGTCAGGTTGGAGTGCTGTATGATGTGCTGATGTGGGTCAGGTTGGAGTTGTGTATGAGGTGTTGCCATGGGTCAGGTTGGAGTTGTGTATGAAATGCTGCTGTTGGTCAGGTTGGAGTGCTGTATGATGTGTTGATGTGGGTCAGGTTGGAGTTGTGTATGAGGTGTTGCCATGGGTGAAGTTGGAGTTGTATATGAGGTGTTGTCGTGGGTCAGGTTGGAGTTGTGTATGCGTTGTTGCCGTGGGTTAGGATGGAGTTGTGTATGAGGTGTTGCTGTGGGTATGGTTGGAGTTGTCTATGAGCTGTTGCTGTGGGTCAAGTTGGAGTTGTGTATGAGGTGTTGCTGTGGGACAGGTTGGAGTTGTGTATGAGGTGTTGTCGTGGACCAGGTTGGAGTCCTGTATGAGTTGTTACCGTGGGTCAGGTTGGAGTTGTGTTTGAGGTGTTGCCGTGGGTCAGGTTGGAGTTGCGTATGCGGTGTTGCTGTCGGTCAAGTTGGAGTTGTGTATGAGTTGTTGCTGGGGGTCAAGTTGGAGTTGTGTATGAGGTGTTGCCGTGGGTCAGGTTGGAGTTGTGTATGAGGTGTTGCCGTGGGTTAGGTTGGAGTTGTGTATGAGGTGTTGCCGTACGTCAGGTTGGAGTTGTGTATGAGGTGTTGCCGTGGGTCAGGATGGAGTTGTGTATGAGGTGTTGCTGTGGGTCAGGTTGGAGTTGTGTATGAGGTGTTGTTGTGGGCCGGGTTGGAGTCCTGTATGAGTTGTTGCCGTGGGTCAGGTTGGAGTTGTGTATGAGGTGTTGCTGTGGGTATGGTTGGAGTTGTGTATGAGCTGTTGCTGTGGGTCAAGTTGGAGTTGTGTATGAGGTGTTGCTGTGGGTCAGGTTGGAGTTGTGTATGAGGTGTTGTCGTGGACCAGGTTGGAGTCCTGTATGAGTTGTTACCGTGGGTCAGGTTGGAGTTGTGTATGAGGTGTTGCCATGGGTCTGGTTGGAGTTGTGTATGATGTGTTGCTGTGGGTCAAGTTGGAGTTGTGTATGTGGTGTTGCCATGGGTCAGGTTGGAGTTGTGTATGAGGAGTTGCTGTGGGTCAGGTTGGAGTTGTGTATGAGGTGTTGCTGTGGGTCAGGTTGGAGTTGTGTATGAGGTGTTGTCGTGGACCGGGTTGGAGTCCTGTATGAGTTGTTACC
Organism: Mobula birostris; assembly: GCF_030028105.1. Classification (NCBI taxonomy): domain Eukaryota; kingdom Metazoa; phylum Chordata; class Chondrichthyes; order Myliobatiformes; family Myliobatidae; genus Mobula; species Mobula birostris. The sequence continues at coordinate 92,783,954 of NC_092379.1, forward strand.
GTGGGTCAGGTTGGAGTTGTGTCTGAGGTGTTGCTGTGGGTCTGGTTGGAGTTGTGTATGAGGTGTTGCTGTGGGTCAAGTTGGAGTTGTGTATGAGGTGTTGCTGGGGGTGAAGTTGGAGTTGTGTATGAGGTGTTGCTGTGGGTCAGGTTGTTGTTGTGTATGAGGTGTTGCTGTGGGTCAAGTTGGAGTTGTGTATGTGTTGTTGCCGTTGGTCACGTTGGAGTTGTGTATGAGTTGTTACCGTGGGTCAGGTTGGAGTTGTGTATGAGGTGTTGCCATGGGTCTGGTTGGAGTTGTGTATGATGTGTTGCTGTGGGTCAAGTTGGAGTTGTGTATGTGGGTTTGCCGTGGGTCAGGTTGGAGTTGTGTATGATGTGTTGCTGTGGGTCAAGTTGGAGTTGTGTATGCGTTTTGCCGTGGGTCAGGTCGGAGAGCTGTATGAGTTGTTGCTGTCGGTCAAGTTGGAGTTGTGTATGAGGTGTTGCTGGGGTTCAAGTTGGAGTTGTGTATGAGGTGTTGCCGTGGGTCAGGTTGGAGTTGTGTATGAAATGCTGCTGTTGGTCAGGTTCGAGTGCTGTATGATGTGTTGATGTGGGTCAGGTTGGAGTTGTGTATGAGGTGTTGCCATGGGTGAAGTTGGAGTTGTATATGAGGTGTTGTCGTGGGTCAGGTTGGAGTTGTGTATGCGTTGTTGCCGTGGGTTAGGATGGAGTTGTGTATGAGGTGTTGCCGTAGGTCAGGTTGGAGTTGTGTATGAGGTGTTGCCGTGGGTCAGGTTGGAGTTGTGTATGAGGTGTTGCTGTGGGTATGGTTGGAGTTGTCTATGAGCTGTTGCTGTGGGTCAAGTTGGAGTTGTGTATGAGGTGTTGCTGTGGGACAGGTTGGAGTTGTGTATGAGGTGTTGTCGTGGACCAGGTTGGAGTCCTGTATGAGTTGTTACCGTGGGTCAGGTTGGAGTTGTGTATGAGGTGTTGCCATGGGTCTGGTTGGAGTTGTGTATGATGTGTTGCTGTGGGTCAAGTTGGAGTTGTGTATGAGGTGTTGCTGTGGGTCAGGTTGGAGTTGTGTATGAGGTGTTGCTGTGGGTCAAGTTGGTGTTGTGTATGTGGTGTTGCCGTGGGTCAGGTTGGAGTTGTGTATGCGGTGTTGCCGTGGGTCAGGTTGGAGTTGCGTATGTGGGTTTGCCGTGGGTCAGGTTGGAGTTGCGTATGCGTTTTGCCGTGGGTCAGGTCGGAGAGCTGTATGAGTTGTTGCTGTCGGTCAAGTTGGAGTTGTGTATGAGGTGTTGCTGGGGTTCAAGTTGGAGTTGTGTATGAGGTGTTGCCGTGGGTCAGGTTGGAGTTGTGTATGAAATGCTGCTGTTGGTCAGGTTGGAGTGCTGTATGATGTGTTGATGTGGGTCAGGTTGGAGTTGTGTATGAGGTGTTGCCATGTGTGAAGTTGGAGTTGTATATGAGGTGTTGCCGTAGGTCAGGTTGGAGTGCTGTATGAGGTGTTGTCGTGGGTCAGGTTGGAGTTGTGTATGAGGTGTTGCCGTGGGTCAGGTTGGAGTTGTGTATGAGGTGTTGCCGTAGGTCAGGTTGGAGTTGTGTATGAGGTGTTGCCGTGGGTCAGGTTGGAGTTGTGTATGAGGTGTTGCTGTGGGTATGGTTGGAGTTGTCTATGAGCTGTTGCTGTGGGTCAAGTTGGAGTTGTGTATGAGGTGTTGCTGTGGGACTGGTTGGAGTTGTGTATGAGGTGTTGTCGTGGACCAGGTTGGAGTCCTGTATGAGTTGTTACCGTGGGTCAGGTTGGAGTTGCGTATGAGTTGTTGCTGGGGGTCAAGTTGGAGTTGTGTATGAGTTGTTGCTGGGGGTCAAGTTGGAGTTGTGTATGAGGTGTTGCCGTGGGTCAGGTTGGAGGTTGTGTATGAGGTGTTGTCGTGGGCCGAGTTGGAGTCCTGTATGAGTTGTTGCCGTGGGTCATGTTGGAGTTGTGTATGAGGTGTTGCTGTGGGTCTGGTTGGAGTTGTGCATGAGGTTTTGCTGTGGGTCAAGTTGGATTTGTGTATGAGGTGTTGCTGTGGGTCAGGTTGGAGTTGTGTATGAGGTGTTGCTGGGGGTCAGGTTGGAGTTGTGTATGAGGTGTTTCCGTGGGTCAGGTTGGAGTTGTGTATGAGGTGTTGCTGTGGGTCAGGCTGGAATTGTGTATGAGTTGTTGCCGTGGGTCAGGTTGGAGTTGTGTATGAGGTGTTGTCGTGGGCCAGGTTGGAGTTGTGTTTGAGTTGTTACCGCGGGCAAATGGGTGCGTCTCTGTTGGAAGAGGGAAGAAGTAACAGATAATAGTCTCTACCTCAGTGTTTGAAAATAAGCGACTGACTCCAGAATCTGATGATGCCATACCTCTACCTTCCCCAGGTATAGTTTCAACAAAGCCCACAGCAAGTGAAGCCTCTCGAGTACTCGCTGAGATGGGCATCAGCCAAGGGCCAGCCGCAGGTGGCGGCTCCCAATAGCACTACCAGAGGTGGAATGGTGAAAAGGGGATTGTCAAAATGTTGAATTAAATGTACCTTGAGCTGATCTAATAGAAGCCCGAAGAAAGTGTTACCTTTGTACTGTAGATCAGCATAAAAAACAGTGTCGGGCAGGAGATAACGATGATAATGAATATGTAGAATGTATGTGTAAATGTTTTCAAAATTATCCAGATTAATTTGAGCTTGGATACCCGTCTGAATAAATATGAGTATGAATAAGTTGAAACGTAGGTTAAAGGAAAAACATATCCTGTTACTCGTGTGAGATGAGAGAGTTAAGTAAACTTGTGAGTGTTTTACAAAACTGCCAAAATCAATTACAGCATCGGGGATTTAAGCTGTTCAGGGGAATGGGGACAATACTTGTGTGAGACTTCACTATAGCCTTTGGGCAATATTGTATGTTGTTTTAAAGGTATCGAAATAGCTGTTCTATAGTATTTGAATGTTATTTTAACTTACAGATTTAGTTTATATATATCAAAATTGTCGGTGACCAAATTTTAACTAATCATTACCAGATTAACTTCTGCTTAAAAATTCAGTGTAAATCTTGGGTTTTAACATTATCCACATGGCTCATGTGACCCACTTGTGAGTGGTAATTTTTGATTCGAACAGCATTGTTGTTCAGATAATATTATTCTAAATATATGGGTTTTACAGTTCTGTGTTCCAACATGGAAATGGGATGGTAGACACTGTAGGGGTAAAACATAGGGATGCTGTTGAGGGGTAAGATTTTGTTTGAGGACAGCCTGGCCACAGGGCTCAAAGATGCCTTTGGGCCAAGGCAACTTTGGTAACAGCCTTGGCCTCCATCACTAACAGCGCCATAGACTATGCAGTTTACTTTAAATGCCTCCTTCCCGAACTGTACTTAAGAACTTGCATGATTATAATTCTGCCCATTGTAAAAAATGCTACCTGATGTAAGCCCGCATGTAATTTTCCTTTGACGGCTTTTCCTCCCAATCTGATAATGAAAAAAAATTAGTGAAATACTTTAGTGGAGATGCGATATGCTACCTTTCCTCTGGTTTTGTTCAAACAGCTGAACCTCTTTGCCTTCACAGTATCTTTGCAGCATGTGCAGCTGCAAACATTTACACTGCACATTTCAATGGACAATTATGGAAATAACCTGATTTCTCACCTCTTTGGAACTCCGATAAAACATGGTGAACTAACTGTGAATCTTTTTTTTTCTGCTTTTAAATTACTTACTGCAATTGCTGTTATTAACTATGCGGCTCATACTAACGGGAAGGATGAAATAACTAGAGGGAACAAATGAGCTGACCCCTTTGCTAAAGCAGCAACAGCAGACCTTTATGGCCACGTAACACTCCAGTGTAATCCGGCTGCCCATACTCTCCAAATACACTTGATGAATCAGAGGCTGATCAGACTTTATGGACTAAGGCACACTACCTGCAAGACTATAAAGGATGATGGGTATAATCAAAAATGAGAGATTCTCAACTATAGCAAGAAAAGTAGTAGAGAACTGAGGTGTGACGGAGACGTAATCCCAAAAGACACTGCTGGTATCTGCTGCTGCTGGACCCTCCCCCAGGGGGATATTTGTGCATCTCTAAATGGACTTCATGTAGTTACCTAAATGTATGGGTTGCAATTAAGCACCAGTTATTGCTTTGTTATCTCCATGGGTAGAAGCTTATCAAACTCAGAGAAACGATGCTGTAACTATTGCTAAATTTTATTATGAGAATTTATTCCAGGGCTTTCTGAGAAAATTTTTGCAATAACAACCCTCATTTTACAGGTAAAGTTATATAGAAACTAACAAAACTTTATAGGGTAAGCATCATTTCACCTGCCCTTATCGCTGTCAATCTTACAGGCCAGTTGAAAAGCAGATGAGCTAAATTGCGTGACGAGATCAAGCTAGGATAGCCAGAAGCACTGCCACTGGTCCTCCGCAAAAGATAGTTTTGGGATGTCCCATACGCTTTCCAGTGGCTCATCCTTTTTTAATTAAACAGATGGACATCCACCTTATAAGCGAAAGCATTTTACAGTATTGTATCTAAAGCAAGCCCTTACAGATTCCCATCAACAAGTATTGGAAAGTCAGCAGACTGAACTGGCTGCAGAGTGTCAGACCTGCCAGTCGAGAGTGTGGGTACTGGTTAGAGCTTACCGATGAAAGAACTGCCTGGAGTCCTACTGGGAAGGTCCATTCCAAGTGTTGTTGACCACTTACAGCTTTAAAGGTCCAAGGAAAGCCGATGTGGATATAAACCTCGCACGTTAAGCTGGCGGTGCCACCGGACCAGGGAACAGGTGGCTAGGAGAACCTCAATGATAAGGACTGAATTGCCTCTTTGTGTAACTAATATGTATGGTACATTTTTGTGTAATCTGGACTTCTATTTCCTGCCTAAATGCAGAAATATCCCACAACACTAATACTCCTAACACTTTTCTTCACCTTAGTAATCTATTTGCACCATGTACTAACTGGTCAGACTGTTGGGTGTGCTCTAGTGAGCGTCAATACTTACAGAAGGCGGATTATACCTCTGGATCATAGTGAGTTTGATTCTGTGTTTTACTTCGATAACAAAATTAGAACTGTAAAGGGAGCATATGGGACTGCACTGCCCATAGGGATGACTCTTGCCAATGAAACTGTTCAGCGGGTTGGTATCAACCCAGTTACAATGATTGCATAACCACCCCCTCCCTTCCCCCCCCACCATTCCGAAGCTGGGGGTGGGGTGAAGTATGTTACTGTAACCATCAAAGGATGGAACTAGACTTAGATAACAGTACATGAAATGTCTATACCACTGGTGACCCTCTGAATCCTGGTAATGGTACTGTCAGGGTATGCAGCTGACAGGCCTATCATTCACTGCCAGTGGTGCACCTTTTAAACTAGGATCTTGTGCTGAACCAAATCCATGGAGGGGTTGTCGTTATCTGGCCTACATAGTGACATAGATATACCGCTCTTTCCCCATATCCTGCTGTGAGGGGCTGCCATCGAAGGACTATGGAGACTAAGTGTTTCTGGATTCTAATGTTCCTGTTCTGGGAGCCTGCCAGACAGGCTCATGAAGGCATTAATGAAGCCTCAGCACTGCTGGAGAAACTACACAGCTTTAGCAACTCAGGCCGTCAGTGACATCACTGCTGAAATGTTGGCAAACCACACTGCAGATCCTTGACCTCTCCACATGGACACAGCAGTATGTGAGGATTGGAAACAGCATCTCCTTCTCACTGACCACTGGCCCAGCTCAAGGATGCATGTTTAGCCCAATGCTCCACTCTCCCTGCACCCATCATTCTGTGGCCAGGCATAGCTCAAACACCATCTATAAACTTGCCAATGACACAACTATTGTTGTCAAAATTTCAGATGGTGACAAGGAGGCATACGGGATGAAATAGATCAGCTACTTGAGTGGTGTCACAGCAACAAGCTTGTACTCAACATCAGTAAGACCAAGGAATTGATTGTGAACATTAGGAAGGGGAAGTTGAGGGAACACACCAGTTCTCATCGAGGGATCAGATGTGGAAAGGGTGAACATTTTCAAGTTCCAGGGTGTCAACATCACTGAAAATCTATCCTGGGTCCAACATATCGATGCAATTACAAAGAAGGCACATCAGCAGTTATATTTCATTAGAAGCTTGAGGAGAATTGGAATGTCACCAAAGACACTCACAAATTTCTACAGATGTAGCATTTTACCTGGTTGCATCACCTTCTGGTATGGAAGGGGTCATTGCACAGGATCACTTCAGAAAGCTGCAAGCTCAGTCAGCTCCATCATGGCCACTAGCCTCCCTAGTATCGAGACACCTTCCAAAGGCATTGTCTAAAAAATACAGCATCCATTGTTAAGGACTCCTATCATCCAGGACATGCCCTCTTCTCATTGTTATCATCAAGGAGGAGGAACGCTTTAGGAACAGCTTCTTCCCCTTGCCATCAGGTTTCTAAATGGACAATGAACCCATGAACAATACCTCACTATTTTTTGCTCTCTTTGTGCACTACTTATTTAATTTATTTCTTTTAATATATATACTTATTGTAATTTATAGATTTTATTGCAATGTTCTGCAGCCACAAAACAACAAATTTCATGACATATGCCACTAATATTAAACGTGATTCAGATTGTAGGTAATTTGTCACTTAGATGCAGTCTCCAGCCAACTTTCTTAAGTTCCACCTTTGCTGCCCTATTGCCTTTTATATCCAGCAGTTATTTCCTCTATTACTCTAGTTTCTTTTTTGGAAACCTTTCTGATGCAGGAAACCAAATGCATCTAAACCTCAGACTCCTGAATGATTGGCCTTTAATTATAGCTAGATGCAAGTGTCCGTACTAGTATGCTGAATGGTTATGAAGTAGCAGGTCTGAATGACATGGTCTCAAAACGCTGGTATGTGGGAGTTTTGCTCCTGGCCGTACTTCCCCCTATTCAGCAGTCCAGGGGTGCTGACTCAGACTGGCACAGTCTGGATTACCAGTAGAGAGTGCAGTCTGCTGACTGAAGGACCATTGGGCTGTGGTGCTGAGTTTGCTAAATTAACAGAAGTTCCTCCGAAATGGAAGGAAGATAATATGCTTAGATTGCGATGGGAACAGTTTGAAAGTGCTGACAATTATGTAGAACATAGACTAGGAACAGGTCACTTGGCCCACAATGTCTATGCCAAACATGATGCTGAATTAAAGTGGATCTCCTCTGCCTTTATATAATCCCTACCCTTGCATTTCCTGCCTACTCGTGTCAATCTAACAGCGTTTTAAATGCCAGATTGTACCTGCTTCACCTGTCCCCCCGCAGCCCGTTCCAGGGATGCAGCACTCCCTCTGTAAAAGAAAATCTGCCCTCTGAATCTTCTTTATACTTTCCTCTCTCACCTTAAAAACATGTCCTCTAGTACTTGACATTTCTACTCTGGGATAAAGCTACAAGAGTAACTACTGGTGACTCTTCCCATGATATACCCTATGATGCAATCAAATAAGAAGTCAGTAAGATGCATTACACTGTTTGCAAGGAGCATGTAAGTGTGCATTCATATCTCCTCTTGATTAGACATGGAATTTCTTTAGGTGTTTGATGGTGTAAGTGTGCTTGATGGTCTCAGCCAGCTCTCACCATTCCTGGCTGGTAAGATCAGATAGAAAGTTGTGAGCCCTTTATGCTGCTTGAATCATAATCACGCAAACACGAGGAAATCTGCAGATGCTGGAAATTCAGGCAACACACACAAACTGCTGGTGGAACGCAGCAGGCCAGACAGCATCCATAGGAAGAAGCACAGTCGATGTTTCGGGCCGAGACCCTAAATCAAAATCATAATCATAATCAGTATTTTTCACCTCTTCCTCAGAATTTTCAGATTAAAATTGATCTATTTGTTAAAGTAACTTCTCAGAAGTATTCAGGGATATTTGACTCTAAGGTGAAGGCTTTCTAAATGTTCAATTATTTGGTCGTAACAATTATTTCATAAAATATTTTAAATAGTGAAGATGCATCCACTCTTTCAAGCAGACAAAGGCCTTTAAGGCCATCATAGTGCTACAAATTCCTATGGCCCTCTTTACAAGCACTGAAAAGTGATGAAAGGTCATTGGCCTGTTCGTACTACCCCTCTAGATAGACGCTGCCTGGCCTGCTGAGTATTTTCAGCAGTTTCTTTTATTATTACGCAACACACACAGGATGCTGGAGGAACTCAGCAGGCCAGGCAGTATCAATGGAAAAGAGTGCAGTCGACATATCAGGCTGAGACCCTTCAAGAGGAATATTACTGCTGTTTTCATAGCAGTGACTGTATTCCATAGGACCATATGACCCTGGAGTATCAACAATATAAACAGCTTTTAACTCATAATTAGCAAGATTTTGGTGGTTGGCATTATACATTTTTGCGCCGTTTCTTTACCTCACTCAGAGTTTTGATAAATGACTGCAAGAATTTATAATTGTAATATTGTTACATACCAAAACATGAAATTCAACTGTTTTACATATAAAAATATAGAAAATGGTAGAGAACACACAGCAGGCCAGACAGTTAATGTTTCAGATCCATTGGTGGGCCTTCAATCTTGACTCTGATAGCTCTGTTTCTCTTGCTATAGATGCTGCCTGACTTTCTGAATGTTTTTATACTTTCTGTTTCTGTTCCAGATTTCCAGTATCTGTATTTCTTTTTGTATTCTTTAACATTTAGCTTTTACTGCTTAAATTATGTGGCTGTTTTAAAGCAAACACTAGTTCATAGTAGGGAAAAGGAACAGTACCTATAGCAAATATGACATCCTAAACAAAATTCATTGTTCCATGGTCACCCACAGTTACTTAAATGGGAAAAGCAGGAGATAGTGCTGGACACTTTTGGCACCACGTTTGTTCAGCATTTTACCCCACTAGAAGATGACATTCTGAACTACATAGGGTGCTTTAGGTTCATATTCTGCAACTATATCATTGATGCTCCTTTGCTCTGATATATTAAAGCAGCTACTTTCACCTTGTTTATCAGGGAGATGAGCACATTGATCAAAATGCCATTTCCTTTTCGCTCAGGATTGCTTCCTGCCTCAGATTAGAAAAGCAGATTGTTTTTATCTCAAGGCAGGCACTTACCTTCCAAATGGGGCTCTCAGTCACGAAAGCCTGAGATGCACTAAGCAGACTATATTAAATTATGCATGGATGGTGGATGTGGCCCAAACATCACTATCCACTCTGAGTAATGTCTGTGAATAGAGACATAATCAAGTTAATAAGATAAATTCAGACTGTTCACTGAGATTGGGATATTAAAGACTACCAATGCAGTTTAACCACTTCAACACTGTCCCTGTGCAACATCCGTTAAATGGTCTTTCCTGCTCTTCCTTTTCTGTTGATAATTATTCAGTCTGTTCATATGTTCACATTTATTTAAGTATGATTATTGACATTTGAGCACGTGACCATTCTGCTAATTGTTGATTGCTCATGGCTAATTGCACTATTGTCTGGTAAGTTGTCTGCTATGACATTGTCCTGTGTTTTATGCTTGGCACCAAACCGCAATCAATTCTGGTATGTTCAACATACTGGCAATAAAGTAGTTCTGATTCTGATACTTCACTGCTTCCTGCTAATTCAGTATAACGGAACTACAGTGAGTAATCTACAAAATGATTATACCTAATATTGCATCCTGTATTTATGCATTTTCAAACATATGGAAATGTAATACCTAATGCATGAGAGAAAATATTTTTACCACATTTAAAAAATTCTGTCGCGATATGATGAATACATAACGGGTAAAGTCATAATCAATTTGCATGCAGATGGGACACAGGAGTTCCAGGCAATGATTATTTTCAAAAGGAGATAATCTAATCAGCTATTGCTGAGAGTCATTGGTATTTTCCTAGAGGTATCCATTCTCTCTGCTTCCGCCACATAAATACTGTGTTTATAAGAACGAGTCGTGTACTCTGTATCCTGCAAGAAATGACTCACCTACTGACATAGAGCTCAAGGGCTTTCTGCTATTTACCAGCCATAGGTCAGCAACATAATAGAATACCCCAACTTGACTGGATAAGAGCAGCTCCAACACCCCTCAAGAAGCTTAATATCATCCAGGTTAAAGCACCTGCCTTAATCAGCACCAAATTCATAACCCTAAATATACATTCATTCCACCAGCACTCCAGTGTGCTCCATGTACAAAATGGATCATGGTTATTTATTCAGATAGCATTAGATTTACTCTGATATCACCTTGCAGACCAAGAAGTTCTACTATCAACAATGTCAATATCGCGTGTACGCAAGATCATCACCATCCAGGTTCTCCTCCGAGTCATAACCCTTACTGACTTGGAAGTTTGTTGTTGATCCCTCATTGTGGCTAGATCTTAACCCTTGAACTCTTCAGTTAATTACACTGTCTAAGTATCTTCAACAGAGGACTGCTGTGGTTCAAGAAGGCAGTTCAACACCATTTTCTCAAGGACAACTTTAATTGAACATTAATTATTAACCCAATCAGTACCAAACAGATTCTGAAAAAACAGCGCAAATCCAGCCACTCTGCAGCTGAAGGACTTAAGTGGAATTGGTCCTCCTGCGTTACCTGCTTAGATTTAGTGAGTTTGAGATACCACTCCTATCCCAGGATGTGATGGCTTGATGTGAAGAGCAAGCTTGCTGCCAGTGATTGTACAATGAGTCCATGGTCAGTAGACACACGTATAGGAAGTAGCGAGAAAATAGGTTTACCACAGCTTTCATCAACCTGTAGTTTCACTATACAACCAGGAAGTTAAATCCTGTTTCTTTAAACTCCAAAATGACAGTAACATTTTTTAGCTTTTTTGTCGCAAGTTTCTTTAACAAACTCTTGGTGAGCTGTTCTAATGCTAAAAAAGTGATGTAATTTTATACTTTATACTTTATTGTCGCCAAACAATTGATACTAGAATGTACAATCATCACGGTGATATTTGATTCTGCGCTTCCTGCTCCCTGGATTACAAATTGATAGTAAATATTAAAAATTTAAATGATAAATCATAAATAGAAAATAGAAAAATGGAAAGTAAGGTAGTGCAAAAAAACCGAGAGGCAGGTCTGGGTATTTGGAGGGTACGGCCCAGATCCGGGTTAGGATCGGTTCAGCAGTCTTATCACAGTTGGAAAGAAGCTGTTCCCAAATCTGGCTGTACGAGTCTTCAAGCTCCTGAGCCTTCTCCTGGAGGGAAGAGGGATGAAAAGTGTGTTGGCTGGGTGGGTCGTGTCCTTGATTATCCTGGCAGCACTGGTCCGACAGTGTGCGGTGGAAAGTGAGACCAAGGACGGGAGATTGGTTTGTGTGATGTGCTGCGCCATGTTCACGATCTTCTGCAGCTTCTTCCGGCCTTGGACAGGACAACTTCCAAACCAGGTTGTGATGCACCCTAGAAGAATGCTTTCTACAGTGCATCGGATGGTGTCAGTACCAGGGTGCTCAAAGCCTGTGCCCCTCAGCTATGTGGAGTACTTCACCATGTATTTAACCTGAGCCTGAGGCTCCGGAGGGTTCTTGTACTGTGGAAGGCGTCCTGCCTCGTCCCTGTGCCGAAGACGCCGCGCCCCAGCGGCCTCAATGACTACAGACCGGTGGCATTGACCTCCCACATCATGAAGACCCTGGAGAGACTTGTTCTGGAGCTGCTCCGGCCTATGGTCAGGCCACACTTAGATCTCCTCCAGTTCGCCTACCAGTCCCAACTAGGAGTTGAGGATGCCATCGTCTACCTGCTGAACCGTGTCTATGCCCACCTGGACAAGCCAGCGAGCACTGTGAGGGTCATGTTTTTTGACTTCTCCAGTGCATTCAACACCATCCGCCCTACTCTGCTGGGGGAGAAGCTGACAGCGATGCAGGTGGATGCTTCCCTGGTGTCATGGATTCTTGATTACCTGACTGGCAGACCACAGTACGTGTGCTTGCAACACTGTGTGTCCGACAGAGTGATCAGCAGCACTGGGGCTCCACAGGGGACTGTCTTGTCTCCTTTTCTCTTCACCATTTACACCTCAGACTTCAACTACTGCACAGAGTCTTGTCATCTTCAGAAGTTTTCGGATGACTCTGCCATAGTTGGATGCATCAGCAAGGGAAATGAAGCTGAGTACAGGGCTACGGTAGGAAATTTTGTCACATGGTGTGAGCAGAATTATCTGCAGCTTAATGTGAAGAAGACTAAGGAGCTGGCGGTAGATCTAAGGAGAGCTAAGGTACCGGTGACCCCTGTTTTCATCCAGGGGGTCAGTGTGGACCTGGTGAAGGATTACAAATACCTGGGGATACGAATTGACAATAAACTGGACTGGTCAAAGAACACTGAGGCTGTCTACAAGAAGGGTCAGAGCCGTCTCTATTTCCTGAGGAGACTGAGGTCCTTTAACATCTGCCGGACGAGGCTGAGGATGTTCTACGAGTCTGTGGTGGCCAGTGCTATCATGTTTGCTGTTGTGTGCTGGGGCAGCAGGCTGAGGGTAGCAGACACCAACAGAATCAACAAACTCATTCGTAAGGCCAGTGATGTTGTGGGGATGGAACTGGACTCTCTGACAGTGGTGTCTGAAAAGAGAATGCTGTCTAAGTTGCATGCCATCTTGGACAATGTCTCCCATCCACTACATAATGTACTTGGTGGGCACAGGAGTACATTCAGCCAGAGACTCATTCCACTGAGATGCAACACAGAGCGTCATAGGAAGTCATTAAACTTTACAACTCCTCCCTTGGAGGGTCAAACACCCTGAGCCAATAGGCTGGTCCTGGACTTATTTCATAATTTACTGGCATAATTTACATATTACTATTTAACTATTTATGGTTTTATTACTATTTATTATTTATGGTGCAACTGTAACGAAAACCAATTTCCCCCAGGATCAATAAAGTATGACTATGACTATGACTATGACTATAAAAATTAGTGAGGGTTTTAGGGGACAGGCCAAATTTCTTTAGCTTGCCCAGGAAGTAAAGACACTGGTGGTAATTAGCTGGTAATAAATATAGTATTGATAATAGTTTCTAGAAGTAGGTCTACACTGATTTCTGAGATATGTGTGGAAATCTAATCAAGCTGTTATACAACCATTCCCCTGTGTAGGATTAGAGTGCACATGTCAAAGGTCATGTAGGGAACATTTGGTAAATTCTTGCCATTGTCAGATACAGTCCCATCTAATTCTGGCAACTTTCAACAATGATCTCAACTTTCCTCTTCCACTTTATTCATTCAGATTTATAATTTTGTATGAGAAACTAAATATTATATATTTTGGTTCTTAAATTTCTCTGCTGGAGAATTCTTTAATGGTCAGATGAATCTACGCAAATAATTCAGTCCAGAAAATTTAATGGTTCAATTTATTGAGCACCAAAAATGTCTTGCAAATTGAACCAAGTATTTTGGGGCACTTGTGATTTGAGCTGGAATCAGATTTTTATCAAGAGATTAAACAAAACGGCAAAGTTATTGAATTTTATAGCACTGTGTTAAGCCATTCAATTTGTTGTGCCTATGAAGTGAATCATCAGGTTTTCATTCCTTGTAGTTCTGCAACATCTTCAGTTTCAAAGAGCTAATTTGGTTTTCAAATTTACTGCTGAATCAGCTTCCATCATCTTTTCAACAGCATGCTGCTACATAAGAAATACTCTTCTCATTTCCTTACTGCTTCTTTTGTCATTTGGCTTAAACCTGTGTTTCCTGGTCAACCACCACTTGAAATTGTATTAAATCTCCCCTTGAACTTTCTTCACAAGATCACAAGATCACAAGACAAAGGAGCAGAAGTAGGCCATTCGGCCCATCGAGTCTGCTCTGCCACTCCACCATGATATTTCTTCAATCAAAGGAGAACATCATAGTTTCTCTAGTCCTGCCAACTAAATGAAATGTCATCCCTGGTACAATATACTTCCTTATACTTCATTTGAATCTTTTCTGTAGTCTACACATCTTTCCTAAAATGATCCTAATAGCAGTCCCTGGAGGATAGAACATAGAACAGTACAGCACACGACAGGCCCTTCAGCCCACAATGTTGTGCCGACCTTAAACCCTGCCTCCCATATAACCTCCCACCTTAAATTCCTCCATATACCTGTCCAGCAGTCTCTTAAATTTCACTAGTGTATCTGCCTCCACCACTGACTCAGGCAGTGCATTCCATGCAACAACTACTCTCTGAGTAAAAAACCTTCCTCTAATATCCCCCTTGAACTTCCCACCCCTTAACTTAAAGCCATGTCCCCTTGTATTGAGCAGTGGTGCCCCGGGGAAGAGGTGCTGGCTGTCCAATCTATCTATTCCTTTAATATATCTTGTATACCTCTATCATGTCTCCTCTCATCCTCCTTCTCTCCAAAGAGTAAAGCCTAGCTCCCTTAATCTCTGATCATAATGCATTCTCTCTAAACCAGGCAGTATCCTGGTAAATCTCCTCTGTACCCTTTCCAATGTTTCCACATCCTTCCTATAGTGAGGCAACCAGAACTGGACACAGTACTCCAAGTGTGGCCTCACAGTACCACAGTACTCTTCTCTTCAATCTGAATAGTGATTCACTCTTACTTGGTTTTTGGATTCTAAGCCAATTTCATATCCATATTTCCATTACCACTTTAACCTATGCACTTCAGCTTTGTTAAAAACATTAATTAAGTTGTAATTTATCAAATGCCTTTTAAAAGAATCTAATGTTACTTTGAATGCACTATCATGACTAGGCCTCTTTACTCGTCTAATTTCCTTAAATAATCTATCACGTCTGTCACACAATCTTCTGATGATAACGTTTACAACTTTGTCATACTTTGGCACTAATTTCTCTTCCAAGGGGAATCAAAGGTCATAATCTGAGTCTTTTAGTTTAAATAGGCATCAATCACTTTTGTGTATGAATGGGAAAACATCATAAAGTTTTAAATGCTTTAATTTGGGAATCCTAAAATCTGAAAAATGGGCATCAGATGGTGGACGTGAGCCTAAATTACCATCTCTATGTCTGTCAATTAAGTATCAAACTTTAGGATATTTCCCACTACCTAGAGTTATGCTACTTGTTCTGCAACTGCTTGCGCCAGCTGGCATCCATAAAATGATCCATTATCATTGATAGGTATTTGAAGCTTTTTTCTGCTTATTGTAAAAGATCTTATAGAAGGGCAATGTTATTCAAAGACAAATATTTGCTGAACACAGGGAAATAAGATATCTTTTTAGTGATATATGTTGCTAAATATTGAAACATTACAGGAAAACCATATTAATAACTTCGCCAGTGTCTCTTTTGGCAGTTTTGTACTTTGTGGTTGTTGTGCTTTGATAACTGAGGAAAGACATGAGAGAACTGGTGTAACAGTGTTGAATATTATCTCCATTCTTCCTCTAATGCACTTCCATTGAAATATTTCCTGAAGAGAAAATTCTAAAGATTGTAAAGCTTTCTGCTATTTACTTCATATTTTTGGATCCATCCCTATCCCTTGAAAATTTACCAAACTGCTGGTGTTGAATTATTGAGCCACTCTTTAATTTCCAAATTTGTATTCTCACTTAGCATCACAACAATCTTTTTTGCTCTAGCTGTGTTCTTTCTTGTAAAACTGTGTATAATTTATGTATGATTTATATTTTTTTCTTGTGAATGTTCTTTATGTGATGCCATGTGACTGTGATGTTGCTGCAATTAAGTCTATCATATCACTGTCCATATAGACAATAAACTCAACTTTGACTCATAAGTTACAACAATAGTTGATCTTGTCTCATGCATCACTGGTTCCATATAGGAGGCTTTCCTGCTGCTGGATTCCAATAATCTTACTATTTCTTTCGGCAGAGGCTTTCCCTAATGATAAGATTTATGTATTAAAAGACAGCTTCTGTGACCTTAAGTTTGTCACCAAAGAAAACTTTACGAATGCAGGAATTTTAAAATGTATGAACTCAATGTCTACTCATTAAAAAATACAGTTAACAACTTCCTTCCATTCATTTATTCTACTACTGAGGCTAAAAAAATCATTGAAATCACAGATCTATAATGGCAACTGTTGCATTAATATTTCATCAATAATATCTTGTTACCTACTGGGATCTGGTCTTAGCTACACACATCAAATGCCACAGTTCACTTTCTGCAAAAAAAAAAACAACGGCATTAAATAAGGATGTTAATTTAACTTTGTTGTTTCTTATGGAAATTTGGCCATTGCATAACTGTTTCTGAGACATGATACTCTGTTTTGCACTTGTATCTGACAAGTCTTTAAAACTCTAGTCTTCAGTATAATAATATCAATCACACACTGTGCTCTTCTAGATCATTAATAATCATAAGCTGCTGCTGTATTATATCTATTCACCTCTCTTCCAGACAGTCTGGAGCTTCTCCCATTTGGGTTAAGGATATCAAGAAGATATTAAACGTTTCTTATGCTATTTTCTCTACTGAGAAGGACAAATTAAGTACAGATTGTCAGAGTCCAGAGTTAGGATGCTTTGAACTAATTTTTCCATTTAAATTTTCTTTTATACCAGGGATCAAAGTTTCTTTCACTGATGCCTGAGAATTTTGAAAGTTAATGGCACTGCACCTTGGCCCTTGAAGCTCATTTGGTTAGTTTATTCACCGGCAGGAATAAGCTCCAGGTTTTTCCTGCTACTGGATATACTGAGACTTTTACGTTGTTGTTTAGACAACAATTACAACTTCCATTTAGTACTTTTAACTCAGCGAAACAGCCTAAGAAACTTCACAAATGCATTATTTAAGACTGACCCTGAGCACATTAGCAAGGTAGACATACAAGAATCTGGTCAAAATAACAGATTTGAAGGAGCATCTTACAGATAGGAATAAAGTAGAGGAACAGGAATGATATGGGAATAAATTCCAGAGCTTACAGCTCTGTCAGTTGAAGGCACAGCTGACTGTGGAGTTATTAGATTCAATATTGCTCAAGAGGTTAGAATTGGAATGGCATAGATATCTCAAAGAGTTATGGGTGAGGTTCTGCGATAATGTTTATAAAGGGAATTTTAAAATCAGGAACCATTCTGGGTCGTCAAGCATCCAGTTGATGGTTAAATACCGGGGGTTAGGTCGAAGGCACTGCAATTTCAGATGACTGAGATGACAAAGGCATAGTAAAGTTTTAGCTGCATAAGAAATGGAGTGAGGTCAGAGTTGGGCGATGTTACCGAGATCTCAGAGACAGTACAGATATGAAGCTGAAATGCAACTTAAAGTGAAAATGCCTCAACAGGACAGTCTGGTCCAAATTGAACAGCTCTCAGGGAGAAAGATGAAGTTGGGGATTAGGATATGGAGTTTGTTACAGGGATTGAGGATGAGAGGATGTCATGCCGCTCCATTGTTTGGAGAAAAATTCTGCGATTCCTGTGGCAGGCATTAGACGACAATCTGATAATTTAGAGAAAAGTAGTGAAATCAAGACCAGTAGTGATCAGGTAAAATGACTTCATCAATACAATAGGGTCTCTTAAAAGCCTCTTAGAGAGCTACATGGAGCTTAGAAAAATAGAGGGCTATGCACTAGGGAAATTCTAGGCTCTAAAGTAGGCTACATGGTTGGCACAACATTGTGGGCCGAAGGGCCTGTAATGTGCTGTAAATTTCTAAGATCTATGTTCTAATATATGGACGCAAGATAATGCCATGTATTTTTATGATACCACCAAGCACAACCTGGTAACAAAAATTGAGGGTACAATAGACAGATCCTCAGAAAACAACAAAGGTGTGCGGAGAGTTAATTCTCCAGAGAAACGAACAGACTGAATGTAGTTCTACTCAACAGGATGTGGAGGATGGTGTGATCAGCTATATCAAAGGCTGCAGATGTATTGGAAAAGAAGATGAGGGGTAGATGATCCTTTTTGTGGTCTCATGGGATGTGATTAGTAAGTTTGATACAAGCAGATCCAGTGCTATGATTGATGTTGTGGGTTTGTTTCTAAGGATTCAAAGTGGCTCAGTGAAGGTGGACATGAACTTGGGAGGTAACAGCATATTCAAGGGATTTTGAGAGAAAAAGCAGGTTGGAGATAAGCAACACTTTTTGAGGATGGAATGGTCAACACTTGCTTTTGATGGGAAGTAATGACAGTAGACCTGAACTTGAAACCTGAAGGTTTCTCAGTATTCACAGTAATTTCCACATTAGGTTACCTTGCTTACATATATGTATATTTGTCACTAAACCAATTTGAGCAACTTTCTTCCAGTATCTCTTCATCATTCATTTGTGGTCAAAACATAATCATAGCCTATCTTTGAACTATAATATTTGTAACGGTCACCAAAAGAAAAAAATAGCTTGCTGGTAAGTGAAAGCTGGATCAAAAGTAAAATTTTTTTTGTTAGTAAGCATTACTTAGCTTTAAATATTTAACAGAAATAACAAAGTTAGAAATAGATGGTGAAGAGTCATTTTTTCACGTTCACAAGTGCTGATTTTCCCAGAATTGTGACCATGAACAACATTCATACAATGATCATGCACTTCATGCTACTTGGCAAATTGGCATGCATGCTGAAAGTAAAGCCTGCTGATGCCATCCACCTCCATGTAATGCGGACTTGTTGCATAATTACTGAATTGGTCTATTATGACCTGGTTTTTAACCTTGTGTGAAATACAACAAGGAAGACCCAGCAGCATGACTCTCCTCCCCCTACACCATCCCCAGTCTACCGACCTTCTGACCAGATCTATTTCAAGCCCAAACCCTTTACTAATTGGAGCCTGACCATCAACCAAACCCAATCTCCTGCTCAGCTTGTCTGATCCATCATCTGATCCTCACCCTACCTTACTACATCCACCTTCTAGCATCACCAATCACGATACCAACTCCTTATAGATTTCAGATTAAAAGTGTCTTTGAAACTTGCTTTATCTTCTAGTCTAGATCCAATTTATGGTCCCACAACATTAACCAATCTCTACCCATTCCTTTGCTAACCCCTTCAAGAATTTCCCACCATGATCATCCTCCACACCATCTAACTCGTTCAACAAAATCACAGATAACCTTATTTACAAATTATCCCTGTGTTCACCCTATTAGAGAAATATCCCTCCCCCACCTTCCCCAAGAGCTTAACAACCTTCTTTTGTTTCCTTTTCAGTTCTGATGAAGGGTCTCTGACCCAGAACATGGACTCTGTTTCTCTTCCAATGGATATGATCTGAGCCTCCAGGTATTTCCAACATTTCCTGTTTCTTCTTGTTTTAGATTTCCAGCATCTGCACTTTTTTTTTTGATTTTCCCTGACCTGTGTAATTCAGTCCTGAAACTGAAACCACATGAGTTATTGAATTTTCCAACTCTGCGCCCTTAGCCTAAGTACTCACTGGCCTACTGTGTCTGTCCAATTTCAATCAATCTCTAGATAAAAATCTGCACCAGTCTTGAGTGAGTTTCCTTGAAGTCAAGGGAAACCTAGCAGACATATCCCTGGCAATAGAGAACGTTTAGCAGTTCTGTTCCCACTGATTGAACTTCAGACATTATAGGGAAGACAAAGTCATGTCTCCATACATAGAAGGAAGCAATTCTGTCCATCACCTATGCCAGTTGTCAGCACCATTCCCTGCACCTATTCACTCTTACATGCCCATCATACAGTTGGCCAGACTACTACCACTGATGATGAAATACTTTGTAGATCCCGAGCTGCTCGCAGTGATTTTTTCCGGTTACGGCCTCTGCAACCCTCTGCCTGAGGTTGCCTATAGTAATAGGGTGAGCCACTCCATGGAAGTAGTCAGGATGTTCACATACAAGGCAGGAACTAAGGGGGTGCACAAGGGTGATTAGTCAATGATGATACGATCTTGGTTATGACTGAATGTCTAAAAATGTTTGCCATGTTTATGTGCTTGGTTCTGACTTTTGTAGCTACTGAGATGATCAATAACAGAAGGAACAGTTACCACGAGGACTCATTTTTCTATTTATTCATGATCACAGGATTGATGTCGAGCAGTTAGCATTTGTTGTTCCTCAATGTTTACCACTGAGGTTGATGAGGAATCACCCTTCTGACCCACTACAGTTTTTGTGGTGATGAAACTCTGCCACTGCCCTCCTGCTACATCTGCAGCATGTGATGAATAAGCACACAAGAATGGGAGAATGTATTTCCAGTGAGAATAACACATGACTTAGAATTTACCATGCTTGTGATAGAGTATCCAAGCGATAGCTCACATTGCCTTCCGAAGCAGTACTGGTCTATGCTTCTCTTAAAATAGGAACATAAAACCATAGGATTAGGAGTAATTAACTGTCCCCTTGAGTCTCCCCACCATGCAATAAGATTTGAACTCAGATCTACATTCCTCTCTGTTTCCCATAACCTCCCATTCCACTATTGACCAAAATTCTGTCCCTCAATGGCTTTGGAAGTATTCAATGATTCAATCTCAAAACTCCCTGGAGAAGAAAATTCCAAAGATTCACAAGATTCTGGGATAAAAGTTCCTTGCTTTCTCGCTTCCTTCCTTCTCTGTCTCTCTCTCCCCCTCTCCCTCTCTCTCTCTCTCTCTCTCTCTCTGTCTGTCTGTCTCTCTCTCCCTCCCTTTCTCCATCCCTTTTCCTTCTCCCTCTCAGCACTTCTGTCCTTCACTCTCTCTTTCTTCTTCTCCCTCTCATTATTCCACCTTCTCTCCCTCACTCTCTCTCTTTCCTCCTCTCCCTCTCATTCTTCCCCCTTCTCTCTCTTTGTCCTTCTCCCAATTTTCTCTCTCTTTTAATCTGGTCATCCCTTTTCTCTTATGATGACAAGGAAACATTAAAGATTTAAAAGTAGTCAAGTGATTGTTTAGGTTCTTGCTTCTTTAGTTTTTTAAGTTTTACTTTTACATGACATACTACTGGGTTATGGTCACTATTACAGTCTGCACCTGGATATGTTTTGCATTGAGTCACTGAGTTTCTAAATTTTTGGTTGATAGTAATAAAGTCAATTTGATTTCTAGTGTTATCACCTGGACTTTTCCAGGTCCACAAGTGTCTTTATTTATAATGACCTGATTATTCATCTTGCATCACTCTACCCATTTCTCATCTCGTTCATTTCTTTCCCCTAGTCCAAATTTTCCTATGGTATTTCCATTAGCACCTTATCCTACTTTAGCATTTAGATCTCCCATGACAATAACAATATCTTGAGATTTGCATCTATTCTTTGCTTGTTCAAGCTCTTCATAGAATTTCTCTATATCTTCATTTGTTCCATCTGTTGTTGGTGCATATACCTGTATAATTGCTAAATCAAATGATTGTCCTCTGAATCTAACAAGGAGCATTCTTTCTGATATTGCCCAATGTCCTAAAACACTTTTTGCCATGTTTTCATCTATAAGAGTTCCTACTCCATTAGTATGGGATGTTCCACAAGAATAAACTAGTGTTTTATTTCTAATCTGACATGTTCCAGCACCTATCCAATGAACTTCGCTAATTTCCATGATGCTAATCTTTAGTCTTTCCATTTCATTTATCACATTGTCCAATCTTCCTGCTTAATATAGGGTTATTACATTCCAAGTGGCAATAATTTTCTTTTGTGTTACTTTAATTTTATGAGCAGTAGCTTGATGATGGTCAGGGATCCCCTGCTGACCAGAATCAACCCTACCTAGTGAAACATCTTCAGAGTTGTCTTGAGGATCCTCTTGATGCTGTTGTTGTGTGATACATTTTGTGAGTTTGACCATGATATTCTTAGCAAACAGCAACGGTGGTTTGCTATTGCCTACCATTGGGCAAACTAAAGAAATTGCCATTCCTCTTCCCAAATGTTCATCCACCTATACTATAGACATTGACATTTGAGGTCCTAGCTCATCCGCCTTCTTCATCATAAGTTCAGTTACTGAACCTGCCGGATCTGCCGTTGCCCTTCGCTCGTATCCTGAGCAGGAACCCTTGCAGGTGCTACTGTTCCAGGTCAGGGCAGCCCTGGGAGCAATGAATGACTAAGGGGTAACTTCACTTTCCGCAAAGCTCTGAAGGTCCCCAACCAGAGCCTCATCACCAGTTGCAGTTTAGAGTCATACCCAGGACTGACTTCCTGATTAATGATGCTAAAAGTGGAGGAATGGACAAAGAATGGTATGTTACTGAATGTACTGCGAAAATGAGCCTTGCATTTGCTGAATATGATCACTTTCCGGCACTATTTTGACATTTTGTTACCTTGCACATTGTTTTTTTTAAAACAAAATGGTGGCAAGATCATGGCCTTATCTACTTGCACCCTCATCTGGAGAATCAGAGATCTCCTTGACAGAATGTCCCAGAGGCAACTCTCTAGCTATCATCTGCCACATTCCACCTCTTCATGCTCCTTATTCTTGCCACTACTGTTCAAGGAGCAAGGGTCGTGCTCCCATAATTGCCATAGACAGAGCATCCTGCAATTGATGTCAAAACATGGCAACCTTTTGGGAAAGTACTGTTTGGTGCCCCTGAGTGATGTGGGCAGCAGAATTCAATGCTGGCAATCCTCATGGTGCTTTCAAAAAGCTTCCAATGAACCCTGACTGTGGTTGTAATTGCAGCACAACTTCAAACCAAGTGAGGACATAAAACTGCTATAAGTGGTCTTCATTTATCCAGTGTTGGCCATCAGTTTAGTCAAGTAGATGATGTGCAGTGAGTCTGGTGACTTGCTTCAAAATGAATGAGTCATGCAAACTTCCAAATGTATAGCATTATAATATGTTTGGAGCGTGACAGCTTCTCCAGCAACTCCTTACTTTCCTTCACTGCCCAGAAAGCCCTACTCTAGGCACATCCAAATGTCCACATTCTAATGCAGTCTGTTCAAGGAAAAGAAGAGTAGTGAACCGTCCCCTGAGCAGAGAACATCTATGAAATCAATCATGACAAATAGCAACAGAGTTTCCTGGAATAATCCAGTGGCAAGGAGGTTTAACAAAATGGTCTTCAACTTTACAGGCTGTTCAACCAAGGATGCATGACTGGAGATCTATCTGCATAAACTCTTTATCACCAATGCTTAAAAAATCTCAGCTGCTCGACACAATGTTCATCGACAGAATAAAGAAAAAGAACGGTTCCAAGGAACCACTGAGGATACTTCTTACTGACCAGAGCACTTCTCCCTCTCTCCTTTCACCTTCCTGTGCAATGGAGGCCTTGACTTTAGTCCTTTCCCCCAGTTCCTGGTCATGCTGGAAGCCATGGAGCTGGGATTACTCTGTTCAATAACAAATGGCAAACTTCAGCTTCAGTAGTGAAAACTGCTCCAAGTCACTTGTCAAGTCAAGGAACTTTGCTCCAGCTGATCCTCCAACAAATACTGCATGTTGTTGCTGATGGATTTCAATAGCATTCCTGTGGAACCATAAGCAGATTTAAAATCTGCAGTATTGTGAAGTGAAGCATTATATGTACTAGGGGCTTTAGGGGATTGCGATGTGGAGAGAAGTTGAAGATAAGAAGATGGGTATATCCCAAAATGGGAAGTCTGAAACCAAGAAGTAAATTTGGTGTAACTGAGAAGGTTTTAGACAAGGTGGGAGATCTGGTAAAGTAAAGGAAAATTTGGAAGAAACAAGGGATATGAGATAAAGAGAGATGTTTAGGACAAAGAGGTGGATAGGGGAAGATGAGAGGATCTGAAATATTGAAGGAGGTCCAAAGCAAAGAGAGAAATCTAGGATGAAGTTTTAGAATTTGAGAGCATACAGGGGCAGTGTAAATCAGTTGTCGCAAGCTTTGGGAGGCCTGGTAATTGGATTGGAATCTGAAGCATTGGAACATATGGATATTTACACATCGAACACTTCCATGAGGCAATGAGCACAATGTGGTGGTATAAGGCAGGGATTGGAGGAAGAACAAATACCAATGTTCTCTCAACAGCAGTGAAGTACCACCATTTTTTAAGCCAGTGTCCCTGATTCACAGGAGGATTCAATATTTGTAATGGTTTTGAAATGATGTGTAAAAATACAACTTCATTCATTAAAACTTCTGAATGATTCAAACCCAAAATCTTTCATGACAATAAAAGCTCGACCATTCTATTTTGAGACAATCTATCACTCAATAACTCTGCTGGCCTTTCTTAAACTATATAAATATTGCCACAAGTTACTAATGCACTCTTACATTACATTAATAAAAATTTTACAACAGTCAGGAAATGCATTTTCAGTTTGTCTGGTGCAACAATTAGATTAGCAGGAAATGAGTGTCTGGCAGTGGGCCATGCATGATATTTACAGGCTGCCACAAACAAATGGCACAAACACTGGGTCACTTAATGGATATGTTTTTAGGACATGAAGCATCCATTAATAAAAAGAGCTGCTTGAGACTTAACTCTCACATACAGCAAAGGTCAAAAATTTTCAATCAACAAACTAACAGATAAAAGGGAACCCAGACACAATTGAGGAATCACTCTCTATTACCACATTCACTCAAGGCAGTAATCTGAGAGATCGCTCTACGGAGGGGTTCACTGTGAAGAGACGTCTCACTAATGGGTCACTCCACCACAAGTTTGTTCAGTGCAGAATTCTTGTGATCACTCTCTACATGAGAATCTCAATACACAGTCCTCTGGGAGAACGCTTCACAACAATCACTCTTTTCAGAAACCTGAAGGATTCCTCTCCATATAGGGCTATTCACAATGCACACAACTCTGAAGGGTTTCTCTCAGTACATGGATTATGCTCAGTCAGCACGCAAACATCATCCTTCTTCATAGGGTTCACTCAATACAGAAATCTTTGATTTTACACTCTCCCTTACATTGTTCATTCAATATACAAGCTCAGAGATTACCCTGAGGGTTTGGTTTTCCAACAGGATCTAGATCCCTGTACCTGTTGTTTGGTATAATGTGTTCACCCTTTGTGCACAATATTAACCAAATTAAATATAGGTATGGTGCATGCAAGTGTTTGTGATTAAATTTCTCTACAGCCTTTATTCAACATCTGCATTTTCTTGATATATTGGTTTACTGCCATTTTATCTCCTGTGGATTAGTTAGAAATGTTTCCTTTTATGCAGTATTTCAGAAATTAGTATAGGGAACTTCAAGATCATATCGATACTGGGAAGGAATTGCCAGAAATTATTCTGCTTTAGCTGGAGTAGTCCAAATACAAGTGTTTGGAAGTTGCTGCATCAATGAATTGATTTTCAAAAGTCTAATGTAAAGACTCCTCACCAGGAGTCCAATTCAAATTGTGTCAGGAACTCAAGAAGTGAAGTGAAGACAAGAAACAAATTACTTTTAAAGACAAGGTAACAATCAAAATCATTGTAAGTTATAATAGTGAAATGAAATCTTCTGAATCATTGAAGACATTTGCTCTTATTCATTAGCTGAAAACATACTGTGATTTTTAAGCAACACACACACAAAATGCTGGAGGAACTCAGCAGGCCAGGCAGCATGTGTGGCAAAGAGTATAGTTGATGTTTTGGGCCGGGACCCTTCATCAAGACTAGAGAGAAAAAAAAAGATGCCATCTATTACAACTTCTCCAACAGCTGACGAAATCCCTAACAAAGTACTAAAATGTAACACAAATATTTCTGTTAAGAATTTATGATCTTCATCTGGGAAGTGGTAAGTATGTTAGAGGATATCAAGGACATTTTAATTGTTAATCAGGCTTGATTGTGGCAAATAGGAAAAGTCTTCCTGCTGTATATCACAAGTTATCACAAGAGTCCTGCTAAAGTGCTTTATCCTTGTGGTCAACGATGCTGTTTTCAGAATCACAATGCAGATTTCACCTGTCGATAAGTGCAATGGACACATAGTTTTAAATGTAAAATAAGCATTGACCTGCATCAGATACCATACATGGCCTTCTTTACCTCACCAATGCCTCTAATTCATCAACATAGAGGGGTCATCAAAGCTCCTTCCCAAAGATGGTATGCTCAAAAAATTATCTGCATGCTACATTGTTCTATGCTGACAAATAGCCACAATCCTCAACAATGGACTAACTGTAGATCCAATCCCAGTGTAGACTACGGTCCAAAGAAGACTGAGTCAACATAAATCACAAACACAAGAAAGTCTGCAGATGCTGGAAATCCAAAGCAACATAAGCAAAATGCTGGAGGAACTCAGCAGGTCAGGCAGCATCTGTTGAAAGGAGCAGCATTTTTCCAAGTGATTGAGTGGGAAGAGCCCTGCTTATAGTTTAACCTCCCTCCAACAGGAGGCGAAGTATTTCAAAAAGGAAGACTAATAAAAGTGTTGTTACATTGACACAGCTTGTACTTCTTCCGCCTCCCCCCCCCCACCTTCTTCTTCTGGCTTCTGCCCCCTTCCATTGTAGTCCTGATGAAAGGTCTTGGCCTGAAACATTGATTGCTTAATTCCCTCTATAGATGCGACTTGACATGCTGAGTTCCTTCAGCATTTTGTGTGTGTTGATCAGAAAACTATTCAGTCGTTGTTGCCCCCTCTCTAGAACCAAGTTCGCACCAAATTCAACCATAGTGTGCAGACAATGATTGGAAGATAACAAGAGAAAATCTGCAGATGCTGGAAATCCATGCAACTCACACAAAATGCTGGAGTAACTCAGTGGGCCAGGCAGCATCTGTGGAAAAGAGTACAGTCGACATTTTGGACCGAGACGCTTCAGCAGGTTACCAGGTGAAGGGTCTCGGTCCGAAATGTCGACAGTACTCTTTTCCACAGATGCTGCCTGGCCCACTGAGTTCCTCCGGCATTTTAAATGATTGGAGGCTGATCTCTAATCCATATTGTTTCCTTCCCAGAAGTACACTGGAGAGTGGGTGTTGCACTCAACATCCAGAAGGCACAGGTCCTTAACTAACATGACATTCAAGATCAATGATAAGGTACTAGTCAGTGGATCATTTTCCTGAGTGAGGTCAGACAAATCCATCACTGTCCGCAGTGTCCATCTTTGCATTTGACAAGCTTAGGTTATAGATTTTTGATGACCAAGGCATTGTACCCAT
This sequence comes from Mobula birostris, assembly GCF_030028105.1. Lineage (NCBI taxonomy): Eukaryota > Metazoa > Chordata > Chondrichthyes > Myliobatiformes > Myliobatidae > Mobula > Mobula birostris. The sequence continues at coordinate 92,811,104 of NC_092379.1, forward strand.
TACCAATCTCATGGATAACTGAACAGTGTGATCCCTAGCTTCCCTAACATTGGAGGTGTGGACAACATATGGCATGTATTGTAACATACTGGTGAGGGTTCATCAATGATGCCTCAGCAAATTCCTCCAAGTGTACTGACAGGCTAAGTGAAACAATTTCCAGCAGACTGACAAATGATACAACTGTGGTGGGCCGCATCTCAGATAATGATCAGTTGGAGTGCAGGAAGGATAGAGAGTTTAGTATCATGGTATCATGACAATATTCTTTCCCTCAACATCATCAAAACCAAAGAGCTGTTCACTGACTTCAGAAGGGGGCAGGGTGACAGTGCACATGTTCCTATCTACAACAACAGTGTTGAGGTTGGGAGCTTCAAGTTTCTAGGTGTGATTGGTCTGTCCTTGTGCAATTACATTGGTGTCATGGTGAAGAAAGCTCACCAATGCCTCTACCTTCTCAGGAGACTAAAGAAATTTGGCATAACCCCATCAACTCTTACCAATTTTTATCAATGCACCTAAGGAAGCATTCTATCTGGATGCATAACGGTTTGCTATGGCAACGTCTCTGCCTGTGTCTGCAAGAAACTGCTGAGAATTGTGAACACAACTCAACACATCATAGGAGCCAGCCTCCCCTCTATGGACTTTGTCTATACTCCTTGCTACGACAGTAAACCTGCCAACATAATCAAAGATCCCACCCACCATATGATTCTCTCTTCTCCCCTCTTTGACAGAAGTCTCAACAATCTGAAGGCACTTACCAGCAGGCTCAAGGACAGCTTCTTTCCCACTGTTATCAGACTCCTGAATGGACCTCTTGTATGATAAAGTAGATCCTTGACCTCACAATTTAACTCATTATGATCTTGGACTTTATTGTTTGCCTACACTGTAAATTTTTGGTAGCTTTTACACTTTATCTGCACTGCTTTTTTTAACCTTACTTTAACTCAATGTGTAATGATTTGATTTGTGTAAACAGTATGAAAGGCAAGCTTCACTGTGTCTTGGTATATCTGACAATACTAAACCAATGACCAAATACCAAACACACCATTGAGTGTCTGATCTTACCTAACCATCTCTGACAGGAGAGTCACATTCATTGCATCACACCTGACTCATCAAGCAAACAATCTAATCCAAGGTATGTCTTGGCAAATGATCTCCAGGAGAACAAAGAATAATTTTAAAATATGTCCTCAAAGCCTCTATGAAGAACTATAATATCCTTTCTGACACACAGAAATCTCTGGCCCAAAGATGTAAATGATTGAGAAGAATCTGATATGGGACTGGGCACTTTCTCCGACAAGAGATAGTAGAGAGTCAGCATAAGTCAGGAAATTAGCTTGCAAGATTTCAGTTAACCCAAGCACCCACTCTATAAAGTTCTACCTATCAAACCTGTGACAGGTTCTGCAGGTCCCACATAGGACTCTTTGCAGAGAAATGGAAAAGAAAAAGGTTATTCATGCCATCAAAGGACTGCCTAAGGAGAGGAAAGAAAACTTATTAACCAACAATTCTTTTAAATTCTAGAGGCTTTTATTTCCAAATGAATAGTTAGTTTCTTCCTAATTAGAAGCATTTTTAGAACATATAACATAGAAATCTACAACATGTTACAGGCCTTTCGGCCCTCAATATTGTGCTGACCATGTAACCTACTCAAGAAACTGCCTAGAATTACTCTACCGCATAGACCTCTATTTTTCTAAGCTCCATGCACCTATCTGAGAGTCTCTTAAAAGGCCCTATTGTATCCTAAAAGACCCCATTTTATCCATTTCTACATGCTGAACAATGAGGAGAAGCAGAGGTGAAAATTGTACTAATTTCATTATGCATCTTATTGTTTTTGTCACAGTTTTAAAAATATTGATTCTTGTCTACAATCCCTTCATATCCATGCTCCTCCTCCCGTCCTACAACCATTCATGATTTCATGCACCAACTCATTGCTTGGCTCTTCCTTTGTATTTTGTAAACTCTAATGGTATTTTAGGAAGAGGAACTGTTATATACCATCAACCTTCACTAATTGTAAGTATTGCACTTCAGATATGTGACATCCAATTACACAAATTTGTAATTGTAATTTACATCCAATTTCACCCACATTTGACTGGCTGTCTTCACCAGCAACATATTTTCTATCTGTGCTGCCACCAAATGGCAGTGCTGTAAAGGAAACTGCCATCTGAAGAGATCGAAACAGACTCATGTTTGGAGTAAGCAGGAATGAAGGTAGTGGCGATCATTTTCTTCTACACCATCCATACAAACCAATTGCTTTCTTCCAATTACTGGTCTTCATAGGCTCTCCCCAACAGTTAGAACATGGTTACTTGCCCAGAATTATACATATTTATTCATTATTTTATTATTCTAGTGTGTGCCTTGGATTAGAATTCATACTATTGTTAGCTCAGGCCACAGGATCCTCTCAAACGGGCCACAAACATAAGTATTGACGTCGTTTGCAGTCAAAGATTTGGCTCCAAAGGTTTGTGTCGTTGTGTGGTTCAGCACTGTGTTGCCATTTCTATGTTTACACCCGAAATGGTAACAGCGATATTATGGAGGAATGCCGGTGTTCCAGACAACAGTGAGAGGCTGTTCCGAGGGAAGCCCATGACCTTATCCACGAAACAAAGCACAATTCTTTCAAGTTTCAAACATACCTAATGAGTTTGGGCAAACAAATTGAAGTCCTGTTCTCTAGATAAAGAAAGAGTTTTTCCATAATTATCCCTTTATCATGGCTGGCCAGTTGGTTCACGGCAGAGGGTTTAACTATGCTAGCCCACCACACCAAGCACAATGGACAAAATGAGATAACAGCTGACTGAGTGTGTTGTGAAAATGAATTAATGCATTTTATCATTAGCTCTCTGGCAAACAAAAGGGGGATTTGCCAAAGCTCTGTGAATGGAATGACGAAGAATGGAATAGGAAACCATTTAAACAGCAGTTATCCCTTGCATTGAAGGCACCCTTGGCCAATCCAGGAAACAATGACACATTTGTCTTTCAGACTATTAAGAGTGTGGGACAAGTGACCAGTACTGACGTCTCTGGCAGTGCAAACGTGAAGTGGGCAATTTGCTTTCGGCACATGCTGTGGTTTATTTCTGCTGAGCAAGTAAATCATTCCGTAAGTGGTGTTTAATGTGTGGAGGCTTAACTGACTTGGACATACAGTGACGGTCGTTTGAAATACTAGTGATTGCTGTCAATACAGAAAGTTATTTGGCAAAGTATTTTCTAAACATTCACAACACATTTATGATGGTGAGGTCATGGTGTAAATGCTTTCTGGTGCAACAATGACCCCCCTCCCAAAAAAAAACTAGAGCAACGATGGAACTATGAGTTCAAATACTGCTGCAGAACTTGAATACATAGATGGATTGAAACTGTAAGAGCACTGATTTGTTGGAGATATTGTCCAAGTGATGATACATGAACTAAATGTCTGTTTGGCTATTCAGATGCATACGAAGAACCCCTCAGCTCTATTTTGACAGTTAGGTGGGAAAGCCCTGAAAAATGGCAGAATCAATGGTGGAAGGACAATGGGAGGTTTTTGGACTGATTTGTGAAAGTATGTGAGAAACCATCATTATCTGTACAGAAGAACACTGCAGGTTATGCTTCAAAGTGGTAGTTGCAGCAGAGATTTCTCCATGTCAGAAATATTGGTCACTCTGTAAGTTCAGAATCAAGGAAATAAAATTCTACAGTGATATACCGTATTTCCAGTTTAAGACCCTTTAAATCATTGCCAATATTTATCCTTCAATCAACTAAAAATATTTGTATGGTCATTATTTTATGGTTAATCCTTGGTAATTATTAAGTCAAGTTGTGAACTGCTTTCCAATGTTGCAGCAGTTACCATTTTTTGATGGGCTGAATGGCCTAATTCTGCTCCTTATGATGTTTGATTCAGTTCACCCTATGTGTGACATTAAGAAACAAATGGGAGCAGTGGAGGCTATGGAAATAAACAACATCCCGATTCTAGTACAGAAGAGATGATGCTCTGCTAATTGCCAAATTTCAAGCAAGCTCCTCCAGAACTGTGGTAACAGTGATATCTATCCAATGACATTGCAAATTGCCCAAGTATGCCCTTTCCACAGTACACATGGGAGAGAAAAACAATTCTGCTAATTACTGCTCAACTGGTACATTCTTGGTCATTAGCAAGGTAATGGAAAATGTTGTCAACAGTGCATTCAAAACTATCCACTGTGTCTAATTTGTGAATTTGCATATTCAATGGCATTTCATTCAATAGGTTTCAGTAGGTGCATTTAATGTCAGAAAAATGCATACAATATATATCTTGAAATTCTTTTTCTTTGCAAACATCCATGAAAACAGAGGAGTGCCCGAAACAATGAATGGCAGTTAAGTGTTAGAACCCCAAAGCCGCCCCCCCCATGCACAAGCAGCAGCAAGGCAACGACATCTCCCACCCCCACCAGCAAAAAAAGCATTAGCGCCCTCAATCAATGGAACGTTCCCCTAGCTAAATATTGGGAAGATCAAACCCATTAACTTCAGCTACACGAATCAGTCCCTACATGGCTTATCCATGTCACCCCTGATCACCAACTTTACCCCGTCTCCTTGGCACTGCTTGAATCTAAAGTAGTCTCCTTGGAACTTTCCTGTCATGTTTATTCAGTGAAGATCTTTCAATCACAGTACCAAGCAATTACTAAATGATCATTATTTTCACTACAACATCGTAGGCTATTTCTGTGTTTTCTTCTCCCATAGCTTCGTTACCATAGATCTGATAATACTCAGACATTCCATCAGTCTCCCGTTTTTTACCTGCCATCGACTTGAGGATATCGACAATTGCGATACCAATGTTCTAATTTTCCCCAAGCTGCATTCACTAGACAACTCTATGCATGCTAACGACATTGAATCCTGGTTGATCAATGTCTCCAAATGACCAATATAGCTTTGTGGCTACTGATTTTCTCAATTGCTCACTCACTTCAGCTGTGGTACCCTTCTTTTCCCTTAAGTAAATATTTATGTTTTAGAAGTTCATATCAAATACTGAATGCTTTTTCTGAAGAATATTCAGTTTCTGCCCTTTGTTAACTTGAGATTGTGGCTCTGTATTTAGTTTGAATCAATTCATTAATTTTTAGATTCTCAGTATTTTTTTCAAATGTCTTCAAGGTCTCCTTTGCTTATTCACCAACCCTCTGAAATACATGCTGCCATCCATTTGTATCCTCATGATCATCCATGATTTTATTGGCTTCATATCCTTGATTTAAACTCTGGAAAACAATTGATAAACCTTCCTTCACCTCTTTCCTTCTTCAAGATGCTCCTTAATACTTTTTTGTAGAGCCTTTGTTGGACTGATATTCCACAGCATGTGATTGGGAATCTTCCTAATGAACCTACTGTACATCAGGTGAATCTTGCTATAGGAACAGTAAATCTATTAACTTGAAAGGAACAGGAGACCAAAATAAGTATTAGCTTATTTTGTTATAAGGATTTTCAAGATTTTTCATTATTTAAAATAAACTTTTAAATGCTTAATTTGTTTGAAATTTAATGATTTTGTAATGCTTTGAATGGATAGTCATAAATATTAAACATTCTTGCCAGATTTGATAATTGGCCAATGATTTAGCAGCTTGCATGGTTTTTCCCTGCTGTTTCATGGGTGGGGTTTGTTCTGCATCTCCCTTCATCATCTTCACCCAGGTGACTGCACCAGGGAACACAAGGCTTTGCTCCAGCACTTAGCAGCCTCTTGGCAATGGTAGATCCACAGAACTAATAAGTTGCTGGCCCAACATTTAGATCTTCCCCAGTCAGGTGTGAAAACTTTACAAGGTAGCAACATGTCTGTGACAAGCTGCCTAGTTTATCTGTGGATAATGCCACATTGCAGGGCCTTGCTGAGTACAAAATTGGTTTTGGCTTTGCTTTGAAAGTAACAGTGTCACCATTTCAAAAATAAGTTATGTTGCATATCCTAAAGATAAGAAAGTTATACTGTAGATGCAAGTTCTTCCTATGCATTAAATATCTGTTGTGTAACATTAACTGGAAGTTATTTGCCTAATGAAGTAAATGACAGATGACAGCATATTGATAAGTCATACCATTTATCTCATTGGCTTATGATTTGACACAAAAATTAATAATGACCAATAATCCAATAGAAATTTCATGCTAGTGCTGGAAATATTATATAAGAACTTAAAATCCTGCACATGCTGATATATTTTTTTTTCTGAAGGTAATAATGCAGGATATTAATCATGCACAAATTTTATAAATTCAGACGAGGACAGAAGCATGATTAAAGGCAAAAGTTGTTGTCCGTAAAGTGCCATTCTGCTGTTCACATTGTGAGGAGGGCATTTTACTGCCTGAGTTACCGCTGAAACTGATTTACCATTGCATGGAATGATGTTGTTTTGTGTAGACACATAGGAACTCCTGTGGAACATTAATTTGTCTATTTCAGTCTATTTAAAGTGGTGTGGTAAGTGTTAATTACTGCCAGTCAACTTATCTATCACAGGAAGGTAACAAATACAAATGTGGAGTTTCTTTCCATCAGGGTTTTATTGCCTTTAGATGCTCTAATACTGCAAATGATAGCGCGCTATAACTACCAGCAGTATAATAAACTATCAAATGTTGTAGCAGAGCCTTTTCTGTATGATTACACAAACCTTTATAGCCAGCAAACTGTCTTTTAATTTGGATATATACATGAAGACGGTTAACCTCTCAAGTAATGGCTTCTTAAATGTCTTTGGAGCTGCCCACAGTGACCACAAGAGAAAATAAAATGTCGGTCTGTCTTCTAATCCTCCCGGTCCACACAGATGCATCTCTAGTCAACATTAGATGTATGATCATTCTGGACATAATTGTCAATTATTTGCTTTATATAGGAGTCACAACTGCATAGTTCATTATATTATAACTATTAATAGCAACAAAATTAACACAGCAATATTATGGTAAAAGCAATGTGAGGCTTTAGTAATTGAATGAAAAGTTCTATTGGTCTGGTAACTGCAAAGAAACCCAGTTCTGATTTTGAAATGGATAAGTTTGCTCTTGTCTTCATCACAAAGCACACTCCTGTCTTAACTTAAACGGCTATAATATAGTACATCCAGTAAGATGGCGGCGTGCTTGGTCACAATGGCCTCTCCAGGTCTGAAAAAAGGTGCAAATGGCTTTTTAAAATGTTTTTCTTGTGCTCGCAAGACCCTGCTCAACATTGGTAATACCAAATGCTGCAAATCCGGTTCACTGGCAAGACTGAGTAGACAATAGACAATAGACAATAGGTGCAGGAGTAGGCCATTCGGCCCTTCGAGCCAGCACCGCCATTCACTGTGATCATGGCTGATCATCCACAATCAGTATCCAGTTCCTGCCTTATCCCCATAGCCTTTGATTCCACTATCTTTAAGAGCTCTAACCATCTCTTTTTTGAAAGCATCCAGAGACTTGGCCTCCACAGCCTTCTGGGGCAGAGCATTCCATACATCCACCACTCTCTGGGTGAAGGTGGGGGAGTTGCGCAGTCTTGTTTGTTGTGTAGACTACGCCCTCACGTCCTGGCATCGCCTGTTACAACCATCTAGGTGGGAGAGAACAGAGGTGTAACAGGCTTGCTGGAATTCATGCTGCCCCCTACAGGCCTGCCCTCCAATTAGTGTTGCTGTACAGTGTTCGCTTCCTGGAAGACAAGCTGGATTGCCTTTGTTTGTGGCTAGCCCAGCACAAAATCAGGAACTGCTGCATGCTTATACTTGCAGAGACATGGCTCCAGGACAACATCACATGCACCATCAATCTGCAGGCCATGCCACTCAGTGACTTGTGGTAATAGTATTTAGTGACTGTGTGTGACTGTATGTACTGTGTTTTGCACCTTGTCCCCAGGGAACATTGTTACGTTTAGCTGTATACATGTGTAAGGTTGAATGACAATTAAACTTGAACTTGAATAGACTATATACATAAAACAACGGCTGCAGGTTGTCAAGATAGACTTAGCCAACTAGGTCATACAATAAATACCCATTACTCAGTGACAACCTGTAAATCCTCTAGTGTAGAGCTGATCCGGTGCCAGTTTGTAATGAGGCATGTATATGCAATAATAGTGAAACCCATAAAGTACCAGTTTGTATGGTAGCCAATATATCCTGTAATACAAAGTGATCTGGTGTCTGTTTTCAATGAGGCCTATTTATAAAGTGATACATACTCAATATGTAGTCATTGCCTTAAAATGTGTGATCAAGATACGTACAGTATGTACGTTATTTATGCAACTTGTTAAACTTTTTTCATTCTGTAACCATGAGAACATATATCAGTGGCAGAATTAGGTGGGTACCTACTATGACCTTTAGAAGAGAGTTTACGTTAGTCTTAATAATGAGGTCTTGTGATGTATTGAATGAAATTCCCATTCAGTAAGACCTTATATATTACAAGGATGCAGATCTCCTTAAAGGAGCTTGACACAAAATTTGAGTCATTAATACCTGCTGTTTGAGAGCTATAAGTAACCTTTGACCTGGAAGTGTAATTCACTTGATCTGCGTTTATTCTGGAGAAACTTTTACCCTTGTGCACATTAGAGGTGACATTAGTACATGTGCAGTGAATGCTTGTAGAAATTAAGTAGTCTGTATTTATGATAGTACTGATATTGTTACTGTTGAACTTGGTGCTCTAGTTAAAGTCAGCTCTAATGGTGGAAAACATCTAAACAGCAAGAAGAATCACTGAATAATTGTTCTGAAAAGGAATGATCTTTTTATTTTTAGATTAGATTATGAGGACACTCAGTCCTCGTTTATTGTCATTTAGAAATGCATGCATTAAAAAACGATACAATGCTCCTCCAAAATGATAGCACAAGAAAACACAAGACAAACCAAGACTGAAACTGACAAAACCACATAATTATAACATATATTTACAACAGTGCAAAGCAATACCATAATTTGATAAAGAGCAGACCGTGGACACGGTAAAAAAAAGTCTCAAAGTCCCAATAGACTCATCATCTCAAGCAGACGGTAGAAGGGAGAAACTCTCCCTGCCATGAACCTCCAGTGCTGCCAACTTGCCGATGCAGCACCATTAGAAGCACCCGACCGCAGCAGACTCTGATTCCATCTGAAAACTTCGAGCCTCTGACCAGCCCCTCCAACACAGCCTCACTGAGAACCATCCTCTGCCGAGCGCTTCGACAGCCCAGCCGCTGAGCAACAAGCAAAGCCAGGGACTTGGGGCCTTCCCGTCCGGAGATTCTAGACCACACAGTAGCAGTAGCAGCGAAGCAGGCATTTCAGAAGTTTCACCAGATGTTCCTCCGTGCTCTCACATCTGTCTCCATCAAATCAGGATTGTGCACGGCACCCTACTTGACAAATAACAGACATCACCACCGGAGTGGACGCTGCGAGCTGCGTCACGCCGCCATCTTCTCCTCCCGCCTTACGAACATTAGTAGAAGCAGGAGTAGGCCATTCAGCTTGTTTTGCCTGCTCTGCCATTCAATAAGACCACAAATGATTCTTTATCTGAATACCAATTTCAAGTGCTTGGTCAACTCCCTTAATATCTTTCTCATATTAAAATCTAACAAACTGTATCTTGTATATTCGCAGTGACCAAGCCCCTCTACAATCCACTTGGGAAGTGAATTCCAGACTTTACCCTCTGAACATAATGAATCTGGAATTGAAGAATACAGAACCCTCTCCTCATCTCTGCCCTGAATGGCCAAGCTTCAGTTTGAAACTGTGACCCTAGGTTCTAGATATCCCAGCCAATTGAAACACCACCCCCGCATCTAACTTATCAAGCCTCTCAAAGATTTTGTATGTTTCAAAGAAATCTCTCAATAAGATTTCAAAATTTGAGAGTATAGTCTCATTCAGCGTAATCCCTTCTCATTTGACAATCTGACCATCACAGGAATCAAATTGGTGTTCCTTTGCTGCACTCCTGTGGCATAGTTACTCCTCCCTATGTAGGGAGGCTGGACCAATACATGATCTTCCAGATGCCAGTTCCTCAGGGCTCTGTATAATTGGGACAAGCAATCACTATTGCTTTTTTTTCAATCATTTGCAAATAAAGCTGAATATTACTGGCTAGCTTCTGTTTGTTTTTCTTTCTGTCTTTTGCTATGATGTAGAAAGGTGTTCTATTTTGCAAAAGCTCCTGATGTCGGTGTGAGAGAATGGGGTGCTGGGGGTGGGGGTAGGGGTGCAAAGTGTGGGGTAATGTGTGGCTGATGGACCACATTAGCTTTGTGTGCTGATGGACTTATTGTTCACTTATGGCTTTTAGACCAGCCAATTGTCCCAGAGGCCGATGTGTTTGAAGGTGTTTGTCATAGCCTACGGTAATACATGAGTAGAAGACACAAAATAAAACAAGGTAGGCTGCTGGAGGAGGGAGGATTAGACTGTGGAGAGAATTCAGTAGGAGGCTATCAGTGCTTGGTATTATTAGGAGACAATTATTATGATTATGGTGCAGGGAGATTATTTAGGAGGTGCATGCTTCCACCAACTTCACCTTCCAAATAGGCAGAGAATGTGGATAAAGAGGGAAATGTGATGTGACCATTAGGGGTAAAGATATCAGTATCTGGATCTAGTTTTTATTTCCTTTCAGAATATTACTTAAATAGTCTCTTTTCTTGAAAGTCAATAGGCCTCATTCTCCAATGGTCACAGAGAAGGGTTGGCTAGCTGTAACATGAGCAACAGTGCATTCTCAGCTTCTATTTGCTGCTCAGAATTACAAAGTAATAGAGGTGCGACATGGGCACGTCTGACCTTGTTCTTAGCCTTGGATCATTATTGGATCTGGGGACTACTGTATTTCCCTGAATGGGGGTGGGGGGTCCAGTCATGTCACATCTGGACCCTCAGAGTGCCGTTCATTTGAATAGGGTACCTGATTATAATTAAAAATGTAAGCTTAGGTAAAGTATATGTATTTCCTTTATTTCACAAAGAAAGAAATAAAAAAATATATAATTTATCTAAGCAAATGATGTAGTCTTTATGATATAGATAAACATATACATTATATATATACATATACATAGACATATACATTTCACTGTTTAGTATGGTGGGGCTACTGCACAGGATTGAAAGAAGCGTCAGTTCCATCATGGGTACTAGTCTCTGGATTATCCAAGCCATCTTCAAGAAGTGGTGCCTCAGAAAGGCGACATCCATTATTAAGGACTCCCATCACCCAGGACATGCCCTCTCCTTACTGTTGCCATCAGGAAGGAGGTACAGAAGCCTGAAGGCACACACTCAGCGATTCAGGAACAGGTACGTTCCCTCTGCTGTCTGATTCCTAAATGGATATTGAACACATGAACACTACCTCACTTTTTTATTGTTTCTGTTTTTGCATTACTTTTAACTTAATTATTTAATGTACAGATATATATACTTTAATTGATTCTTTTTCTATACTTATCATATATTGCATTGTACTGCTGCCATTATAACAAATTTCATGCCATATGCCAGTGATATGAAATCTGATTCTGATATATGTACACAGCGATGCAGTATATATAAGATGTTATTTCTAAATGTCTGAATTTAGTAATTAAATACAAAATAACCTTCACTATTATTAATTGGTACTTGGGGCAAACATCAAGATGCACAGTGTGGAAGTCTGGTTGTTTTTTGGGTTTAATCGACTCATGGTGTAACTGCAGAACTGAGGCTTCAGATTTATTGGCAGCTGTGGAACCACAAGAGGTTAGTGGGGTTGTGGGGCTAGCATGGAGAGATAGACTTGAGCAACAGAATATGATCAGGCCCAATACTGTGCCAGACAATCAAATGTAAACCTTGACCTGTTGACCAAGATGCAGTTTTCATTTCATCATCTCATCTGTCAGCACGCTGGAAATGTCCAATCAGCAAGCTAACATCCTTTCAGAATATGATACCTCGCTATTTAAAGGACTTATTAAACATTAATAACCACTCTTTATTTTGTGTGAGTAGCTTTAGATGCAGAGGAAAAATGCGGCCTGGAGTTAAACACCATGTGGCTCTTCAGTGAATTAAGTGTTAAAACACAATATGAAGAAGAGGGGACAGATTTGTGGTTCTGTTGGCAAAGGAAAGGAAGCTGCTGATTCAGAGAAGTCTGAGGATGGTACATGTTTATGATAAGGGAAAACCTTCCAGAAAGAAAGAGGAGGCAAAAGAGACTGTGGAGTAACATAAAGAGTGCTGGAGGAACTCTGTCTATTTCCTCCATTGCTGCTACCTGACCGACTGACTTTCTCCAGCACTTTTTGTGCTGCTTCTAGAAACCAAGCTCTGTTCCAAGCTCACACGGGTTTATCTGATTATTGTATTATTTCATTATTTAAAAATACAGTGCAGAATAGGCCCTCCCGGGCCAACAAGCCGCATTACCCGGCAACCCACTTATTTAACACTAGCCTAATCACAGGATAACTCACACTGACCAATTAACGTGCAAACTGGTATGTCTTTGGACTGTAGGAGGAAACTGGAGCGCCCGGATGAAACCCTCCATTCATGGGAAGAACTCCTTACAGACAACACTCCAAACTCTGGAATGCCCTGAGCTGCAATGGCGTCATGCTAATTGCAATGCTACTGCGGTGCCAGTAGCTAAGTGGTCAATGTAGTTATGATGTATCATTGTAATTATGGGTTCTTCTGTTCCACATGTGCAACTTTGCCAGGAATCTGGCAGGATAACTTTGCTAAAATTTAATACTTGGTGATAGAATAGAAGCAAGTCTGAGGAAAGTCTGGGCAATATGTTGTTGGTTCTCAAGATCTCCATGGGCCAATCAATTTTGTATCATAGCCAAAATTACTTGGAGAGTCCCAAGTTCACTGTCCGCCTGTGCTGATGTAACTACTATAGAGACATAGAGCAGTACAGCAGAAAGTAGGCACTTTGGCCCATTTAGTCTGTGCTGATCAGACTTGTCCGCTTCACTTGTGGCAAGGATGTTTTAAATATCTCTACCAGAGCCCTTGCAGTTCCTGCACTATCCTCCTGCAAGGGATAAAGGTACAACTAGTCTCGCCCTGGGGATATATTTACCCTAATTTGCCTCAAGTCAAGCAAGCGCCTCCCTTCCCCGATCCGGGTTCAGTCTGTGACTTCATTACATTTTTGCTTCAGTCTATAGATGCTGTGTCTGTCTCCCAAGTAAATGCAGATGTGAAAAGTTCATACAAGATCTCGCCCATCTCTGTCAGCTCCATGTGTAGATGATCACACTGATCTTCAGGAAGACCAATTTTGTCTCTTGCTATGCTTTTGCCCTTAATATATCTATAGAAGCTCTTGGGATTCTCTTTCACCTTGTCTGCCAGAGCAACCGCATGTCCTATTTTAGCCATCCTGATTTCTCTTCTAAGTGTTTTCTTGCATTTCTTAAACTCTTCAAGACTATCATTTGACAGTAACTGAATATATCTGATATGCACCCACTCCTTCTTCTTAACCAGGGCCTCAATATCACTCAAAAACCAAGGTTCCCTAAATCTGTTCGCCTTGCCTTTTATTCTAAAAGGAACATACAGATTCTGTACTCTCAATATTTCAGTGTTGAAGGTTTCTCAAGTACCAAGTATCCCTTTGCTGGAATACAACCTATCCCAATCTACACCTGCCAGGTATCTTCTGATGCCATCAAAATAGAGAATCTCAACCCAAGAACCAGTTCTATCCTTCTCCATAAATATCTTGAAACCAGTGGAATTAAAAAAAAAGAACTGTGTAGTGGAGTGCATTCTGACAGGCAGCATCATTCACTGGTATGGGGGAGGTGGGTTACTTCACAAGACTAAAAGAAGTTACAGAAAGTTTTAAAATTAGTTAGCTTCATCTTGAGTACCAGCCTTCGTAGTATTCAAGACACCTTCGAGCAGCAGTGCCCCAGAAAGGCGACATCCATTATTAAGGACCCCCTTCTCCCAGGCCCAGGGCATGCCCTCTTCTCATTGTTACCATCAGGAAGGAGGTACAGAAGCCTGAAGGCACACACTCAGTAATTCAGGAACAGCTTCTTCCCCCCTGCAATCCGATTCAATGGACATTGAAACTATGAACACTGCCTCTCTTTTAAATTATATATTATTTCTGTTTTTGCACTAATTTTAATCTATTCAATCTACATTTATATACCTACACTAATTTATTTATTTATTTCTATATTATCATGTATTGCATAGTACTGCTGCTGCTGTTAACAAATTTCATGACACATGCCGATGATAATAAACCTGATTCTGATTCAGATTCTGAATTATGATCACCCAATCCAAAGTATCTCCTGTCGCTTCCCTGAATCATTCCTAAGTAGAGATCCAGTATTATGCCCTCTGCATATTGATTAAGGAAGCTTTCCTGAATACTGTGCATTTGACAAACTCTATCCCATCCAGTGCCTTTACAGAATGTGAGTCCCACCTGCGGTTGAGATTTACCCATGAAAATTCCACCTGTTCCCGCAACTGTTGCATTGACTCCTCCTTGATGTAGATTTGTGAGAAGATGTTAAACATGAATTCATAAAACCTTATCTATGATGAATTGTGTTGAATAGTTTTCCAAAATATGTTGTGAAGCTACACATAAATGGCTTTTCAATGAGGTACTGAAAGATCAATTATTGCCTCTGGGCCTGAAATACAACATAAAATCAAAAATGGGGGCTGAGAAAAAATTTGCAAAGATGATGTGAAAAGAGAAAACATCATTAACTTGCAGTAAATGGTTATTATGTTGTTCATAATGTTACTGTACTGTATATCGCAAAATGTGTGGTAAACAAAAACAAGTAAAAAAGCTGAGACCACACCCAGAGTCCTATCTGCAGTTTTGTTCTAGTTTAGTTAAGGAAGGAAAGTCCTAAACTGGAACAGGGCAGCAAGGGTTCATTGGATTGACTCCTAGGATGAAAGGTTCTTCTAAAATTTGTTACACTATTTGGAGATTGAGAGGTGATTTCATTTAAGCATTTGGAATCAGAGAAACAAGTGCTTCCACTTCTTGTCCATCTATAAGTCATAGAGTTTTTTATGGTATCAGTTAAGCTGGTGAATGGTGATAGTGGGAATGGTTGGAAGTATCCAAATGGTCAGTGTTGTTCTAATACTGCAGGTTTGACAGTGGTTGTAGCATTGAAGGTGTGGGAATGGCTGCAATGTTGAAGATTGGGGATGAGAGGGAAAATGGATCAGCCAAGAAGAAATGGCGGAGCAGACCCGATGGGCCAAATGGCCTAATTCTGCTCCTGCATCTTATGTTAAACTAATCATACTGTCAAAAGTTTGAGTGTGGTCCAACATTTATTTGTAAATGGAAATCAAAAGCAGGTGCAGAAGTCAAAATGAAAATAAAATGCTTGAAAAACTAAGCAGGTCATGTAATATCTGCAGGAAGAGAAACAGAGACCCTTTGTATTGTGAAAGCTAATCTGTGATTGTAACATAGGAGCTTAGTGTGTTCAGAACTTATTTATTACACGGCTATAGTGGCTACAAAAAGAGCATGCAGGGGCTGGGTTTACCACAATGGTGAACTCACCACACCAAAGGCTTTTTACCACCTGCAACACAAAAACTGGATCTGTGATGAAGTAATGCCAAAATTTGCCTGGATCAGTGCTGCTCCAGCAACTTCCAAGAAGCACAGCAATATATGCGGTATGAAGCAGCTCCATTGAATGGCGTTCCATCAACTCTATACATTTAGTCTCTCCATCTCTGGCACACGGTGGCTTCAAAATCTACAAAATGCTCTCCGGTTACTCACCCGACTAATCCGACATTTCCTCCCAAGCCTGTGACTTCTAGCACCCAAGAAGGACAAGGGCAGCAGGCACATGGAAATAGCACCACCTACAGGTTCTCCTCCAAGCCACTCATCCTACTGACTTGGGAATGTATCATGGTGCTTTTATCAGCATTGAGTATAAATGCTGAACACTCCTCCCACCAGCACTCTAAGTATGCCTTCACCAGAAGAACTGCAGCAGTTCAAGATGGTGGCCCCCTACCATCTTCTCAATGGCACAGAGAAGAGCAATAAATTCTGGCCAGTAAGGCCTAAATCCAGAAAAATGAAGACATGTGAGTAATGGATAAATGCTCTTTGGCCCATCCTGCCAATCAACAAGGACCTGTATTATTTGATACGTATACTTATTCCATTTACCTGCCTTTAACTCCATAGCCTTCTATGCCTTTTCCATTCAGGTGCTCATCAACTGTTGTGAGAGTTTCTGCCTCCACTACTCTCTCAGAAAGTCTAACAGCCTTCTCGGTGAAAAAAAAACTTCTTTTATTTCCTCTGAACCTCTTACTCATCCTAAACCTAAGCCCTTTGGTTATAGATACCTCTGCTAGGTAGGTATGCTTACAACAATCAACCCTATCTATGCCCCTAATAATTCTGTACACTGTAATTTTCACCCCTTGGTCTTTTTGACCCCCAAAAAAATGAACAACCTCACCTTGCTTCATAACTGAAACGCTCTATCCCAGGCAACATCCTGGTAAATCTCATCTGTACTCTCTCCAGAGCAATCAGTTCCTTTCTTTACTGAGTTAGATAGCTGTAATATACAAAAAGATGTTGCAATCAGACTAAGTTTTGACCAATAAGAGTTGACTTCTGCTTTTTTTTTAGCATGTATCCCTTTCATTCTGCGGCCAGTGCCGCATACAGCTGACATATTTTGATAACTGCATCACAGCTGCTGCTCTGGAGAATGCCTTCAGGCCCTGTGAAGATTCTGTTCAGTTGACTCTTCTATAAACTCCCTTATGCAATAAATCCCATCACTTTCAAAGTTTCCCCAGTTACAACTAATCACTTAAATTTCCATCATTGGCACTTGGATTCAATAATCACTTAGCACACATTTAACTGATCAAATCTCACAATATTCAAAGACAATTTGTTTCTTCATCTGAACAGAAGAGTTTGGAAAATAAAACTAGAGATTCAGTCAATTTTACAACATATAAAATTTAAATGTAAGTTATTTTCACATTGCAGCTGAATTTAAACCTCTTTTATACACTGCAACAGGATTTAAGAGACAATCATCAAGCCAAATTTAGAAAAATAAAAATAGCACTTTTTTCATAGGGCCAGCTGGCAAATGATACATGTTACTTTTGATGGGATACTCCATGTGGTATTGACATCTGGAAGCCAACAGATATTTTGAGGAAGTAAATGCAGGGGTTGCCTGTGGAGCCACATACCTGGGTCAGTAAAGCACTGGAGGAATTTAAAAGCCCCCGGAGTAAATGAAGAAAGTAAACAAAGTCACTAATAACCATGAGACCACAAGACTATAAGACTTTGGAGCAGAATTAGGCCATTCGGCCCATTGAGTTGACTCCACCATTTGATCAAGGCTGATTCATTTCCGTCTCAGCCCTGTTTTCATACCTTCTCCCTGTAACCTTTCACACCCTGACTTATCAATAATGTATCAACCTCCGCCTTAAATACACCCAGTGACCTGGCCTCCACAGCCGCCAATTCACCACACTCTGGCTAAAGAAATTTCTCCTCATCTCTGTTCTCAATGAACATCCTTCTATCCTGAGATTGTTCTCTTTGGACCTAGACTCCTCCACTATTGGAAACATCGTCCCCACATCCATTCTATCTAGCCTTTCAATATTTGATAAGTTTCAATGAGATCTCCGCTCATTCTTCCAAATTCCAGTCAGTACAAGCCCAAAGTTATCAAATCTCCTCATATAAGGCTAACAGAAGTATTCAATGGTAAACAACTGAAATTAACTACAGCAGATTACTCCAAAGGGATCTATAAAGAAGTTCATAGGGTGGTTTAAATTGAAATGGTGGTATTAAAGATGATCTCAAAAATTGCTATAAAGATCTGAAAGAAATAGACCAGAGGATACAGATAGGTTTAAATGAACCTAACAGTCACTAGGTACATTAACATTTAAATCTTTGGAACTTCGTAATTAAATATTGCATGCAATGACAGACAGAGTAGTAGCTTATTTTTTGCTGTAATGAACTGTCCTAAACTTTATTGTGTGTAATCCTCCCCTTAATTGACCCCTTGCAATTGAAGACAACTTGATTCTGCTCTGAGGGGTTTCTGAGGCGACTGGATGAAACCTGCAGATGTGGGATCTGCAGATTTTGCCCCATTTGGGGAGATGGTGATTGGTGAGACGGATATGTCACTTGTGAGTTGATATGTTCCACTCACCATTCCTGCTGGACCTCTGCATGTTCTTGAAGCATGGACTTCAGATGTTCAATGAGATCCTGAATACTCTTCTCCATTGGGCTCCCGCCACAGTTAGCACGATGCTATTACAGCTTGAGAGGTTCTGTCCGGAGTTTAGAGTTCAATTCCAGCATGTGGAATGCATGGGTTTTAGCCATATCCTCCGATTTCCTCCCATAGTCCAAAGACAGAGCAGGTAGGTTAATTAGTCATTGTGAATTGAACGTGGGTTAGGGTTGTTGGGGGTTGTGGGGTTACTAAGGCAGCGTGGAAGGGCCTACTCCACCTAGTATCACTAAATAAATAAACTTAGGTTGTAGGCATCAATGAAAGATGCTGCAAATTTTCAAGGAAGTTTTGAGAATATTCTTTGATCTTTGCCTCTGCCTGTTTCTTTCAGGAATCTGGTGTCAGGCATGAAAACAATGTGGCCTGGCCAATGAAACTGACTGAGCTCTTATGATGCATGATGGCCTTACTACTGTGGACATTTGTACACGTACCCTGATAATAGATTTTGTGGATTTTGAGGAAACAGAATTCATAACGTTACACCAATGCTTTGAGGTTCCTGCTGTGGAGGAGGTCTCAGAACCATATGGGGTAGGGGTGGGATGCAGGGTGAGTGGGAAACAAGGATCATTACTGCCCAGTGGTTTATGTGTTAGATTTGAGGTATTAATTCTAAAGCAGCTTTCTCCTTTGATGACCAAGCTGTGCAAATACAAAAAGAAAGAGAATAATAATAATAATAATAAATAAATAAATACACAATAAATATAGAGAACATGAATCCTTAAAAGTGAGTCCAGTTCAGTGGGAACATTTCAGTGATGGGGCAAGTGAAGTTGAGTGAAGTTATCCTCGCTGGTTCAAGAGCCTGATAGTTGAGGGGTAGTAACTATTCCTGAACCTGGTGGTGTGGGTTCTGAGGCTCCTGTACTTTATTCCTGATGGCAGCAGCAAGAAAAAAGCCATGATCTACATGGTGGGCATCATTGACGATGGATGCTGCTTTCTTGCTACAGTGTTTGATGTAGATATTCTCAATGGTGGGGAGGGCTTCACCAAGATAGACTGGCTGTATCCACTACTTCTTGTACGGTTTTCCCATTCATGGCTGGGTGCTTCCATACCAGGCTGTGATGTAACCAGTCAATATACATGCTGAATCTTCACTAACTTCTAAGAAAGTAGGGGCACTGCCATGCTTTCTTCATATTGGCACTTATGTGCTGAACCAAGAACAGATCCTCTGAAATTATAACACTAAGAACTTTTAAGTTGCTGACCCTCGCCACCTCTGATCTCCTGATGAGGACTGGCTCATGAACCTCTGGTTTTCTCTTCCTGGTCAATAGTCATCTCCTTGTCCTTGCTGATATAGAGTGAGTGGTTGTTGATCTGGCCTCACTCAGCCAGATTTTCTATTTCCCTCCTATATGCTGATTCATCTCCACCATCGATTTGGACAATGGCAGTGGTATCATCGGCAAACTTAAATATGGCATTGGAGCTGTGATTAGTCTCACAGTCATAAGTAGAAAGCAAGTAGAGCAGGGCCCTAAACATGCGGCCTTGAGGTGCACCTGTGCTGTGGGACATTGTGGAAGAGATGCTGTTGCCAATCTGAACTGACTGAGGTCTTCAAGTGAGGAAATTGAAGATCCATTTGCACAAGGAAGTATTGAGGCCTAGGACTTGAGGCTTATTGATTAGTTTAGAGGGGACGATAGTATTGAATACCAAGCTGTAGGTAATGAAGAGCATGTTGATGTATGCATTTTCGCTGTCCAGATGTTCAAGGATTGAGTGAAGAGCCAGTGAAATGGCATCTGCTGTTGACCTGTTGTGACAGTAGGCAAATTGGACTGGATCCAAGTTGCTTCTCAGGGAGGAGTTGATATATCTCATCACCATGTTGTTTTGGGTCATGCTTTGCATGCCACCATGAATTAAATGTAATATGGAAACAAATCCCCTGCAGGGAGAATGCTTTTTCATCAGGTGTAGTTTTTTTCTGGAGTTTGAAGTGCAATGAAGAATTATGTCTGTTATGACTCTGAATGGATAAAATGCACTGTTATTCGAAGATACCCAATTCTTCACTGGGAGCAGGTAGTTGAAGAAGAACCCTTGATGACTTTGCCTTCAGCAGATAGCAAGGAAATCCCTTTGTAACTATGTAGCCGCATTGGCTCTATTCCTGGAAATGGTCATTGGTGGCATTTCTGAAGTCCGCTGTCATGTAGTCGCCTTCCAGCCATACGCTTTACACTGTGTAATCTATTTTCGTTTTGATAATACGTTAGATTTTTGTACCATGCTTTTAATATTAAACTAAATCCATCAGAAATGTTTTAACAATGGATTTTGGTACGTTCTGTTTCTTTACAGATTTGTTCTGCCATGACATCACGCTACTTAATTTCTCGAAGCAATACCCGAAATGCTGGAGAAACTGCACGGGTCAGGTAGTATCTACCGAGAAAAATGGACAAGTAATGTTTCACAGTGAGGCCTTTCATCTGAGTGAATGCTCTGAATCTTAAATGTCGATCATCCACGTTTCAACTGTCGACGGTCGAATTTTGCGTTCGAGGTAATTCAGTCCAGAATCTCCACCAGAAACATTGACTGTCCAATTTCCATGGAAGCAACTTGATTCACCGAGCTCCAGTATCTCTTATGTTGCTCCAGATCTCAGCATCTGGAACCTCTTGAGTCTTACTTTCTGGATGGTAGGCTTGTTGATTGTTTTTCTTCAAATGAGTTTTCAAGGGGAAAGCATTTCCCATAATCAAGAAATCAATGTAATGACAATTCCGCAGAATAGTACAAACATGAAATGAAGACTTGTTTAACAAAGGAGGCCTATACTTGCTACAGTTATACTTGCGTTAGAGGAAGATCTTCTGAATGGGCTGGGAAAGGATTTATTGTAATTGACATCTTCTAAACGGCTCCTGTTTACTGCAGCCCAACTTCAGTGGCGGTGTCGACAGCTCTCCGTCACCAGGCAAGTTGGAAGCAACCAGAACAACGTAATACCACGATCGCTGGCGGGTTTTGCCTTATCGATGATTAGCAATACATTTCTGCTGATGATTGAGGAAGGTCAAAAACACGAAAGTTACAAATGGTGACTTTTAAACAAATGTTTGCTTCTATGCAATTTGTCTCAAATGGTGATTCGGATGGGTTCCATATCTGGTCAGCGCAATGCATTCCAGTGATTTCTGATGGAAGCAGCTTTGAGTAGTATAAACTTAGAAGAGGAGACACTGGTTCTTTTAGGCTAAGGGAATATCAACGCCGCAGTCGGCAGCTCAGCATCTGCTAATTCCATACACACGCAGTCACAACCTCCGATTTAAGTAACCACTCCAAAATTGTGCATTAAACTTGCTGTAGTCCTGCTCTCATTTGGGCTAATTAAATCTTGCCTTTCCACTTTGTTTTTTTTTTGCGTTAAGGACCCGGTTTTCCTGAAATTCTGTGATGAGCTGATTGAAGTTACATTCCGTTTATCGTCTGGTCCCAAATGATATTCAGTGGAAGGTCTGAGAAAGGTTTAGTGAGTCAATTGACAACCAAGTATTAGGAAAAAGATGCAAAAACAAAATCAATATTCTGCTAGTTTGCTAGCTTCGTCTCTGATCTAGAAGAACATACGACATTATGTTCAATCTGACAGACCATTCCTGAAAAAAGGTCCATTGGAGTAGTTACATTTCTCCCATATCGGCTAATGAAACTCAAGTAAATTTGGGATTCAAATTTGGTTCAGTGGCAGGAGATCCGTTTCCTTGTTTTTTTCTTACAACTAAAAATGTTCAGGTACAACCATGCCCTTTGTTAAACTTTGTACCACAATAACACTAAATGTGCAAATTGGTGCCGAAGGTGCAACTGAAGCGAAAGTAAACTGGAATGAGAGTAATTTCTTTAGAGAACACCTTAAGCTCATGTTGATAGCTCTGTGTGTGATTCTGTAATATCCTAGAATATTATAAGTATTTGCATCTTTAATCTCCAGTGGACTGCAGGATTCAGGACTCTCACAGTTGTAGATACTTGTTTTCCAATCAGTTTTCAAATGGAAACAGAGTGCCACATTTTTTCTTGCTTTCATTGAAAAATTTCTCTCCTCCTTCTTACTAGACATGGTTCTACAGGATGTCATGCACAATTCCACAGGGATCAGTTACCGTCCAGCACTCTACTGACATGGCGATTTTGATCAATGTACCTTGGCCATGAATGCTGGCAGGTTGTTCATTGCAGCCAGAGAAAATGGATCACAGCTGAGTTCAATCCTCACTTCATCTGAATCCACATTCAAAAACATTCCACTACTGCTTAACTTGGCCTTTCCTACCCTGCTTGGTTGGGGGTAGGGACTAATATGTGGGGATAAAGGGTTGCAGTAGTGCTAATCCTGAAATCAGTTACAACACCCAATTAACTTAATAGAAATTGGATTTTCTGGTCTATATGGCACTGTTATGAAATTATAGAGTACATTTATTAGAGATCATTTATTCAACTCAAGTAAATAGTATTATAAATTTATAATGAAGATGATTTTGATTTCGTTTTTCTTCCCTCTTACAAAAGGGACTGGGACAGTCTGCACTCCTTCCTGGCCAGTGAAAGTAGAGCAGTCTGGAAAACATCCTTTTCCTTGTTGATCAGAAAAGTTAATCTGCCAAGTCTAAAACAATGAGAATTTACTTACCGATAAGTACCAAGGCTCAGACTAAATGAATTTAAGGAACATCATAAACACCAGCTACGAGATATAAACTTGAGAAAGTGAAACCTTGTGGCTGTGATATGTTATAATTAAAAAAAGAGTAGGAAATGCAAAGGGACAGATAAATGGGAAAGCACTTTTCCCATCTTTTGCTCTTAGAGAGTTGAAATGATGGTAAATTCTTTGGTGCAATAATCATTGAATATCATATGAAATAGAACGGAGACTGCAATTTGATGAGGGTGTACATAAGACCATAAGACATAGGAGCAGAATTAGGCCATTTGGCCCATCGAGTCTGCTCTGCCATTCAATCATGGCTGATCCCTTTTTTCCCTCCTCAGCCCTACTCCCCAGCCTTCTCCCCATAGCCTTTGATGCCATGTCCAATAAAGAACCTATCAAGCTCTGCCTTAAATACACCCAGTGACCTGCCCTCCACAGCTGCCTGTGGTAATAAATTCCACAAATTCATCACCCTCTGGCTTAAGAAATTTCTCTGCATCTCTGTTTTAAATGGATGCCCCTCTATCCTGAGGCTGTGCCATCTTGTCCTAGACTCTTCCCACCATGGGAAACATCCTTTCCACATCTACTCTGTCTAGGCCTTTCAACATTCAAAAGGTTTCAATGAGATTCCTCCTCATCCTTCTAAATTCCAGCGAGTACAGCCCAGAACCATCAAACTTCCACTCCTGAACCTCTTAGACAAGGAGCCCAGAACTGTTCACAATGCTCAAGGTGAGGCCTTACCAGTGCCTTATAAAGCCTCAGCATCACATCCCTGCTCTTGTATTCTAGACCTCTTGATATGAATGCTAACATTGTATTTGCCTTCCATACCACTGACTCACCCAGCAAGTTGACCTTTAGGGTGTTCTGCACAAGGACTCCCAAGTCCCTTTGCATCTCAGATTTTTGGATTTTCTCCCCATTTAGAAAATATTCTGCATTTTCATTTCTACTACCAAAGGGCATGGCCATGCATTTTCCAACATTGTATTTCATTTACCACCTTTTGGCCACATTCTCCTAATCTGTCCAAGTCCTTCTGAAGCCTACCTGTTTCCTCAACAATAGCTGCCTTTCCACCAATCTTCATATCATCTGCAAACTTGGCTACAATGCCATCTATTCCATCATCTATATCATTGATATACAGCATAAAAAGAAGTGGTCCCAAAACTGACCCCTGCGGAACACCACTGGTCAATGGCAGCCAACCAGAAAAGGATCCTTTTATTCCCACTGCTGCCCCCTACCAATCAGCCAAGTTCTAACCATGCCAGTAACTTTCCTGTAATAGAATGGGCTCTTAACTTGGTAAGCAGCCTCATGTGTTCTGAAAGGCATTCTGAAAGTCCAAATACTGTACACAATATCCACTGCATCCCTCTTATCTATCCTACTTGTGATCTCCTCAAATACAGATTATGAAAAAGAATATTGATATGTTAGTGGTGGTCACAAGATAGAGTAGAACTTGAAAATATATGAAGTTGTGTACTTTTTTGTAGGAAGAGTAAAAAACAATCTTTTTGATTATGAGAAATAGTAAGTCTTGGGAAACACAGGAAGTAAGAATTCAGCTACAAGAAACAATTCAGAATCAGAATGAAGTTTACTATCCCTGACATCTGTCTTGAAACTTGTTTTGCAGCTGGAGTACAAAGCAAAGACATAAAATTACAATAATTTTCAAAATAAATAAATAATACAAAAGACAATAAAATTATGAGGTAGTGCTCATGGACCATTCAGAGATCTTCTGGCAGAGGGGAAGTAGCTGCTTCTGAATTGCTGAGGGTGGGTGTTCAGGCCCCTGCACCTCTTTTTTGATGGTAGTAACAAGAAGTGGGCATGCCCCAGATGGTAAGGGTCCTTGGTGGCTGATGCCACCTTCTTGAAACACCGCTTCTTGAATATGTCCACAATGGTAGGGAGGGCTGTGCCCATGATGGAGCTGACTGAGTCTATAACTATCCACGACCTCTTATATTCTTGCGCATTCGCGCCTCCATACCAGTCTGAATGCTCTCCATCGTACAACTGTAGGTAATTGCAAGAGTCCTTGGGGACATATCAAATCTCCTCAAACTCCTAATGAAGTAGAGCCACAGCATGCCTTCTTCATGATTGCATAACTAGGAAGGCAAATGTACCGTATGTTGGTCACCATTACAATGGCACAAAAATAAAGAAGTGTTGTTGAGATTGTGAAGTGGGTAGGTGAAATTTAGAGTTTTAGTCTCCTTATTAAACAAGCATATAGCCACCTTGGATTCATTAGACTGATTTTGTTGATGAGGGGTTGTTGTGTAAGGGAAAAGACTGATTTGCCAAATCCATTGGAATTTAGGGTAATACTCGATGGTATCTTGCAGCTTACAAGGTTCTGAGATGGACTGAGGGAATGGATGCTGAGATCATTTCTCTTCGGTAGAAAATCCAGAATTGGATGACGTTAGGTCACAATGAGTTAACCATTTTGAACTGGATTGAGAAGAAACCTCTTTCTTCAGAGAACTGGAGAGGTGTAAAATGCTCTATCTCAGAGGGCTTTGGATGCTCAGTCATTAGAACCAAGGTTGATGGATTTGTCAACAAAGTGAATCAGAGGATATGGAGATCAGGCAGCAAAGTGGATTCGAACATGTAATCCTACTGAAGTATGCAGCAGGCTTGGCAGACCATACGGTGTTTTCCTGACTTAATTTCCCAGATTTCTGAATTGGGTACTGTATGAGGATAAAATCACAGACATATGCAGTTACAGTGAACTTTAATCACTAGTGCCATACTTTTACTTCAAATACATTTTGAATGCATCTGTCAAACAACCTAACACTGAAAAAAATCAGCTAGTTTTTACTGCCTCCAAAATTCTCAGGTTTACAAAAGAATCCTTCATCTCCCAGCTAAAGAAATGCTTTGCTACCTCTAGCAAACCACTCCTCCCACTCTCCCCCACCCCCACACACCACCTTCCATTTACAAAGACATGCTTGATTGCTCATTCACCGAGCAACTCTACCTCCTGAACACACCCCCTCCCCCTTTCCCCCTTTGAGAGAAGCACTCTACACCTGGCAAATCTCTGTTTCACAAAAACTGTCTGAACTCTTTCTAAATCACTCAATTCACAGAAACAACCCCATTCTACCAATTTCGAAAGGTATTCTACTTGCTTCACACATTCAATCCTTTCTAGGTTATTTCCCGCTCACACATCTATCTAGTAATGAAGCGATAATCTTTCTTATCTTTTCCTTTTTGCTTGAAGCTTCAGCTCTTACCTTTGGTTCATTTCAGGGGAACATCTTGAATATGAAGATTATAAAATAATGTTAACAAGTTCCCAGCCAAAATACTTAGACAATAGATTCTACCCATATGATGATAACCCTGTTAGTTTGCGTACTTCTCTTACAAGGAACAATTCAATTTATTTCAAAAGTCCCAATTTATGACCATCAAATTTGTAAAAGAAACATCATCCTCTGTAATGTAAGCATTCCTGGTAGGGGTATCATTTAGACATTTATTTTCCTTACAGTTATCAACATGTGATACTACCAAGTGATTTGCTAGGTAATTTGCAGTGTTAGGTTGCTTGATAGACACAGCAAGAAGTTAAGAGTTGGTAATAGTTATGTACATAGACCAGGATAGACAATAGGCCATTAGTAAAGGTGTGCCAGTTTTAGAGTCCAGAGGTAATTTATTATTGATACCAAATGCCAAAAGTTTATTACCATGATGCAATCAGATCTTCTGGATTTGAAAAGATCATTGTTAGCTATAAGCTGTAAAATAGCACATGTTTGCTTTATGAAAGTGTTTCCATGAGCAAGGTACAAGGAGAGGTGATGGCTGTCTAACAGTACATACCTAGTAGCTTCATCCAATTCATCTGGTTTAGATCTGATGATGATGATGATGCCAAAGGAACTATCCAATAAGCCCTTCTCATTGAAATTTTCCCGACCCAAAATGAGACGGTTTACCACCTCAGCTCCAAGCCCAAGTTACTAGAATTTACTGGTACATTTAGTAATAGACAATACTAGCATAAACAAAATGTTTGCAAAGAAGTTCATTTTAAAAGCACATTGGAATAAAATACAAGGACCAATGTCAGTACATGAAACAGTGGTGTAGTTTAGCAGGAGCGACTAGACTAGATAGGTATTGTGTAGAAAGGTTCATGGATTTTTGCTGGAAAGGCACCTTTAGGGAAGAGAAATACGTGATGCTTTAGTTGGCTCTTGGTCTACAGAGTTGAGAGGCTGTGGGGTGAGGAAAGGGATTAAAAACAAACGGTTTAGGTTTAATTTGACGAGGGAAAACACTGTCAACCAGGTCAGCCCTCTAATTCCTATCCCGGCATAAGATACTGTCCATTTGAGACACACTGGCTGGCAGGCTTGCATTCCTCGGGATAAAAGGGTCTGCGATTTTTGTTTCGGAATTTAAGCCTCCCAGCGTTCGTCTGAGTTCCTGGACTTCAGGGATTCCGATAAATAGGGTCTGCTTGGTTTGAGAGTGACAGATGCACCTGGGCGAGTCTACCAAGTCTCGGGAATCCATCCTTTGCAGCTACTTTTAAGGAAGGTGAAAAACCGTTTGCAAAATCTCAATGTGCGACGTGCGGTCTAAATAGACTTCCCAATGCGAGTAGGTACATTCAGTTAGAAAAAAATGAATATTCAGTTGGAAAAAATGAAGCTAAAACAACGAGCGAGAATGGCAATGCGTTTAGCAAAAGAATTATAGTGCATAGTAATTTAGCTTTAAGTTCCATTTTATATTACTTATTCTATATTATTAATATTTAGTGATAAAGCATTATTAAAGTTCGGGTGTCTTATTATCGTAACAATATTGTTTCGAGCTAAGCAGCACCGGTGCCTTTAAATCGGCGGTTTTACTGGTCTTGCTGGCAGTAAGGAATGCATGATCTACATTCAGGAAAATAAATCATACAAACTACTTAACTAAACAATTTATACAAAACGGTGTAAAGGCAAATTGAAGAGATGGTTGTTCAAAGCACGTGACAACGAGTCTCTTTGGAGGCAAGATTTTGCTCTTTTGTGGTTTTCAGTCACAAGGTCATAGATGAGAGCTTACTGTGCTGTATGAATGCTGAAAGCAATCCAGCTCATGCCAAATCCTGTATGTTTTCGACAAGCGGTTCAAAGGCTTTGTTTACCCCGTGACCTCCCACTAAGTGAGAGACCGAACCAGAGTCCCTCCTCTGTGCCCTGATGTCATATGTTGGGAGATGATTCAGAAGAATGGCCAGGAGAAAACAGGGGTTGTGAATGGCTTCTTACGCCATTCAGTCATCTTCCGCGATAAATCAAACTTTATTGATGTTTCTGGTATACCCCTCTGCTTGCAACCGGGACAAACACCTGTTACAGGTTGCTGTAATTCATATACGGGTTGTCCCTTAGCAGCCGCAAGTCTCCCAACAGGAGTTTAATTATCTTAAACAAACAAACTCGGAGAAAATGAACATAAAGAAAAAGCACCACAGTCTCAGCCTAACAGGTGCCCAGGTTAAAATGCCACTCAAACTGCGCGAACAGGTGGCAGTTTGCTGCTCGGTGACAGGGAATCAGACCTGAGGAGAGTCGAGACACTATCTTCAGTCCTGTCATCCCCCCTCTCTCTGAGATTACCTTGGTGGTTTTAAAAGCATCGGTAATGGCTTTCTATGGATCGAAAATATGAATCAATATTTTCAGAAATGCTTGCCTTCTTCCCAAGTATAAGCAGCATGTCCGCTCTGCCTCTGCCATCGCCTTGTCTTTTCTTTTGCATAAAGATCCTATGAATCTCCGCGGGAGAACATGTTAATCTGAGGGTGTTTCCCGTGTGGAGACTCGCAGTGCGCGAAACATTTGGGGTAGGTTTAAAAACTTCGACTCGCAATTCAAAGGTTGCGAGGAGTATATTTGCTCCGTCAGTGACGATTATTTAACAAGCTCGCTTTAAATAGTTTTTCAGCTTCACCAATGGCCCACGACCGGATGCGGAGAAGCCTTTGGGACGGCAAATGGCCTATTCAGTTTCACGTGGATGACGCCATTTAGCCATTAGCTATAACCGGACAAATCACTGCATACTGAAGAGAGTGTGGAGTCGGGACGGTGCTGTTTGTTTGGGGGAAAAAAATCATCGTCTGTTGGTGTGAAGTGCATCTGAGTCACTCGCAGAGCTGCTGCAGATTCGGGAGGGGTATGCTTCGCCGATAGACTCTGACAGCCCAGGACACAGCGCCCTTCACTCTAGGAGCTTGTCATTGATCGGATACTCACTGCACTTGAAGCACAGCAGACAAGGTTACTGCCACAGTTCACCCGGCAGCATCGCAAAGGAACAACCGACATCTTTGGCGAGGTGAGGGACCTGCACGCCGGTTTACAATACAACATGGCTTGCGTATGTGTGTATATATTCGTTATTTATTCTATTTTGTCGTGTCTGTACACTTAATGCGCCAGACTTGAGCTGGTTTTCTGCACAAGGTTTAACACTAATTTCAAACAAATGCCAAGATCTTTCCGACCATTGATCACTTATCTGTTAACACAGGGGACTGACTGCATTAAACTCGACCCGGCCGCAGCATACTGTTACTGGTGTGAAGGGAGGTGGAGGAGATGATATTTAATATCGATCAAAACCTAAGAGCAGCCTTATTTTACTGTAACTACTTGAGAAACGGATCCTGCCCTATCCGTTAAAGACCGAAAGGCAGTCTGTAAAGTTCACTGCCTCTGGCTATCGAACACAGACCGGGGCAGTCTTCATATGAATTTTATGGTAAATGCGTAACCCCTTAACTGGGGGGGGGGGCATTGTTTTTCTTAAACATATTTATTGGACAACTACTTTTATACATTTGTTTGCATTTCAGTGTCTGCGACTTCATTTGGATTTTTAATTCCCACCGACGAATCTCTAACCGGGGAGTGCCCTGAACATTAAGTGTGCCCGGAGTTAGGTGGGATGGGGTGGGACCCGGAGGGTTGATTTATGTGAAAGGCTGGCGGAGAACTCGCTCTGCTACAAGTGGTCCGAGTGCAGAAGAGAATGGGTGGTTCTGCATGTGTTTACAGCGTAGCCTGGTTAGTGCGTAGCGCTGTCTAATAGCCCCGTCCAGTATTTGACTTTTCCCGTGTAGTATCTATTTCATGCCAACTTGCTGTATCGGATTCGACACATCCGGAAATGCAAACACCCTACCATTCAATAGCAATTGGAAGAGTATGGAGCTCCGCTAGGTCCCGCTCTTTGCTCTTCATCTCCGCTTCAGTATCGTCCCAACTGTCCATGCAGCCAGCATTCTCCTGCGTGTAGCACAGTGAATATGGTTAGACATTTCAGCACTTTGACTACAGCCGAGAGTGGGGACTATTTCTAGGAAGTGGGTAAACTCAGTCACGCTGGGAGAAGAATGTAGAATTGAATCTTGTTTTGTAATCCGGACTGCTACACAGTGTCACGATTTTGAATTTGCAACAGATGGTTTGCATTCAACTGTGCGTTGTCGGGCTATAGCACGTGTAAAATACCATTAGCTTTTGACGCGGCGTATTTCTAAGTTATCTCTGAGTGAATGGGGACGGGTAGGTAGGTGTGAAGACGGGATGTGCGAGGAGTCACTCGGCCGATGGACAGCAACGTTTCTTTGGCTTTTAGCAGTGACTGAAAGGGAAAAGTGGATTGGAGCAGGGAAGTAAAGATGAATCCATTTTCGGAGAGTCTGCGTGTGTGAACAGTGAGCCGGAGTTCAGTGTGCTTTTTATTGGTCCTGCTGAATGTGTAAATGAAACCGGGTGCTGCTTTAGGATGAACGGAGGTAGTCCTAGACCTGGAAAGAGATGTTTTACCAATCCGACTGTTTCACACGACACTGCAAATTTCTTATGCTGAAAATGGATATGAAATCCAGACACTGTGTATGATACCTGTCATGTCTTGCACGAGATTGAATCGCCTATTTGTTTTAAATATTTTCTCCCTTCTTCCAACCTTAAGGACTCGAAGGCTGGATGTTGACAATCTGCCGGGCGCGATGTTTGGATCAGGTGGTGGAGGCTAGGTTGGGAAGGGTAATGTGGTTTTCTGGATGGGTATGGTAGGAAAGGAGGGCCCCCAGACGCCAGGACATGAGGGCGGAGGGCGGGTCCGTTGCAGTGTGTGAGTGCTCTCTTCCTGACATTTCTCTCCGTCCTGTCTTCGCCACAGGTCTGACCGATGTGCAGCCAGCCCACGGGCCTGCACCGGTCGCAGTCCGATGGAAGCCCCAGCGCACGTGGAGTCCCCCCTCTCTCTCCAGCTCGCTCACGACAGGGGACGACTGCGGATTGATCCTGACCCGGGAGAGATGCAGGCTCCGGTGCTCTCCATCGATCAGATCCGGGCCATCCGAGCCAACAACGACTACGTGGAAAGGCCCATGGTCCTCAGTGCGAAGGTCGCGACCAGCAGCCCGTCTAGCACGGCGCAGAAGTGGGAACGGACAACGGAGCTGAGCCTGGGCGTGGAACTACGCTCCTCGACTCAGCTCCATCAGCAGGTGCAGCAACACTTGAGCAGATCTACCAGTACTGTCAGTTCAGCGTCCCGCAGCAGCACCACCTCCGAACAGAGACTGCTGGTTAGCGTGAGCTCATCCCCTTCTGCCCAAGGAATTGTCAGGGCACAGCCCAAGGCTGACCTCAAACCCGACTTTAACAAGACTCTGGGCGGCGAGGATTGGAGCCAACACTCACTGCGGTGCGAGGAATGCGGGAAGTGCAAGTGCGGCTCCTGCACAGCCCCGAGGACTCTGCCTTCGTGCTGGCTCTGTGACCAGAGGTGCCTTTGCTCATTCCAGAGCGCCCTAGATTACGGCACGTGTGTATGTTGTGTCAAGGGCCTCTTCTACCATTGTTCAAACGACGACGAGGACAACTGTGCGGACAATCCGTGCTCCTGCAGCCAAGGCCATTGCTGCGCTCGTTGGACCGCCATGAGCCTCATCTCCATCTTCTTGCCCTGCTTATGGTGCTATTTGCCGGCTAAAGGATGCCTCCGGGTCTGCCAGGGATGTTATGACGGCGTCAAGAGGCCGGGCTGCAGGTGCAAGAACTCCAATACCGTGTGCAGGAAGGTTTCGAAGGCACCTTGTCCTAAAACCTTCGAGAAACCCTTATGACCAAGACACCGCTTCTACCGTGAACAATGTTAACCCTGTGGATGTTCAGAAAGCACACCTCCAAAGCT
The DNA here is from genome assembly GCF_030028105.1 of Mobula birostris. Taxonomy (NCBI): domain Eukaryota; kingdom Metazoa; phylum Chordata; class Chondrichthyes; order Myliobatiformes; family Myliobatidae; genus Mobula; species Mobula birostris. The sequence goes on from NC_092379.1 coordinate 92,843,551, forward strand.
TTCTTCACTCACCGTAGAGATTTCCAAGAGAGATTGAATTACTTCTGGCGCCGAGACTACCCCACCACGTGTGTGCGCGCAAGAAGGGAGAAGAGAGTGGAGAGAAGGCTCTCAGCGAGATGTTTGTACAGAGCATCTTCCTGAAAATCTAATGGTTCTATGATTATCTTGGAGTTTGAGCGATTATAATCTACCCAGGGAATCGGGACCATCTATCTTCCATGTTAAGCACCTTCTTGTGGGTTCTCCCTGTGTTTGTGGCAGGTCAGACCGTTCCTCTTGTGGCTGAATGGCTGGAAAAACCCGGCGTCGAGTTTCAGTACACCAACCGAAAGAAATTAAGTGTTCCTTCTCCGTCGCCCACCTACCCTGTCCCCAACCCTCGCTCTGAAGGGTGCCCACCAGTATTTGATGGGGTTCCATCCCGGAGGTCCCAAGACTTGGAGGTGGGCAGAAGTTGTTTCTTCTTTCTCACTTCCACTGTGGAGACCTCGGAACTGAGCCCATTTGCTGGTGGATCTGTCTTTGGTAAACCACTCAGTTTATGGGAAAACCATGCAACTCGTCTTCCGTCAGCGCATTAAATATTTATTGCTTGGCTAGAAATGCGATATAGTCCATTGATAATATATTCTCCCTCTCCTCAATCACAGATACAATTATTTATGTATTTTGCTGTCAGTTACTCACGCAGATCGGTTACGGGAGGGACAAAGTTTGAAACCGTTTTGATTCTTTGTCGATTCATATGTATTCGAAGGGTGATGGTTGGGCCGTGATTCTTTGTGTTTGCTAACTATAGTGGGCTGCTATTCATATTCAGTGGATTTGTGCTTTTTAAAGGAAACACATTGTTACGCAGGGGCTAAATATGGATTGCAACATGTTGGAAGTTTGACATTGTGTGTGCAATGGGTGGGTTGAGAGTTGGGCTGGGACACTTGTGGCGAAGAAGTAGGATTTATCAGTGTTACCGCAAACTTTTTTTTACTTTGAAGTATACCGTTACATAATGCGTGTAATTCTTCTCTAGCTCCCGAAATAGGGCTCCCTTACTGGGAAGGAACGCGTGCTGAAATGGTCTGGGTCCTTTTAGGATGGTAAAGTGCGGCTTAAACGACATTTGGCACTAAAGTTATTGCGCCACATGTTGACAAATACATGTTGGCAAATGTCATTTCCGCTGTACAAAATGGCTTCGTTTCGGGGTGGCGACGTGAGCCCCTGGGGACTTCAGTTCAGCCGTGTTCAGCGGCGGACTGTTAAGCAACATCCCACCCCGGAATAAGATATCTCGTTAAAACACGCCAGCCTACTGTCTGTAATTCTGCCGACAAGTGTATAAATTATTCCATGTAGATATGAACCTATTATTATCTGGTTCTGTCTTTTAACGCAATCCCCCTCCTAAGGTTCCGCCAAACACTACACTTCATCCCATCTTTCACGAAATTTTAGTTACACTAGTTATGTTATTAAATAATTAGTTGTAAGACTATCTGCTTCATCACCCCCCAAGGGGGCTAAAATTAATCACTTAAAACAGCCATTGCAGAGTTACAACATCGGTTTAACATTATCCTCGTAGAATTCCAGTCAGTGTGACTCTTAAATTGCAACATTGGTATAGGAAACTAGAGATTGTAAATGTTTCTTCTGTATTTTTTTTTCCATATCGAGATAAATCGAATTTGACTCTTGGCCAGTAATTCTGCATTTCAGAAGGGCATCGTCCCCACTTTTAGGCTTGTATTCTTTCTAGTCTATTTGTCTGACCGATAATTTACAATTAGTAAGTTTACTACTTTTTTTCCTAAATTGCCAAGTCTGAAAGATAAGGAATAGAACGGTCAACTCTGTGGCATGGTGGCCTTGCATGGGGCTCTATCCAAGTCCAATAAGATTTCATTACGTGAAGTAAAACTCGGGGTTTCCTTTGTAATATAATATTACCATACTCGAAATACAGCCTGTCTTCTCAAAGGAAGGCGCAAACCTTATGGACCAGGGTTGCTTGTCAACCGGAATGGTTTTCCTTAGGACTTTAAACGTTCCAGGAGAGTGGAATCGATCGAAAGGTAAGAGAGCCGAGGTTGTACAACCTCCGCTGACCTTTCTTTCATTAACCCTGGCGGGGCGTGAGTTGGAGGCTGGGGGAATCTCTTGGTTAAAAAGGGCAGCCATGATTATCCAGGATCCTCCTGGCTGCCAAGGCACCGGCAATCGAAAAAACAAATGTAGAAAGGGAAGCCTCGTCATAGTAGTTGCGGAGAAGCATTGGGACTTCCAGTACAACGAGGATATCGTTTTAGGGATTATACTTGAATGGTCTGTGACTATTCCAATTAGTTATTATAGAGCGGCTACTAAATAATTCAAAACCCAAATCCTTTCGGCTATCCCAAGGGATGGTCTGCCCTTTTAGAGTGACGTCTGCGGTAAGAACAGTAAAAGTATATATAAGAATTGCAACCCTCTCGCCCTGTAGTATCTCTGATCAAAACGGTTTCTTAAATTATGTATTTGTATCTTAAGCATGTAAGTTGTTGGGTCATCGACATTTGTGCAAATTGAAACTGTAATGATGGTTACATTTATAATGCAAACTGACCCATATTGAGCATAGTGGCCAGGGAATGATTTATTACATAATGGACGGTAGGTCATGGTTTTCCTGGAAGCTACTTTCCTTTTTCCAAAAATACTTCCCTACTTCCCTCCCCCCCCCCAAACTTTGCAAATTTGCAACATGGGACATTCATTCACTGTAACTAGCACATAATTGAATTTTCTTACAAGATTTGCATTATGTCAACATGGTTTTCCTAGAAGCTGTTTGGCAATCTGAAAAAAAATCAGGAGACAAACTGGTGTTTTTGTAAAAGTCGGTGTGTGTTTAACAATTATGCAGCGGAGCGGGCTCAGCCCGCTACCCAACAATCATTACCTGAGAGGACTGTAATCAGTTTGAATAAGCCATACTGAACCTGTTGGGATCCGGAAGAGAACAACTTTATTTTGGACTATGATGCAGTGACACTTTATTGCCTGGATGTCTGGAGCACGTGTCGGATCACAGTTCAGCGTACAATCTGGACCTTGATGAAATCAGAAGAAACACGGGCACGTTTCGAAGAGATCTAACCAGACGTCACGTTCACGAGCATTTTCTTGCTTTCTTTGGGTTGTGAACACGGCAAGAGCCTGCTCTTTGTTATAGTTACTTTCATATATTTTTCTATATACAATATTATTAATACTGTGAATGGTGCCATATGAAGGAAGAACTCCAGTTATTGGTACATTGTACATTCAGGTGAATGTCCGACTCCGTCTCCCGCTAACATCAGGCTCTATTACCCTATATACAAAATCCAGTTATTGCAATGCTTAGGTACAATTGGCTTCCTGTATATCAATCAAAAGTTACGGATTCTTTTATGTTTTACCATTATGTTGATTAGTCTGAATATTTATTTGAAGTTTTATTTTATAAGATATTTATTTAAACACAACACCCTTTAGAAAAAAATTACTGTACGGAACTTGCTGCAAAAATGTAAGGGTGGCACTACAGAGCTGAATAAAGGTATAAAATAGAAATATATTAATTTTCAAATTAAAGTGTTTTGTTTGTTTTATTCTGCTGCTGCTGCAATAAAACTAGCCTTTCTTTGCTATTCGTGGTCCAAAGCACCGGGACTGTATCTTCCCATTTTGGGATATTAAAATTCAGAATCCCAGAGATTTCTTCATTGGGGAAGTACAAATGGCTTTTTTTTCATGCATTTTACATATTTTCTTGTGTGTGGAGAAGTCTGCTGAAACAATAGCTTTGGTTGATCAAAATGTTAAGTAGGCCAAGAAGGCTAAGTACCGAACTGACTTGTGTTATGCATCCTTAATTGTGCAAAGTTGTGATGGTCTTCATTCTGAATCACAGCAATGCCAAAACTATTGTTATTTTTCTTTAGATGAAGGTTTTTGTCCCAATCATGATAAAGAAATAACGCATTCAAAGAATGAATGATTTATGTATACACTGATATCCTAATGACTTTGCTGATTTTACCCCTCTCAATGGAAGATGCTGGAGGTGGTATTGAAATAAACATGTTGAGTTATACATTACATCCTGTAGATAATATAACAGCCTCTGGGTGCCACTGGTGGAGGTCAATTATGGAGTCCAATATCAAGGTCACTGACCATTGGGAATAGAAACTAGCAATATCTGTAATTAAACACCTATTTCAGAAAATGATTTTTGGCCCAGCTCAAGAGGTAGTGTGTGTGCGTGTGTGTGTGTGTGTGTCTCTCTCTTTCTTTTCCTGGTGACAAAATCATATAGACTTTTACATATAGATTTTAGAAGCACTTAATAGTGGATTTATGCAGTTGATTACTCAATCAAAATTGAAAACACACAAATATAAAAATAACAGTGACGCTTCCTTTTCATTGCTCTAACATGTGTCCAAGCTCATTCACTGAGCACAAGTCTTTTTTATCACATCACATGATCAATTCTGACAGTTCAATTTGTGCCCTGTGGACTTGAGATTTAAAGATGCTCAGAACTCCTCTAGTTTTGTTTTTCAAGAATTATGCCAGATGGGACATTGTCCTTTGTTACGAGGTATGCTTTTAGCATTCTTCCACAATGAACAGACCTTTAATTAGCCAGTATTTAATTTAATTTAAGAAAATGCATCACTTACCCACGCTGTTGTGACTAAAATCTTACGACACTATACTCCTCTGCTTAACTGAATTATTTACAGCATGAAAAACAGTATACCGATTAGAAAGAAGAAACGTTTCTTTATCCCAGGATATCCTTATTTGAATAATGTTCGCCAAATTTGTTTGTCAATCACCAGCTGTGCAAATTTTGGATCTAGGATATACGTACTTTGAAGCAATATTTTCATCAAGCTGTTTGTAGAGGCTTTGACTCTTCATTCATCACCACAGCTATAGACAATAATCTGTTTAATCACAACCTCCTCCCTATGGTAGATGCTCTAGTACTCAATAGAACTGCTTCTTATACTCTGGTTGGTTTCACTCAGATATACCTAATGTTTCTGTTTTCTTAGCTCTAATTGACACATACATGAATAGATGTGGCAGGTAAACTGTTTTAAAATTTGCTACCTGCCTCAATTGCCTAAGGAGCCAACAGACCCCAGCAGATAGGTCAAAACTGCTCAGTGTAACAACGACATCCTAAAATGTAAAGACAGCCCTTGGCTTTCTTTTACCCTACTGCAAGCTACCTTCAAAATCCTTCTCTGTCATTTATATTTACCAAGCTTGCCTCCAATGAGAAGTTCTCATCGATTCCCTTAGTGCTAAGAATAGATCATCCAAATGCATACTGGTGTAAAGCTTCTTTAAGAGACTTACCTTCCATTACCTTTGTTTTAGCTTCATTCTTAATTTCCGTATTCCTCCAGTTTCCACTCTTTCCTCCCATGCCATCACTGAGCTCATCATGTCCATTCAAACAACACACTGCTGCTTAAACCTAATCCTACTAAACCATCAGGTGTCTCCTCCTCTTCTTGGCTCTTCTGTCAGCTAATGTTAATGGTTCTCTTTCTCTGGGTACTGTCCTCCCCAAACATTTCACTCCCTGAAAGAAACTTTACCTCCCAATCACTTTGCAAGCTGTTACTCTAATTCGGAGATCTCTTCCCTCTTCAGTTCCTTAATATAATGCCACACCCATCTTTCCCTCCTAATATCCTATACGTTATGGAACTGAGTGTCATCAGAATCATGAATGATCTTCTTCAGGACCAAGCAATGGTAAGATACCTTCTGACCCTATTGTACATGGGTAACAATGCCATTCTTTTCCCATGATTCTGACCATTGACCAAATAGGTGAGGTTTCATGCATCTGCTTTGATTCCCTGCATTCATACTCAGTACGACGTAACTTTCTGCCACTGCATCACGACCACTGAGTCCCAAACAAATCTACCCTTGGCCTTCTATCTCATATGCATATACCACTCTTTCATTGTATCATCCAAATGCACGGACAGTTTCCACATATACCCTGACAATTCAAGTTTATTTTCATGTGCACAAGTACAGATATGTACTGGTGCAATGAAAAACTTGTAAGACTCAGTTGCAATGTATCAGAATCAAAATCAGAGTCAGGTTTATTAGCACCAGCCCAGGTTCTGTAACTTCTCAATCAGGATTGTGAGAATGATGGCATTAAATGCTGAGCTATTGTCGATGAACAGCATCCTGACATAGGTGTTTGTGTTGTCCAAGGCCATGTGAAAAGCCATTCCCACTCTTGACTCACTGTCATTGATTTGTTATAATTCAATATCTATTACTAAATGCAAGAAAGGTTCCACTAAATAAAAGTTAGAAAGACTAAAACTATTTGGTTTTCACCATTAACTCTTAACCATTTATATCTCTGCTGGATGACTGAGGGTGAACCAGATTGGCGTAATGTTTGAAATCTAGCTGAGCTTGTAAATCATACACTCACACCATCAGTAAGAATATTTATTTCATCTCTGTAGAATTATTTGTTTGCATGAACTGACAAGTGTTAAAACTTATATTTATGCCTTTGCTGCCTGTGAACTTCATAATTAAACTTCAGTCCTGGCCAATCTTCCTTGTTCTCCTTCCTGTAAAAATAAGGCTGCACAAATATATATCCTAACCCTCACTAATACTCCAGCTGTTGAAGCATCATCCCTCTTCTCACTCGCCCTGCTTTTGCTCCCAGCTATGCAATTGCTGAATTTTAAAATTTGCAGTCTTCTCCAACTCTCCAAGATACATGCACCTTTAGTCCATCAGCTGATCATCACCAGGTTTAAGTTTTATGTGATGAGAGGTTATGCCTACGTTTGCAAACTATGACTTCCTTCCTAAAACTTTCCACCTTCCTACTTTCTTCCTTTAAGGTTCTCTTTTAAAGTTACGTCTTTAACCCCTGATGCCAATGTTATGTTTGTTGACATTCCTGAAAGATTTATTCAGAGATTCTAATTTTGCATGACCAAAACACGTTTTTATTATTATTTCAGATTAATACATAATTACATAATTATGTATTACATAATAATTAGGCATTGAAATGCTACATTCAGTATTCAGGAAATTCGTTAGTTTAAGGCAACCAAACAGTTAAAACGTTGTTAGCACATGAACTGTATAATGAACTTATGGAAAAATGTCTTTGTGTGCCGGATACTTGCCTACTGTGCCAGAGATGTAATTCAGCACTGGAGCTCAATTACAGTTCTCTTGTCAAATTGTAACAATAACTGCAAGGCATCAGATATGAATTTGGATTTGGCTCAGCCAAGCACTCAGACAGTTGGCAAGGCAAAAGATGGACTACAGCAACGTAAGCTTATCTCTGAATGGCCTGGACAAACAACCGGTGCCAGAAATTGAGAACAGAGTTTACAATCTTGCATTTTTATTTCCTTTTTTCTACAACAATATGTAGAGTCTATATTATTGAATATGAAGATGAGACCTCGTACCTAGACAGCCATTAGGCACTAAGCTGTTAGGCAAGGGAAGTGAATTTTTTGAGAAATTATGTTGTATTATAGCAGGTGAGTTTAAAAAGCAAGGGAGAAAAAAGAAATTCATTCAAGTTTCTACTGTTAGAGTAAAGAGGCAGCCTGCTGCTGACAGCTGCTCACTTCTCAGAGGAAGATGATGAGGGATCTGATCCTATTTTAAGCCAAGGATGCTTTAAATTTTAATTTCCATACACTGTTTCTCCTCCCTACATAATCTTCATTATTTTTCTGACAGCAATGATCCAAAGTGTAGCAAGGTTCTATAGATGTGCAAAGTGCACAGTAACTCAGCCAAACGTCCCTTTTCATGGGTTAAACTGGAGAACACGTATTGCAAGATTTTTGCTTGTGTGGTTATTCATGTCCTGTCCTCATCTAAATCCTCTGCATATGTACATTCTGGTAATGAATATGTTACTAGAATGTACACATAAAGACGTCAATGGTTACAGGAAGAAGGCAGGAGAATGGGATTGAGAGGGATAATAAATCAGCCGTGATAGAACAGCAGAGCAGACTTGAAGGGCCAAGTGGCCTAATTCTGCTCCTATGTCTCTGCCAGACGAGCTACATCTTTTTTACATTCGATTCAATGTTGCCAGTACTGAGCCCCTGAGGAGACCTGCAGATGATGCGACCTGCAGCTTGGTCATCTCTGAGGCCGAAGTACGCAGGTGTTTCCAATGAGTCGACAGTCACGAGGCCGCAGGACCGGACGTCATCCAGAGCGTATGCTCAGGATGTGCGTGGCATTATCGGGAGGTGTATTTATAGACATTTTTAATCTCTCCGTCTCCCAGTATAGAGTGCTCTCCTGCTTCAAAACGTCCACCATTGTCCCTGTACCTAAAAAGACCAATGTAACATCCCCTCAATAATAAGCAAATGATTTGATAGGCTGGTCAACTACTACATCCACAGCATGCCCACCCAAACTGGACCTTCTACTATTCGCCTACCGACACAACTGATTGACAGATGATGCAACAGCCACAGCTCTACCCACTGTCCCTACACACCTGGAGAAGGGGGATGCTTACGTGAGAATGCTGTTCTTCCTCTACAGTTCAGCATTCAACACCATAATTCCCTCCAGGCTCGACAACAAGCTCAGAGAACTCGGCTTTCACCCTGCCTTGTGTAGCTGGATTCTGGACTTCCTGTCAGATCTTCGACAGGTGGTAAGAGTGGGCTCCCTCACCTCTGCCCCTCTGACCCTCAACACAGGTGCCCCTCAGGGTAGAGTACTAAGCCCCCTCCTATACTCTCTATATACCCATGACTGTGTCGCCACCTACAGCTACAATCTGCTAATTAAATTTGCTGACGACCCTACACTGACTGGGCTAATCTCAAATAATAATGAGGCAGCCTACAGAGAAGAATGCATCACCCTGACACAGTGGTGTCAAGAAAACAACCTCTCCCTCAATGTCACAAAAACAAAGGAGCTGTTTGTGGACTACAGAAGGATTGGAGACAGGCTAACACCTATAGACATCAATGGATCTGGGGTTGAGAGGATGAACAGCTTTATGTTCCTCGGCATAAACATCACCAAGGATATCACGTGGTCTGTACATATCGGCTATGCAGTGAAAAAGACAAAACAGTGCATTTTTTCATCTCAGAGGGTTGAAGAGGTTTGGTATGGGCCCCCAAATTTTAAGAACTTTCTATAGGGGCACAACTGAGAGCATCCTGACTGGATGCATCATTGCCTGGTATGGGAACTGTACTTCCCTCAATCGCAGGACTCTGCAGAAAGAGGTGCAGACAGCCAGCGCATGTGTAGATGTGAACTTCTCACTATTCAGAGCATTTACAAAGACAGGTGTGTAAAGGGCCTGAAGGATCATTAGAGACCCGAGTCACCCCAACCACAAACTGTTCCAGCTACTACCATCCGGGAAACGGTACCACAGCACAAAAGCCAGGACCAACAGGCTCCGGGACAGCTTCTTCCACCAGACCATCGGACTGCTTAATTCATGCTGACAGAACTGTATTTCTATGTTATATTGACTGTCCTGTTGTACGTAATATTTATTATAAATTACTATAACTGCATATTGCACATTTAGACAGAGACGTAATGTAAAGATTTTTACTCCTCACGTATATGAAGGATGTAAGTGATAAAGTCAATTCAATTCAATTCAATTCTGGCCTTATGGTTACCAAATATGAATGGAATCTGCTTTTTGGAGTACTTGTCCTATCGCATCCCTGGCTGCAACCAACTAACTTGTATAGGTGGTGATCAAACCCTATAGTTTCTTATTGTTGATTGCCATAATACACAACATATTTGTTTGCTGTAATCCAAATTTCCCACAGAAATTTTTAAATCATGATCTGAGCTTTTAATTATAATTTTACCATCTAGCATATACCTCTGGACTGTCCTCCAAAAACTATTCACCTGTGTTTTCCCTTTAAACCAAACCATTCATCTGAACCTGTCATCAGTTATGTCCTTAATTTCTTTAAGTTTTACCCTTTCTTTTGAAGCATCCTTATATGTTCCTTACATTAGGAAGGCTGTGAATCACTATACAAGTCAAACCAAGGGAACAGGACCTACTGCTTTTCTATTGTGGTGTACCTATTCTTATTCTATTATAATCCAAATGAAATCTTTGATTAAATTTCAGTCAGAAACTCATTTATTGTTATTTGTCATTCTGAAAGCTAAATGTCTCCTGTGCTGTTGCTCACATGAAATGGATGGCATAATTTTTTTGTTTCGTGTTAACTTCAACACATCAGGATCAGGATTCTAACAGCAGTTGTGGACTTAAAATCTATTTTTCTGTCAGTATTTAATAGAAACTTTAAATTATTGGTGAAGGTAACTTTTAATTAGGAAATTAGCTTGCTTCTTTTTTAACTGGCACTGGCCCAATGGGCTGAATGGCCTCCTTCTGTGGAATAACTTGTTAATGAGATCCTGAGATGCTGCTCCTCGATATTTTATTTCCTCGCCCCAGCAGCACTCTCTCCTCATCTTCCAACCCCGAAGCTCAACAAATGCTTGAATAAATATAGCACATTTCTAAATTTGACTCTCTTGTAGATTGAGTGCTGAGTGTTTCTTTCACCAATTTCAGATCATTACCACTACTTCCATTTTAATTTTGGAGCACAATTGCCATTGACCTGCTGTTGCCACTTATGCCTTCCTTGCAACCAGCTTTTTTTTTTTGTTTTGGGCCCAAGTACCACCCTTTTGAGCCTTGAGTTTGGGGTCCTGTCATTGAGTAGTCCAGGGGTCGATGCCAAAGATCAAAGGTTGATTTGAAGTCCAGAAGTTGAAGCCTGATGGTTGTCGCTTGAAGACTGGAAATTGGAGGCTCAGAGGCCAGTCCTGGAGCGGTGGACCGTGCAGCTGTGTGTGCGTGGGTGGGACGGAGGAAAGGGGCTTGTTTTGTTGCTTGCTGTGTTCGGTTTTGTTGTCTCCTGTGCTGTTCTGCCAAGGATTGTGGGAATGCTATATTGGCACTGGTATGTGTAGCGACATTTGTGGGCTGCCCCCAGCACACTCCTGGATCTGTGGGTGAGGGCAAATGATGCATATCACTGTATGTTTCGATGTACATGTGATAAATAAATCTAAACCTGAATCCATTTGACTTGTGCCATCAATCTTTTGTTATTTAATCTCCTCTGCCCAATTCTTTCATCTGCTCGCTCCTATTGCCTCTGCTCTCACTTAAAGCCAATGACATTCCTATTTTTGACAGGAAGCAGAGGTCTTGAAATGTCTGAGGAGTGGAGGAAAGCAAGTGTCTGGAAGAATATGATTGGCAGGTTTTGGAACGTCACCATGGGATCCAGTAGTCTCATGGTGTCTCATGGTGCAATAAAACAGTTAAGACAAGCCTAAGGATCAAAGGGGGGCGGGGTGTGATAAGAGGACTGTGATATATGAACATCTGGAAAGGGACAGGTTATGGAAGCATTGACAGAGGAGAGTCCAATTCTATGAAGTGGTGTCCTTATTGTGGAAGGAAATCTGTTCTTCTGGAAGAATCAGATGGGGAGAATTTCAGTTTATACAAACATTGAATGGTCTTTGCTTGGGGTGGTAATGTAGGAGAGATGGTCTATAACAGGGTCATGCCAGAGGGCACTTCTGTTTGAATGTCCTGTCCCCTTGCACGTTTCTGCAATTTGCAGGCCAGGGAAGAAGGAATAAGAGAGAAGTGCAAGTTATGTGCAAGAAATTTGAGAAGGAGGAACTGAATTCCAATGTATTGGGTTATCAGAGGAATAAAGGAAATTACAATGGTATGGGAGGGGAGCTGGCCAAAGTTAACTGGAAAGGGACACTAGCAGGAAGGACAGCAGAGCAGCAATGGCTGGAGTTTCTGTGAAAAATGAGGGAAGTGCAAGATAGATATATTCCAAATAAGAAGACATTTTCGAATGGAAGAAGGACACTACTGTGACTGACAAGTGAAGTCAGAGCCAAAGTAAAAGATAAAGAGAGGGCATACAAGGAAGCCAAGGCTAGTGAGGAATTTTTAAAACCTTGCTGAAGGAAACTAAGAAGGTCATTAGGAAGGAAAAGATGAATTATGAAAGGAAGCTGGCAACTAATATCAAAGAAGATACTAAAAGCTTTTTTAAGTATATAATGGGTAAAAGAGAATTGAGGGTAGATATAGGACCAATAGAAAATGATGCTGGAGATATTGTAATGAGAGATGCAGAGATGAAAGAGAAACTGAATGCGTATTTTGCCTCAGTCTTCACAGTGGAAAACATCTGCAGTATACCGGACATTTAAGAGTGTCAGGGAAGTGAAGATTGTGCAGTGGAAATTACGACTGAGAAGATGCTCAGGAAGCTTAATGGTCTGAGGGTGGATAAATCTCCTGGACCTGATGGAATGCACCCTTGGGTTCTGAAGGAAGTAGCTGAAGGGACTGCAGAGGCATTAACAATGATCTTTCAAGAATGGATAGATTCTGGCATTGTACCGGAAAATTGCAAATGTCACTTTGCTATTTAAGAAGGGTGGGAGGCACAGAAAGGAAACTATAGACCTGTTAGCCTGACATCAGTGGTTGGGAAGTTGTTGGAACAGAGTGTTAGGGATGAGATTATGGAGTACCTGGAGGTGCATGACGAGATAGGCCAAAGCCAGCATGGTTTCATAAAAGGAAAATCCTGCCTGACAAACCTAATGCAATTTTTTGATGAAATTACAAGTAGGGTAGACAAAGGAGATACAGTGGATGTGGTGTACTTGGATTTTCAGAGGGCCTTTGACAAGGTGCTTCACACGAGGTTGGTTAGCAAGATAAGAGCCCATGGAATTACAGGGAAGTTACTAGCATGAGTGGAGCTTTGGCTGATCGGCAGAAAACAGAGAGTGGGAATAAAGGGATCCTATTCTGGCTAGCAGCCGGTTACCAGTGGATTTCCACAGGGGTCGGTGTTGGGACTGCTGCTTTTTACAATGTATGTCAATGAGTTGGACTATGGGATGAATGGATTTGTGGCTAAATTTGCTGATGATACAAAGATAGGTGGAGGAGTGGGTAGTGTTGAGGAAACAGAGAGCCTGCAGAGAGACTTAGATAGTTTAGGGGAATGGGCAAAGAAGTGGCAAATGAAATACAATGTTGGAAAGTGTATGGTCATGCACTTTGTGGAAGAAGTAAACGGGCAGACTAATATTTAGATGGGGAAAGAATTCAAAATGCAGAGATACAAAGGGACTTGGGAGTCCTTGTGCAGGATACCCTAAAGGTTAATCTCCAGGTTCAGTCGGTGGTGAAGAAGGCGTTGTTTTGCATTCGTTTCTAGAAGTACAGAATATAAGAGCAGGGATGTGATGTTGGGGCTCTATAAGGCACTCTTGAGACCACACTTGGAGTATTGTGTGCAGTTTTGTGTGCAGACCTTATTTTAGAAAGGATGTACTGACATCGGAGCAGGTTTAGAGAAGATTCACAAGAATGATTCCAGGAATGAAAGGGTTATTGTATGAGGAATGTCTGGCAGCTCTTGGGCTACATTCCCTGGAGTTCAGGAGAATGAGGGGACATCTCATAGAAACATTCCAAATGTTAAAAAGCCTGAACAGATTAGATATGGCAAAGTTATTTCCCATGGTAGGGGGATCTAGGACAAGTAGGCACGACTTCAGGATTGAAGGTTGTCTATTTAGAACAGAGATGTGGAGAAATTTAATCAGAGAGTGGTAAATCTGTGGAATTTGTTGCCACGAGCTTCTGTGGTGGCCAAGTCATTGGGTGTATTTAAGGAAGAGATAGATAGGTTCCTGATTAGCCAGGGCATCAAAGGGTATGGGGAGAAGGCAGGGGAGTGGGGATGACTGGAAGAATTGGATCAGCTGGTGATTGAACAGCAGAGCAGACTCGATGGGCTGAATGGCTCCTATATCTTATGGTTATGGATGGGGATTGTTAGAAAAGAAAGAATGTAGAGATTGCTGACAGAACATTGAACAAAATGCACTCTAGATGTTCCCTAGGCACCAGTACCCCAGCTCTCTGGCCTGTGGTGGTGTTGCAATAAATAGTGTAAAGGTAAATGCAACTGAATTTCACACCAAATCCAAGCATATTGTATGGATTCCAGAAACCTATTTCATGGGGGCAGCTGGTGGCAGAGCCTTCCAATTAAACTGTAATCAATGAAGTTTGAATAGTTGACATAGTAATTTACAATGTTTAATGCTTCCAGAAATCTAATGACTAATAAGAATGATGTGCAAGTAAGATTTGTGGACAATGCCTAAATTTATTTGTAAAAACACCTGCAAATCTTTATTAGTCCTAGTCTATAAATTGCAATTGATGGTTTGCACACATTAACAACCTGATCTCCGAAATTAGGTTTGATCCTGATTGAACATACATACACACAGAGTCTATGTGAAATTTGAAAGTTAATATCCTCACTTTACTAGAGTTTCTTTCTAAGTACAGACTAGTTAGAGAGTGAGGACTCTGGTCACTATCCACGGCAACACAGTACAAAATGGCCATGATTTGTCACTTGCCTTGTGTGAAAACTGAGGAAATTAACACAAAATTATTTTTCCTCTTTAGTGAAAGAGGATTAGTCTCAGAGATGCAAATAAAGATTGAATTCAGAAAAGATTGACAAGGTTATTCATTTGCCTGTTCACAGGCAGTTTTTGTTATTGTGGTTAAATGCCTGATGATATATTTTTAAAAAGTAATTTTTGCACCTTTAAGTGTCAAAAATAAATAAAACCTTTGTGTAAGAGGAACGTCTTGCTGCAGGCAAAGGATTGCCAAGGATGATTCTTTATTGATTGTTTTTGTCAAGATCAGCTTCACAGCAAGCATTGAATTTGCTAAATGAGGCATATTATTCAACAGGAAGGAAATAACCAGCATTGTCATTGTCTGCTGACCGGCAATGGTCAATCACACATACAGTATATCGAAAGGAGCAAAAAAAAATGCCGTGTACAAGAGGGCTTAGGTGAATTTTGAGAAAAAGAGAAACAGAAATCTCTGGACATATCCAGCTGTTCAGACAGCACCCCTAGAGAGAGCAACAGAGTTAGCATTTTCAGTTCATTCCCTCTTGTTTCTTGTGACATTGGCAGAAGTTGTGCCTTTATTCAGAATTGAGTACAGCACAGTTCAGATGCAAACTTCAACTCTGAGTGTTCTCTTTGTACCACTTAGAAACATAGAAAACATAGAAACATAGAAAACCTACAGACCCTTCAGCCCACAAAGCTGTGCCGAACATGTCCTTACCTTAGAACTACCTAGGCTTTACCCATAGCCCTCTATTTTTCTAAGCTCCATGTATCCATCCAGGAGTCTCTCAAAAGACCCTATCGTTTCCGGCTCTACCACCGCCATCGGCAGCCCATTCCACACACTCACCACTCTCTGTGTAAAAAACTTACCCCTGACATCATCCTCTGTACCTACTTCCAAGCACCTTAAAACTATATCCTCTCATGCTAGCCATTTTAGTCCTGGGAAAAAGCCTCTGACTATCCACACGATCAATGCCTCTCATTATCTCGTACACCTCTATCAGGTCACTTCTCATTCTCCGTCGCTCCAAGGAGATAAGGCCAAATACACTCAACCTATTCTCGTAAGGCATGCTCCCCAATCCAGGCAACATCCTTGCAAATCTCCTCTACACCCTTTCTATGGTTTCCATGTCCTTCATGTAGTGAGGTGACCAGAACTGAGCACAGTACTCCAAGTAGTTAGTATATGTATTCTAAACCAAGCAGTAATCCAAGGTCCCTCTTTGAATATGGTGAGCAGGCACCTATATAGAGTATGTGTTATTGTTTGGTCTGCACCACAAGTCCTAGGCTCAGCTATTTTAGAGATATCAGTTGTTTTGGCTAATTGTAAGGGGAACTTGACCAAATTGGAAATAGCTAAAAAAAAATTTGAAGTAAGACAGAATCACACTTTCTGCGGCGGAACCTCCACTGTTGTATCTTGGTGTGGCACTTTCAATCACTAATTGTGCTGTAATACGTACCAGGTATCTGACCGGCTGAGCAGAGGCAGACTTAAGCTGGCATCTCCCTTCTGGAGCAGCTTGTTTGGGTGAATCTCACACATAAATTGACGGGGAGTGATATTGGTAGGATTCTTAGAGCATGAGTTGGTTGGAAAGTTTCTTGTAGTGAGGCATATTATTAAATTAAACTAGACATTTCATGTCAGCTGAGTATTCCTCAAAGAAGCACAGTGCTCTGTGTTATTGAGTACGAAAAGCTCAGAATGTAAAGGCTGCAGTATTTATTCCTCATGAAGAGCCTATAGTTGATATGTTGCTTGATGCCTATCTTGATGTTCTCTGCTGTCTTGTTCCGGTGATTTTAGTGTGTTAAATTTTAGTCAGGATTAACGCCAAAGTAAACTGCATGCTTCAGTTTGTATCCATTCCTCAAGGAGTTTAGTTTCCTTCTACTATTGGCAAGAGCTTCTAAACTATATTTTAATTGTTACTCTCCCTTCTTGACTGCATTTATTTTATTTTATTAATTCTGTCAAATGAGATCATATATACAAAATGCCATGTTGCTTTTTTTTTCTTTTACTTCCTCCCCCCTTGTCATATACCAATCTGGTGATAGCAGGCATGCAATTTCTGCCCTCCATGTACGGAAAACTACACTTAGGTCATTGAGGAAATCAGTATTGTGATATTGCACATAATTCTCTGCCTTTGCAGAAATCCCTCAGACATTAATATAAGGAAACTGATAGCCTATTTTTGGATTGGGCCGCCTACAGTGGAATGGGCCATTTAAAGTTTCTAAGTATATAATCCTACTAAAATTCTTAAATCTAGGCCAAATTATAATTAAATAGCACCTTTAATTTTGAAACAGTTTTTTTTTAAAGTTGCTTGACTAGTCCTAAATTGATGCTAAGGGCAAGAATAATGAAAAGTGTGATCGAAGTGGTAGTTATTAAGGAAAGTCACATGAAAAGAGCAAGTTAAACAGTGATAGAAGTTTAAGAAAGGAGTTCCAATACTCTGGACTTAAACAGCTGACGGCACAACTGCCCAGAGTGGAACAATGAGAGTGAAAAATACACAAGAACCAGAGATGAAAGAATATGAAGTTCAGAAGTCTATTTTCCAGCACTTTATTTTGTTGAAAAGAAACAGTAACTAATGAGAATACCGAGGGCTGTGAGGAATTATTATCATCTCTCAAACTAGTCTTTGGATTCAGGTCCTGATCCTTAATATCTTGTCTCTATCTCCCTCTCTGAATTTTTATTTGGCAAAAGACTGAACTGGGGTAGAAATATATGCTGCATTGCATGTGCTAAGCAGGCGATGTTGCAACGTATGTAGGCTGAGTTTTGCTTCTACATTTTAACTCCGTTGAATTCAGATTCAGATTCGGATTTATTTATCACACGTTTGTACATTGAAGTATAGAGCGAAATGCATCATTTGCGTTAACAAGTGTTGCCAGCATAGCATGTTCACAGTGTTCCACAGTACAAACATAAGCAGCAGCAGCAAAACAAGCCCCTTTCCCATCCCTCCCACCAACCCACCCACCACTCACACACCCAGACAGGTTTGCAACCCCACGCAAGGCCACAACCAGGCCTTCAGTCCTTGTCCCCAGATTCCCACACATAGAGACATCAGACTTCCTCACACAACGCCGATCACTGGTTCGACCTCTGGGCTTTGACTTCCAGATTCGCATGGATCTCTGACCCCGGTGACCCAGGCCCTTGTGACTCCTTCAGGTTTCTACCTTCAGTCTTTGGCCTCAGGCCTTCAATCTCTGGACTCACCGTGCATCAAACCATTTGCATTTTGGAAGCAGAGTTCAATACGCAAGTGTTACAATTTTTGCACCCTGAATGTGGATGACAGAGAAATTGTTTTATTCAGGATTCTGGGAAATTAAGATGGAAAAGATGAGGGCATGTAATGAACAAACTAATCAATAACAGCTTTCTGTTAAAAGAATGATCTTCCAATTGCTTTGCTGAGCACCTGAAAGTGTTGTGAAAGACGATTGTTGGCTTTTGCCTGCTAGGAACAGGTATGAATCCCCTGCTGTTTGCTTAAATGGGATTGATATCAATCACTCATTAAGTATAAATCTAGGAAAGTAGCCAACTGCACAAACCGCTGACTGTAAACCTTGGGTTTGCCAGTACTAGAGTGGCTCCATTCTAAAAACCAAAGGACAGTGTTTTACAAAATACAACATTGGCAAGGAAGTTCATAGTGGTGTTCATTAACAAATACATTCATACGTTCAGCTGAGTGGTGTGCCTAATGAAGTTAGCGACAAAATGCAGAATAATGGATCTATATGGAATGTGTTAGCAGTCAAAATACCAGATTTAGTGAAGACGGAGTCTAACAGTGATATCTGTGTGGAACTGAACACTTACTTAGCATTTATTTAAGGTTCATGATTCTTTGATTTTAATACTAATCCCTTCCTCAATTTATCACATTATATTGCTGAAAAACAATTCATTTTATGCTCTGTGGAAGCTTAGAGGCTTGCTTAGAGTTACGCTTCAGCAGTAAAAGGACAAGAGTTCATTCACAGTCTTTATGAGGGTCTAGAATCATTTACTAAATTGGACCCACATGGTTGCCTGATTAAATGTTTCACCTCGGTACCTGTACTGTACTAAACAAAACTATTGCAGGCATGATCAGACTCTAAACACCATTGTTGTAGTCCTTCAGAGTCCTTTAAAATGAATGCCGCAACACTACCAGTTTGATGCCTGCTATTTGTAAAATCAGCTTTTAGGTGTCTCTTTGGCTTAAGGGGATGAAGCAGTCTGATCATTGGTAATCTTGTTGTTAAGAATGTGTTAGTATGGATTAAATAAGATCCTTGCAGAATTTAGTCAAGCTGCTGGTGATTTTATCAAATAATCAAGGCCTTTGTACGACTGAAGCAGCTGGTCCATACCTAACAAGTCATTGCAAAGATCCTTCCCTCTTTACCTTTGAATGAACACACATTATACCATGTCCAACTTGTGAATGACAGACAACTGAAATTTGATCAGTCAAAACATGAAGATGAGCAACAGCAATGTTATCAGGCTCTGACTCACCTTGTGTGGGGACCTGTTTCCAGTTTACATCCTGTGGAATAGTTTCACCATTGAACTAAAAAAAGCAAGAAAATGACTCCTGACATTGTCAAACATACATATAAATATCATTATGTAACTTAGACCATAAGACATAAGAGCAGAATCTGGCTATTTGGCCCATTGAGTCTGGTCTGCGATTATGTCATAGCTGTTTTGTTGTCCACCTCAATTTTTGATATCCTTATTAATCAAGAACTTATCAATCATTGCTTTAAACATACCCAAAGACTTAGCCTCCAAATTGTCTGTGGCAATTAATTCCATATATTTACCACCCTTTAGCTGCGCAAATTCCTTACCTTTGTTCTAAACAATGTTTTCATGGAAATGGAACAGGCAATAGACTGTATTAAAAATAATTTCATTTATTAATACTTTCCTAAATTATTAGTCAAATGATGGAGGCTCAAACTATAATTTCCATCTCTTTCTTTCTTTTACAATCTTTTTATTAATTTTCAAGTTCATAAACATATTAACAGTACTAATACAAAAAGATTGGGATTACATTATTGGTAATTAACATATGCAAGTAAAAACTTCAGATAATACAAGTAATTTCCATCACTTGAAGTTAAATAGACATTGCCTTTGTCAAAAGGTTTTGACAAATTCTTTCTTTCCCCATATCCCCCAATGTTTGGGTATAATTTGCATCAAGGTATTCATTGTATCACTTTTAGGAAATATCATCATGGAAAGAACCTGTGAGACTAACTTTATTTCCTCTAAAATAAAAGCTTTGAGCTATAGAGCCCATACATTTGATTGGGTTGAACTGCTTACTTTGCTACGAAGTGCACATTGAATGGAAAGAGATTAGTGATCAATTCCAGATTCAATTCACATCACTGCAGAATTCTGCTGGCTACTTCCTAGAAGTGTCACAGTGAGGCTGAAATCACAACAGATATGTATCCATTGGTTTTATTTGTTGTGCAAAGGTCTGGGAAAATCACTGCACATTATCCCAGAAGCTTTCTACTTTGGTCATGCTACTGTCAGCCATGTTTTCAATGGACAATGTCAGACTGGGATTCTGCCAAGTACCATCTCTATGATGCTTTTGATGGATCCCGAGCCTCCAATCACTAACCTCACACAAATGACACACAGATCCTCTGACTGCCAGTGCCTAATTGATTCCTCAATCCTAATTCCCTGATTTCATTGTATCTCCAACTGCAGAACCAAAGGAGACGTCTGACTAGCAGCCCTCTATCCTCCACCAACGGCATCTCCACTCTTGGTCTCAGAGCGACAATTTGTAGGTCCTGCGGCTTGTAAAGGAAAATTGCATTGGTGGCTCGGTGCCATGTGAGGTCTTGGCACTGATGTTTGTACTGACGGGCACATGACCATGCTGTTCATGAAACAGGTGGCTTGCTGGTTCATGTGTTTACTATTTATATGCCAAAGTTCCATTAAATCTAGACAAAATAAGTGAAAGACCTTCTTTTTGACACTGCACTGGTAGTGCGGTGGAATAGATTATGGTTCTTCGTGCATTTCTAACTTCTGGATCCTTCAATTGATTCAACTGATAGTCTAGTGAACAGGGAGGACAATGGAGGTTTGATGTTCGTAGTGACCGAGGGATTAGAGGAGTGTGTAATTTTTACCAGGCTGCCCTGTTCTCATTTGCAGTAGTTTTGGACAGCAGACCTGGCAGCCTTATTCCTAAATCCATTTTCTGATCATCGTCACAACGCGTATTGAAATTAGGTGATATGTAAAGTGATAAGCTAATCTGATTTGGTCAACTTCCCCTTGAGCGGGTTTAGTTAAGATTACTTCTTCACAAAATCGTCTTCCCACCAGTCTTCAAGGCCATTCACAATGAATCTAGTAAATTATAGAAATACTTGGATCACACTGGTTGGATGAAAAATGTTTGTGTCAGCATTGACCTTGGTACTAGGAGAAAGGACATGGCTTAGTCTTGTTATTAATTACATTATATTCTGTCTCTGTCAACCCTTATATATAGTTCAGTAGTCCCAGTTTAACTGGAGCTGGAATTTAGTGGCAAGCTTCAAGACCATTAAAGCCTTTCTATTCCTGATAAAAGAGTGGGCTATTTTAACCTTTTGACCCCTCATTTAACTGCCACAAGCTAGTTTCCCATCCATTCTGAGTGGGAAGTGATATAACTTCACACCATCTGGAGGGCACCTGGAAAGCAGGTGGATCCTCAAAATCATCTGCCAAACTAACTCACGAAACCCCGGACCAGTGGAGCAAAGTATAAGATTTCTTTGTGGACAAACATTTGTACCCATTCTGAGTTTCTTTTGCATTTCCTTTTTCTTAATATTTCTGTTCCTAACTGTTCCTTTGACTTTTGACTAATCTTTCATATTCCCATTTGGTATCCTTTCTTTGTTTAGAATGTTTTGCCTTTATTTTCAGTTTGTCCAGTTATTTTTAAACATCCTTGACCTTGCTCTATTGACTTGCTTTTTACTTGTGCGCAGTATACAGTATATTACTTCTGGATCCAATCGATTATTTTTAAAAATATATCCCGACACATTTTACCTTTCCTAGTTACTTCCTTACCTGTTATTTTGAAACTTGAATGAGAAGGAATAGGCTACTCAGCCATCAAACCTGAACCACTATTTAATAAGGTCATGCTTGCTGTGATTGTCACAACAGCCAGCTCTGCATTCTCTCCCAGCATCAGGCCTTCAACTACCTGTGCCTTCAAAATATTCATTTATAGATTTCCAAGAATTCCTAATCCCTTAGAGAGAAAAAGCAATCACCTCTTCCCTGATTTAAATGAGCGACACATTCTTTTCAACCAGTGACACCACAATCTAGATTTTTTCACACAGGGAAACATACTCCCTACATCCATCTATTAAAGCCCCCTCCTGACCTTGAATGCTTCGTTCAACTCCTCTCCTGATCTTCTAAACTCCAGCAAATACAATCCTAGTGTGCCCAACCATTCCTTACAAGACAGTTCCAGGTATTGGTTTAAGTAGCACATTCTTGGGTGTTTCCATCACACTACTATTGTTTCTTAAATAAGGAAACTAATTCTGTATATGTTTTTCTTGATGTAGTTTCACCAATGCTAGAACTCTGATAATTGAGCATATTTTCTGGACTATTAATACCCCCACATTCTGTTTCTTTTACATGCCACTCAGTATTATCACAGAATTTCTCATGATCTCATTGAATTTAAAAGGAATGGAAAACAGAACCAAGCACAACAGAAACACTGATGTACACCAGCCCCAGCTCCAAACTTATCCAGTTTACTGACCATTGGTGTCCCTGACTCTGAACACAGCCCAGGCTGATTACCCAGTTTGCACTCCAGAACCCCTGTTCTAAACACCCAGCTGGACTGCATCCCAGTCTTCAGCTCTGGTCACATATCCCACTTGCATTCCAGACTCCCAACTCATGCTCTGGACTTTAGAATGAGCCGAATGTGTATGTTTTATGATTTCTGGAAAGTTGGATACTGGATTATTTGAGTTTTACTGTAAATGAAGTAAAAACACCCTTACTTTATACTAAATTCCTCTACAAATAAACAATACCATTCCGTTGGCTTTCCTAATTGTTGCTGTACATCCATACTCTCCTTTTACAAATCATGGACTAAGACGTGTGGAACCTCATAAGACCATAAGACATAAGACCAGAATTAGGCCATTCGGCCCTTTGAGTTATTTCATCGTGGCTAATTCATTTCCCTCTCTACCCTTCCTGCCATTATCGATAAGACCAGAAGACATAGCCCCCGCATCTTCATTTTCAGTTTTCCTCCAGTGACAGTGTAGACTTCTTCTTTATGTTCTGATTTTCTCCCATTTCCCAAACACATGTTAGTAGAGTAATAATCTAGAGTAAGAGGACGATGGCAGAATTCAAGGGTAGGGATGGGAATTGATGGACAACTGAGAGAAAATATGTTGTGGGAGAATGGGAATGATAGTAATTCTCTAAGGGCTAGCATAAACTTGATGGGCCAAATTTTTGCCTTCATGCTATGAGATACAAAAAAAATGCTTCATTTTTATTCTTCCTGTCACAAGTGGAT
The DNA here is from genome assembly GCF_030028105.1 of Mobula birostris. NCBI lineage: Eukaryota > Metazoa > Chordata > Chondrichthyes > Myliobatiformes > Myliobatidae > Mobula > Mobula birostris. The sequence continues at coordinate 92,866,878 of NC_092379.1, forward strand.
AGTTTCACATTTAGCAACTGTTCAAAACTTTCCTGCTATACGGTCTAGCAGTGCTGTCATTAAATATTAAAATGTTCCTACTTTCCATATAATTGACAGATTTGGTTGTTAGGGATTCTTACACAAAGTTCCTCTGCTGATTGTAATTAGAATCATCCTTTGCTATCTAACACTTTAACTGCTGAATTAATAAAGTGTTTTTCGAAAGGAATTTTTATGAGGTTTTCGTGTGGGAGTAAATCTAATAGTAAAAAAAGAGTAAAAATTAACTTGCCTTCTCCATTATTGCTTCATTATCTCAAAACTACTTAACATGCTGTTAAAATGCTAAGAGTGAACATGATTGGACTGTGTTGAGGTGCAGAGTGCTTGTAGCCTCACATACAGGAACTAGGAGGTAGAATATAATGTTATATTCTACCTTTTAATATTGTACCAAAGTATACTTTGCACATACATATTACATTAATTTAAGTAAAGCATTTCCTGGAAAAAAGGCACTGCACACATATAGAATTTAGAGAACAAGGCTAGGCCATTCAATCCCCTTAGGTATTGCCCCAAAAAGGAAGCATCCATCATTTAAGGACCCTCACCACCCACGACATGCCCTCATCTTATTACTACATTAGGGAGGAGATACAGGAGCCTGAAGATGTGCAATCTACATTTTAGGAACAACTTCTCCTCCACCATCAGATTTCTTAACGGTCCATAGACCCATGAACATGACCTCACAATTTTGCTGTCTTTATTTATTTTTATATTTCTTATTGTAACCATTAGTAATTCTTATGGATTACGCTGCACTGCTGTCACAAAACAACATATTTCACAAGGTATGTCAGTGACTCAGATTCCTAACTAATGCTGCTGCATGTTAAGCTGGCCTAAGATAGAGGAATAGTGAGCTGAAGGGGAAGGAAAAACACGCCAGGTTGAACTGAAAGGGAGAGGATGTGGATGAGGGAAAGTCAGCATGAAGTGAAAAAGAAAATAGGAAGTGGGCTGTAATGTTTGGTTGACCAGGAAGAGAAGAGAGAAATTTGCACAAGCAGTGTTTTACTCAGTGTCAAAAATGTTCAATCAGCACTACCAATGTACACTATATTCTGGTTCATTTACATTCTTACCAAATAATTCCAAAAACATTTTCAAAAAGGATCTTGGCTCTTTTTATGATACCTTTCTCAAAGTGGCTCATATAAAATAGATTGCATTTGATGAATGATTTATGTAGACACACATATAACACCAATTCTGCTTTCAGCAAGAACCCACAAATATCAATGATAAGTCAATACTGGTAAAAGGAAGGAAAGAGCACTCGAATGTACAATCTCCAGTTTCTTTTCAAGTACATTCACAAGATCTTTAACACTCACCTGAACCAGGAAAAAGTTAAAACGGGGCTGGTTTGAATTGTTTAACAAATGATTAACAGGGCTTTGGGACAGAGAAAAGTTTATATATGTCTCGATCCAAGTATATTTTGGATCCAAGTGTTACATTAGTTGAAATAAAACTTTTCATGGAAAAAGCTGTGTCAAAACCTAAACATTTTTTTCCCAAGGGTTTAGATTTTCTCTGACCATATATCACACCAAGGGAGAGACAGGCAATTTGCTTTAAAGCTGCAGTGTAAATTGTGTTATGAAGATGTATTACTTTATAGCCAGCGAACGATAGCTTCATGTTAATCAGGGGTAACAGTACAGAAATCAGGTCTCCAACCCCTTATGATAATTTATTCCCAATGTTTGCACGTGGGAACATTGGACTCCCAAAATGAAGACAGGCCATCAGCCTCATGTGGCTATTCCCCCACTTACAACATTTAGATCACGCTCCCCCTCTGTTTCCCAATCTCTATTCCACGTATTTTGGTACCAAAGGTTTTAGGCATTCCAAATATTTTACTTCATGAGATAAACTGTAGTGAAGACAGCACTACAAAGAACGTGGCGAATGGAATTTGGAGTAGGTATAAAGATCATTGAGGATAAAGGGCATGGGATGCATTATTTATTGTGCCAATAAAATAACTGGACTCCAAACAATACCTTGTGGGCTCTGGTTAATTCCTATCTAAAATAGCAATCTCTGTCATTGAACCCCAGTATTGCCTGTGCCAAATGAATACATTGAGTGACTAGTAATAGGTTTCTTTTAAGTACAACAGATGGCTTCACTTGAACTAAATGCTGGAAGGAACACTTAATAAGAGAAATTAAGAAGACAGGAGATAAGCTCTTGCAGAGTGTTCTGGAACGCTCAAAAATTGTGGAATATATTGAAAAGTTTGGTTTCTATAGGATGCAAAACAAACAGTATATTGCAGCCTTAAGAGTTAGGCCAGTTGTCAGTCCAACAGTGAGCCATAGCTATTCCAACACCCAGGACCAGAGTTTGAGTTCTTTGCTACATTCTTGGTGCTGAACCCTATTTTGACATTTCCACAGCATTGTGGAATAGCCTCTTATCAAATTTTAAATTACCTCTTGAGGTGACCACTATTTCAATCCACAGTTTTAACATTTCCTCAATGAATGTAAACAAAAATATTCAACCCCTGCAGGTCCCTTATCATTTTTTCTCTTTCATTAAATACCAAATCCTTTTACAAGTGGCTTGGCTTATCATCATTTTCATCATTATGTGCTGTGTCGTGTGATGTGGCGATTGTGGCCTTCCATTTGAACTATGATTATTCTTGGCAAATTTTTCTACAAAAGTGGTTTGCCATTGCCTTCTCCTGGGCAGTGTCTTTACAAGGTGGGTGACCCCAGCTGTTATCAATACTCTTCAGAGATTGTCTGCCTGGCATCAGTGGTTGCGTAACCAGGACTTGTGATATGCACCAGCTGCTCATATGACCATCCACCACCTGCTTCCATGGCTTCACGTGACCCTGATCGGATCGCTAAGTAGGTGCTACACCTCGCCCAAGGGTGACCTGCAGGCTAGCGTAGGGAAGGAGCACCTTACACCACCTTTGGTAGAGACGTATCTCCACCCCGCCACCCAAGGCTGGGCTCATGCCCACAATAAATGTTGCCACTTTATTCTCCATAGGAATTGGACTAAGCATGTATTATTTTGAATATATGAAGGGAAAATAGGTAGAACTAGAAGACACATGATAATTGGCAGTAACCCTGTTTAATTCCCATTGTTAGGCCAACCCAATAATGTATAAAGTAAACATGCATATTTTTGAGGTCATCAAACTGAGGAAGTTAGTCTGGGAACAGAGCACATTACTGCTGTCTGCGGAAAAGTTCATTGTTAAGCACAAGATGAGTTAGAGATAGAATAAACAGCATTTAGTTTCCTCCACTCCCTGAGAGTCAGCAAGTTCTCATCATAATGTCAGAACTGTAGACTGTGTCCAGTTCTATTTGTGGTCCCTCAAAAAAAATGAAACTCTTCATGTGCAAGATGAGACTGCATTCAGGTATGAGATTCCAATAAATGGCAAGCAACAATTCTGGCACACAAGTGCTAGGCATCAAGATTTTGGACTGAAACGTAGACAATTCCTTCTCTGTCCATGCCCATCCCCACCGCCCCACCCCCGCTCCCATAGATGATGCTCGACCTGCTGAGTTCTTCCAGCAGATTTTTTATTCCATGAGATTCCAACAACCCTCAACATTTTTTAACTTTTTCAAGGCACATCAGGATCTTGATAGAATACACTACATCTGCCTGGATGAGTGCAGCTTAAACAACTCTTAAGAAATTGAACATCATTTGCGATAAAATGGTCTGCACAACTGATACCCTATCTTCCCCTTATTCATCCATTTATTTATTGTCATTATCAGTGCACTCTAGCTAGAGTGTAGACTATATAGAAATGCACCACAGTTCCTCATCCTGGCTATTCTGAGTGCACCTTCCAAATACAAAACACTAGCACTGAAAAGGACAAATACAATAGATGAACAAGAATTTAGGGAAAGTCTCCACAAGTACAACTGCCTGGGTTTCAAGCAGGTGGTGCCCTGGGTATAATTAGGCTACGCCAGTGATACCTTGATCCTTTATAAATAAAGTTGGTTTTGTTTTCACACTGTCATTTCAAACAATCCTAGATAAGATATAATAAGTGATTAAAACCATAAGACCATAAGATAGGGGAGCAGAATTAGGCCATTTGGTCCCCGTCAAGTTTTTTTTCTGCCACTTTATCGTGGCTGATCCACTTTTCCTCTCAACCCCAATCTCCTGCCTTCTCCCTGTATCTCCTCATGCCCTGACTGGTCAAGAATCTATCAACCTCTGCCTTAAATATATGTAAAAACTTGGCCTCCACAGCCACCTGTGGCATCAGATTCACCACTCTCCTTGAAGAAATTCCTTCTCAGCTCCGTTCTAAAAGGATGCCTCTCTATTCTGAGGCTGTGTCATCTGGCCCTAGACTCCCCCACCACAGGAAACATCCTCTCCACATCCACCCTACAGAGGCCTTTCAACATTTGATAGATTTCAATTAGGTCACCCTTCATTCTTCTGAGTTCCAGTTTATAGTGGCCCAGAGCCATCAAATGCTCTTCACATGACAAGCTGTTCAATCCTGGAATCATTTTCGTGAAACTCCTTTGAAACCACTCCAGTGTCAGCACATCCTTTCTAAGATAAGAGGTGCAAAACTGTTCACAATACTCCAAGTGAGGCCTCACCAATGCTTTGAAAAGCTTCAACGTTACATCCTTGCTTTTATATTTTACTCCTCTTGAAATCAATGCTGACATCGCATTTACCTTCCTCAACACAGACTCAATTGTGGAAATTAACCTTTAGGAATCCTGCACAAGGATTCCCAAGCCCCTTTGTGCCTCAGAATTTTGAATTTTCTCTCTATTTAAGAATCAAGAATCAAGATTAACTTTATTATCAAAAAATACATAAATTATCCAACCTTGCATTTTGCTTGCTCACTGGTAGCCACAAGGAAGGAAACTGAAAGAACCCAATTAAAGAAAAAAAGAATAAAAATAAAAATAAAAGACCAACACTCGATGCATAAGAGAAAGAAAAGAAAACGAATTATACAAACAATTGAAGCGACCAACAACAGCATTCCAAACCAAAATTGAGTCCTCAGATCCAAACCCCTGAGCAGCCTGGAGTAGGCCCAAAGCCTTGCTTATCAGGTCATCATTTTAGAAAATAGAGTACCCTTTTATTTCTTCTATCAATGTGCATGACCATACAGTTCCGGACACTACATTCCATCTGCCACTTCTTTGCCCATTCTCCTAATCTGTCCAAGTCCTTCTGTAGGCTGTCTACTTCCCCAAAACCACCCACCTCACCACCTATCTTCTTATTGTCCACAAAAGCAATCAATTCTGTCATCCAACTCATTGACATATAGCTTAAAAAGAAGCAGTCCCAACACAGACCCCTGTGGAACACCACTAGTCACCACCAGCCAGCCAGAAAAGGCTCCCTTTATTCCCACTCTTTGTCTTCTGCCAACCAACCACTACTTTATCCATGCTGGTATCTTCCATGTAATACAATGGGCTCTTTAACTTGTTAAGCAGCCTCATGTGTTACACCTTGTCAAAGGTCTTCTGAAAATCCAAGTGCACAACCTCCACTGACTCTCTTTTGTCTGTCCTGTTTGTTATTTCTTCAAAGATTAATCTGGAGCTCAGCGCTGTTTTCTTTGCAACTTCAATTAATTGTAATTCAGGCTTTGTTTACTTGACTGAAATATATCATTTGAAATTCCTTCACCTTTGAAAATATGGTTCTAATATATTTTTTGGCATTGAATTCTACATTTTCAGGTTTCTCTTCATGTGCTGGCAGATCTTAGGATTCAATTTTACTGGCTAATTTGTACTAATCTTGGAATAGTCTGCAAGAGGTTGTTCCCCAGACATCTTCTTAATTCCAATCAGTAGTAAGTGCATCTTCTGAACCTCCTTGACTCCAGGAAATATAACATATATTTTATCTCAAAATAATTCACTCCCTTGGTTTTATGCTGGTTATCTACTACTAATCTTGAGGCTGACAACCATGTTTGAACGCACAAGATTGAATATCATATTCAAAAGAGGTCTGGCTAGCAATGTCTGTAGCATAAAAAGTACCTTGTTGTTTTTATTTTCCATAACATATTATAAAAATTTCAGAATTTCCCATTCTCTTTGCTTTTTTCACCCATGACTTAGCTTTACATTTTCTATACTTTAAGTGATAAGAAACTTTGCTTATCCCAATAATAAGCTCAAATTTGGGACCATGGCAAATTGTAAATCTGATTTCCATAAATCTGCTCATTTCTAGGTTAGTACCAGAAAATAATCATGAGAAATATAGATAATACAATATCCCAAATAGCTGACTGATATCCTTCAAGTAGGAAAGCTATTCCATATTTAATGAATCTGGTAAAAATGGCTTCATGTGTGTCTTGGTAGTCTCTTATTTCTTTCAAGTTACCTCAGAACCAAGAATATTCTGAAAAACTGGATGCATATGTTTCAGATCTATGTTTTTCTTAATTTCAGTATATCAGATTCTTTCCCCAGGTGAACATTTGCTCCTGAAATCCAGGCTTTTTGTGCTTAATGTCTGAGTAATTTGTACTTTGTTCAGGGACTGAACAGAACACACTTGCTGCTGTGGTTTGGATTACAGGTTATATGACATTCTCCCAGGTGATTTTTCTCCACGTTAGATGCTGGTGGTATAAATCTTTCTCCAGGCTGTGACTGCCAAATAGAATTTATAAGGAGGAAATAGATAACTAAATGTTAGTCATATCACACAAAGTATTACAACATTTGTAAGCTCCACTCCTCCTCATAAATAAACATAAATATCTGTAATGCTTTGAACTGATTCACATATTTGTGTGAAGTTCCTCTGTGGCTTGACTTTCCCTATCCCTGTACTACCCTCTAGCCAAATAAAAGAATGTAAGGACTCAGCAATTCTTCATTTCTGAAGTTTTACATCCCTTCACCTCACCATTGGTCTTCAGGTTTCTTGATATAAATTCTCAATTTCATTCCCCACCTCTCTGTATTCCTGTCTTCCACTCCTCCTTTAAAGATTCTTACAGTCTATGTTTTTGAACCTACATTTTAGCCACTTTCTGTAAGATTTCCTTTTGTATTTCCAAGTTAAGTATTGCTCGACTGTGTTTCTGTGATGTGCCTTCCAATGTTAAGGCTACTATATAAATACAAGTTGGAGTGTAACACAAATGTATACATTAGTGTGTTTTTCTTTTGGCTACAGGTCACAAAATCTCCTGGTGCTCCTACTTCTCTGATAACATCAGAAGCAATAATCTATTTTTAGAAGATGTACTGAGAATTTTTCCTTAAAGAAAATTGATCACTAAATATCTATTAAATACATAAATAGCTGTGAATAAAATATACAAATAAACCATATTTGTTCTTTAACTGTAAACTTTCCTTGGACACAGTAAGATGACAAAACAAAACGTAAAATTCTGGAACTACACAGAATATTAGTAAAGAAATATGAAAACAAAAGACTAATAGTAATATCATGAGACGTAGACCTAACGAAACAACATAACTGATCTTCGGCAGTTTATCTTTCCTAATATTAATCTCCTTCTGTAAAATATTAGCTTTTTAAAGTAGTACTTTTATTTTTATCTTTGTGATGTCTTTCTCAGTCTTTATCATGTCTGGTTGTTCAGTATCTGTGAAGAGAAATGACAGTTCAGATCATTTAGTATACTTTACCAAATATCATAATTTATCTTCTTTCTTCAAGGATAGACGAGATTATATACAGGTCTCATTTGATATTTAATCAACAATCCAAATAATCAATATTAAATAACTTTTAACATTTTTGAATAGTAGGTCCAAGCTGTGCTGCCATTCCCCGGCCTGGATAGGGGGAGCAATATTTATTATATAAATTCACATGTTGAGAATAGCTAATTTAGTACCTGAGTGGGAGGCTTTCAGCCATTACAAGTGTGTAGTGTGACAGGATATATACAAACTTCAAAAGAGAAAAATGTTGAAAAATGCAAAGATGAAAATTGTTTGCTTTGAAATTATACATTGCAAAATTAATCGTGGAATTGTGCCTATGATGAAACTTTTTGTTGGGATTTCTAGTAATCCAGGTCACATGCTAGAAATGGCAGAATGAGATGATGTCTAAAATTTATCAACACTTGTTAACAAATCTTCTGATGATACAGTTGTGAAAATAAAATTATATTAACTGTTTTAAGTTTACTGACTAGAATTTATACAGACAACACTCACTGTGGACATCAGCCACTGTATGCTAAATTGAAGATTTTTGTTCCACTGTAAAATCTGCCCTATTGTGATGAGTTTAACTGTGTTGGAATCCGCATCTAGACTTTGGCAAGAGTACAGAATCAGATGTTAGGTTGTGATTGCTGACTGAGACTGGCTAAGTGTCCTGGGATAAATGTTTTAACAGTTAGGGGCCCTGTATCTCATGAGAAGTATAGTTGGAACTTCAAAGCACAGCAGCGGGGAACAACATGAACGCTGTGTTAGAAACGGAAAGGATTAATATCCACTAGAATTATTATACGTGAATTGTTGACATCATTTTCAGTGGTAGCCCAAGTCATTAATTCTTTATTGAGAGCATTTTCATATTTTGATGCCTCAGATTAATCTGGCTATCTTCAGTATTCACTGCTGAATTATTACCAGATAGGTTGCTTGGATAAAAATACAATACAGTTTTTAAAGGAACATAGCTTACCTAATTTGTAAGTTCCTAACTGCCACCCCTCAAGCCTTGTAGTATTCTTATTTCAGTAAGTCATGACTGTAAACTGGTTAGTTAATAGAGAATAAAACAATATCAGAGTGAAGGTAAATGTATTATCACCTAAATGAATGCTCCCAGTCTCCAGCTCATATTTTGACACCTTATGTAATTTAAGGTAGGCTTAGAAACATGATCTGCACTTGGTAAATCACTGAGCATGAAGGCTGTTATTTACGATGGTGGGGAGGGCAGGAGTGTGTTAGTGGAGGGTGAGGTTGCACAGGTGTTCTGCTGCAAGAGGGGATTGTACTGGAGAAGGTGTCATTCACAAGTAAGTGCTTTGTGTAATGACTTTCAAAAAGCCCACATGCTGTCCAATGAAGAAAGGAACTCCTATACCAGCCTTTCACAGGAAATCCTATGGAGTTTGCAGACAGTGGAAGTGGTGGGCAACTCTCTTAGAGAGTTTACAGATGGAGCAATCACACAGTGTCCAAGGCCAACATCTCATCTTCTGCTGTAGCACAAGCAGAAGCCATGCTAGATCCAGGTGTTGCAACGGAAGCCTGATCATCTGCCACGCAATCACAGACTGTGTGTACTTACAGACTCATGAGAGCCCAGACAACTCCTCCAACTGATTATTCGGGTGGCTGAGGTGCCTCTAAGTAGCAGCAGCAGTGATGGCAACGCACGTAAATCTGATGCATCCCGCTTCCTGTCACCATGACAGATCATTTGCTGCTTCCTACCAACAAATGAGACCGCTGCCACTCTAGGGCCATCTCTTGTCTCCTCTTCTGAAAGCCAGCAACTTTCTATCAATTTTACTACAACTATTTGCGTCACATTGTTCAGTAGAACAGGAGAGAAAAAAGTGCAAGGAAAGTATTCACTATGGGCTTGGACAGCGGTAATCACATGGTCTTCAACACGGTTTGATTCCTGAATCATGTTCTTTTGGCAGTTATAATGAGCACTGTGGTCAAGCTGATGCTGAGATGATGAATAATAGAGGGACTATCAAATGTGTATTATTGGTGAATGAAAAAAAAATGGACATGAGCTGGCTCGACAGAGACCATCTAGGTTGTCTCGTCCCCTCCGTTTCTGCTTTTCCTGCTTGCTACTTGTACTTTCCCTGCTTCTCTTTCTTCTTTCCATAGTGTCTCCCTGCAACACTGGTATTGCTGAATCCCCATAACAACAGGGCTGTATAGCATATGTGAGACCATTGCTAGGTCCGAGACTGACTCTGCTGAGTATCACAAAACCCAGTCAAGGTGGTGCAGCAGTACCATCCCTTTTGAGAATATCAGCAGACCGCAAGACAGCACTGATCACAATGCATTCATTTACACTTGCTGCAAAGTAACCTTACTTAATATTTCCCACATTCCCACCAACCACTCATCAACCCCTTGGTTCTATCACTCACCATTCACCCACAATAGTTGCTATTTATAGCAGCAAATTGATCTGCAAACCAACGTGTCTTTGGGATGTAGGAGAAAAGCAGACGCCCACACCCCACTGGAGAAACTGACAGGGAGAATGTGCAAACTCTATGTAAACAGGGCAAAAGTCAGAATCAAATCCAAGTCTCTGGAGCTGAGAGGCGTCATTTCTACTAGTTGTGCCACTGTGCTGTTCATTGATATCTGTGGTACCAACATTGATAATTATGGAAATATCACCACTAGATCCTCTCTTATAAGAGATGGTATTGTTAGGTGAAATTATTAATCTCTAATTGAAGAATGCAGAGATGGACCACCTCATTTTCTGAGAAATTTAAAAAGGAACTTTGCACAATCATCTTTGATCACATTCACTTCTGACCTTGTTAGAGAAGGAAAGTTATTGATGAAACAAAAAAAAAACCCACAAGATTGGGCTGGGCACTGCCATGAGAAATGCCTGTCGCAATGTTCTAGAGGCTGGATGGCAGATTTCCAAACCTATTTTCCTTTGTGCTAATTAGAACCCCAGCAAAGCCACAACTCCTGTGCTCCTTGATTTCCTTTACCTTCAATGTGCATTAGAATTTCTTGATGCCACAGCCATTGCAAGTTTCAAGGTGTAAACATCATCAAGAAAGCACACCAGCACTTCTTCCTCAGAAGGCGAGGAAAATTTAGCGTGTCCTGATTGACTCTCACCAATATCTAATAAATGCACCATAGAAAGCATCCTATCCAGGTGCATTACAGCCTGGTAGGTCTACCCTGGACTGTAAGAAATTGCAGGGAGTGGTGGACATGGCTCAATATATCATGAAATCTGCCTCCCCTCTATAGACTATGTCAACACTTCATGATGCCTCAGAATAGATAAGGAAAAAAAAAACTCCAGTTGAGGTTAGAGGCAGAATTGGATGCACCTCAACTCTGGGATAGTTTGCAGGCCATTGCTTCCTACAAAACGAAACCTAGCATTATGAAAGACCTACATTAGTTCCCTGTTTTCGCTAACAGAAGGTGTTTTCACTGTTACGAAGAAAAGCAGCACGCGGGGAAAAGCAGCGCGCGAAAAAAATCAGCGCACGATAAAAAAAATCAGCGCGCGCCCCAAGCAGCCGCTCTCCTCCGGATTCAGAATTGCATTCTCACCAGCATTGCTTAAACACGTGCCTGTGAGCAGCCATTTGCAAGATGAGTTCTAAGGTATTGGAAAAGCTTAAGAGAGCTCGTAAGGGTTTTACACTTAGCGTAAAACTAGACATAATGAAGTGTTTCGATCGTGGTGAACCAAGTAAGGACAAAGTGAGTTTGACTTGTGGAAGTTGACGAAGATGATGTTGAAGAGGTTTTGGCATCCCATGACTAAGAACTGATAGATGAAGAGCTGATGCAATTGGAAGAGGAAAGGATAGCAATCGAAATCGAATGCAGTAGTGAAAGTGAAGCAACTGCGTGAGATTTTCGCTGCTATGATAAAGTACAACTTTAATTTTGATAGGGTACGTCGGTTTAGGGCATATTTACAAGATGGTTTGAGTGCTTACAAAGAACTGTATGATAGAAAAATGCGCGAGACTCAGCAGTCAAGCAAGCCTGCCACATCAGCCACAGCAGACGACGAACCTCGACCTTCGACATCGAGGCAGGCAGGCATAGAAGAAGATGACCTGCCTGCCCTAATGGAAACAGACGACGATGAGATGACACCCCAGTGTCCCACCACCCCAACCCCCAGGCCGCGGACAGATACCGATTCACGGAGAATACAGTGGTAGCTGGGAGGCACACAGCACATCTTTAAGAAAAAAGCCGAAATAAACATGCTAATTAATTAGGTGCCCCCCGGCACGTAAATGTCGGCCCAGATCAGAGGTGATTGCCGATTGCGTCGCCTCTGACTTGGGCCGACAATTACGTGCCAGGTGGCACCTAATTAATTAGCATGTTTAATTCAGCTTTTTTTCTTAAAGATGTACTGTGTGCCTCCAGGCTACCGTTGTACCCCTGCATGCTTTGCAGATCGGTATTGGTCGGCGGCCCGGAGGGTGGGGGCCACTGCACCACCCAAACTCGGACCACTCAGACTAACACACCATCATCAGTGTGCTCGGCAAGCTGTCTTCCCAATTCCCATAAGTGATACTACACTGTACATACATTATTTCTACTTTATATCGGCTGTGTATTTTTACGTGTTATTTGGTATGATTTGGCAGCTTCATAGCTTAAAGGTTACTAGAGAGGGTGTTCTTGCCAACAGCGCTTGCGTGAGATTTCCTGCCGAGAGTGCTTGTGTGAGATTTTCACTACGGAGAACAGTGCCCGCAATGATTGTGGAAAAGTATTTCTACTTTATATAGGCTGTGTATTTATCATATCATTCCTGCTTTTCCTATATGTTACTGTCATTTTAGGTTTTATGTGTTATTTGGCATGATTTGCTAGGTTATTTTTGGGTCTGCGAACGCTCACAAAATTTTCCCATATAAATAAATGGTAATTGCTTCTTCGCTTTACGACATTCCGGCTTATGAACCATTTCATAGGAATGCTCTACCTTCAGATGGCGGAGGAAACCTGTATCTCTGAAGTTCTGTCCAGGGCCCAACATATTGACGCAGTTACAAAGAAGACATGACAGCAGCTATATTTCTTTAGGAGTTTGAGCCGATTTGGTACATCACCAAAACGTGTGAATTTCTACAGATGTACCATGGAGGGCATTCTAACTGGTACATGGGAGAGGGCACTGCATAGGATCAAAATCAGCTGCACAAAGTTGTGAACATAGTCAATTGCACCATGGCACTACACTCCCCAGCATTTATGACATCTTCACGGAGCGTTGCCTCAAAAAGGTGGCGTCCATCATTAATGATCCCCATCACTGAGGACATGCCCTCCTCTCATTGCTACCATCAGGATGGAGGTAGAGGAGCCTGAAGGCACACACTCAGCAATTCAGGAATAGCTTCTTCCCCTCTGCCATCAAGTTTCATAGAAACAATGTCCATTTCTTAATGGACATTGAACCCATGAACACTATCTCACTACTTTTTTTTTTCTCTTTTTGCACTACTTATTTAATTTAACTTTTTAAATATATATACTTCTTACAGTTTGTATTATTAGGCATTTGTTGTTATGCTACTACATAACAACAGATTTCATGACATATGCCAATGATGTTAATCCTGATTCTGCTTAAAGTTTAGGGGTATTTGTCATATAGATATAGAAACATGTTTCTCTGTTCTAATGCACATGTGACAAATAAAGCTAATCTTCACCTTTAAAAGAATCATTGAAACTTGCAGTGAAATGAGTAATTTGTTTCAATGGCCAACACAGTCAGAATGTGTGCAGGGGGCAGCCAGCAAGTGTCGCCATGCTTCTGGCATCAAGGTAGAATGCCCTAATCTTCTAACCCTCATCCGTGAGTCTTTGGAATGTGGGAGGAAACCGGAGCACCTGAAGGAAGATCACATGGTCACGGGAAGAACTTACAAACTCCTTAAAGATAGCAGCATGAATTGAACCCCAGTCGCTGATGGCTGGAACTATAATGGTGTCACACAAATCGTTGTGTTACTGTGCCAGCCAAGAACAACAGCTGGCATAATCCAAGACAATTCAGTCTGGAACATTCTCTCTTCTCCCCCTTCCAATAAGCAGAAGATAGGAAAAATCGAAACTGGGATAAAGGACAACTTCTATCCAACTCTTACATGACTCCTGAATGAATTCTTGCACATTACTGATGAACTCTTGATCTTACAATATACCTCGTCATGATCCTTGCACCTAATTGTTTACCTGCAATACACTTCCCCTGTAACTGCAACAGGAACTCTGTAATCTGCATTCCGCTTTTGTTTTCCCTTCAGCCACCTTGATGTACATTTGTTTTGAAATTATCTGTATGCATGGCTTGTAAAACCAAGCTTCTTGGTGTCTCTCAGTACCTGTGGCAACAGCAAACCCATTCCAAGTCCATTTCCATTCAGATGCTGCCTTGATGCCATGAGCTCTGTCTCTGACCTTTGCATTGGAATTCAGTCGCTCTATTTATTTAATTTCCCACTCTCACATGACAGGACATGGTAGGATTTGAGAACTTTGAAAGAATGCACATTCCCACTATGGCATTCTGTTTTCAATCTTTACATGTTCTTGCTGTAACTTTACTAAATGCAGTTCCAGCCATGCTCTTTTACGTTCCTTATTGAACCAGAATTGTTCTCACGAATTGGAATGGTTCCTGTTACCTCCATTTAGACGTTACCTTAAGAAAACTCAGCATTTCAATGAAATGGTATCTGTACATTACATGGAACTTGCAGGTTACCTGGCACAGCAGGACCATGCTCCATATAAATTCTCTCCCACCCTTTTCAACTAACGCCAGGAACATATCCTATTCTGTTCTCTCTCCTGCACTGTAGCTCCCCCTTCAATGTATTGCGACAACTTGGCTGAACTACTCCTTGTGGTGATGAGTTTCACCACTCTCTGGGTAATGAAGTTTTTGCTGAATTCCCTTTTGGATTTGATGCTGACCGTTAAATATTTATGGTCATGAACCGTTGACAGATCTATCTAACCGCAGTATGGGAGTAACTTCACCACATAGTCTGCAGTGGTTCAAGAAGGCCACTCACCGCCACCTTGCCAGCAACAATTGAGGACAGGCAGATTTTGCCAGAGACGCCTACATCCCCTGAATGATTAAATGAAAATATTAGTGTGGTCTAACCAAAATGCTGCACAAGATTCACATAGATTTTCTGCTTTTCAATTCTATCTCACTAGAAATAAACCCAAATCTTATTAGTTTGTATCATTGCATTTTACAATCTGAGTTGAGTACACCCAGATGCCAATTAAACCTCATTTTTAATAAATATGTGGGCATTATATCCTTCCTACTTAAATGTACCATCTATGCTGAAGATCATGTTCCAATGACACTCCCATTCTGCAAACTTATAATATTTTCTTGAACTCTCTTGCAGTCAGTCGGTCTATATTTTGATTCCAGGTGTCCTTTTCAATTTTATATCCATTCTGGTATTCAGTCTGTTATGAGTGTGGTGAAAAGGATAGACTAATGGCAAATATAAACAAGGGCAAAAGGCAATGATGCAGAAAAAATGATGAGACACAGTAAAGGCTACTTGATACAGTTCTAAAAGGGAGTGCAAGTGTGTTTGAGCATAACATTGTAGGGCTGAACGGTGGAATTAGCAAGACGTGGGATTCTAATCTTTAGAAGTTGAGGCATAGAGTATAAAATATTATAATTATGGTGAGCCTTTATAAAACATTAGTGAGTACTGCAGCCACATTTGTCATCAGTTTGGAAAGTGCATTGGGATCTTAAGCAGTATCTTATCAAAGAATTCAAAAAACTTAGTTACAATTTATTAATCTACTGACAAGTAGTTAATTGTCCTTGTCTATTCTTCTTGTTACTTTCTTAAGGAATTCAATAAGATGTGTTAATCCTGACCTTTTTTTAATGTTAATGTTGACCATGTCTGCAGCTCGCTAACTTTCAGTAAAAAGCTAAAAAACATGACTTTCAGGGTAATAATCTCCGGATTACTGCCTGAGTCATGCACCATTGAGGGTAAGAAGAGGATGGTTTGTCAGATGAATGTGTGGCTGAGGAACTGGGGCAGTGGGCAGGGCTTTAGACTTGTGGATCACCGGGATCTCTTCTGGGGAAGGTATGACATGTTCAAAAGGGCTGGGTTACACTTGAACCCAAGGGGACCAACATCCTTGTGGCAGGTTTGCTTGAGGTATTGTGGAGGGTTTAATCTAAACTGGCAGGGGGATGGGCAGCAGACTGATAGGGCTGAGAATGGTGCAGTTGTTATACAAGTAGATGCAGAGTGCAATGAGACGATCAGGACATGGAGATGATAGGGCAAAATTGCAGTCAGTGCGATGAGTTCAGTGTAACATGGAGACAAAAACTAAAAGAGTAATGAATACAGGACTGAAGGTGTCATATTTGAATGCATGCAGTTTACAGAATCTTGTAGCACAGTTAGAGATTGGTAGGTATAATATTGTGGGCATCACTGAGTCGTGGCTGAAAGAAGATAATAGTTGAGAGCTTAACATCTAAGTTTACACATTGTACGGAAAGCACAGGCAGGCAGGCAGAGAAGGTGGGGTGACCCTGTTGGTAAAAAATGAAATCGAATCCTTAAAAAGAAGTGACATATGATCTGAAGATGTAGAATCTTGTGGGTAGAATTTAGAAATTGCAAGGGTAAAAAGACCCCTTTGGAAGCTATATCATCATCATCAATCAAGTATGATTCTTTTCCTGGTGGTTGATCTGGTCACTTGTGGGTCTGGAGATGACTGAAGAGGCTGATCTGTGATCCACAAGTGCTATTGCAGTGTTGGCAGGTGTAGGTCATTGAAGTGGTGGTGGGTGTAGCTGGTTGGGCCTTTCCCAGTCTCTCCTTACGTTGAAGCTACTTAGTCTCAGCGGCACAGTGGAGGTATTCTTCCAGCTGTGTGGTCCCCTCGTAGACAGTCTTTCTCCAACTTTTCTTATCTTGTGTTAATTTCTCCCATCCATTCAGGTTGATGTGGCGTGTGGCCAAGTGGTTAAGGTGTTGGACTAGTGATCTGAAGGTCATGAGTTCAAGCCCCAGCTGAGACAGCATGCTATGTCCTTGAGCAAGGCACTTAACCACACACTGCTCCAGTCCACGCAGCTGAAAATGGGTACCGGCAAAATGCTGGGGGTTAACCTCGCGATAGACTGGTGTCCTATCCCCGTGGGGAGGTGAAGTCTCATACTCTCAGTCGCTTCACGCCACGGAAACCGGCATAAGCACCAGCCTGATGAGCCTATAAGGCTCGGGATGGACTTTAACTTTAACTTTTATTCAGGGTGATGTGGCACTTCCTTAGGTGGGTCTTGATATTGTCCTTGAACAGCTTTTTCTGCTCTCCAGGAGTGTGGTTTGCTTCCTTGAGTTGGCCGAACAGGAGTTGTCTAGGGAGATGAGAATCAGGGATACAGGTGTTGAGGCTGACCCACTGCAACTGGTGTTGAGTCATGATTGTAGCTGTGGAGATAGTGTTAGTTGCCTCCAGGATGCTGGAGTTAGTGCGCAAACACGAGGAAATCTGCTGGAACTTCAAGCAACACACATAAAAATTGCTGGTGAACACAGCAGGCCAGGCAGCATCTCTAGGAAGAGGCACAGTCGACGTTTCGGGCCGAGACTCTTTGTCAGGACTAACTGAAAGAAGAGATAGTAAGAGATTTGAAAGTGGGAGGGGGAGGGGGAGATCTGAAATCAGTGGAGAGGGGAGTGTTGGGGTGAGAGGAAGATGGAGCCTCTGAGGGCCCAGGAGCTGACGGTGGGATCTGAGGGAGACGGGGTTGCAGAGTGGTGGTGGGGGAAGGGGAGACGGGAGTCACGATAGCAGCACGTGAAGACCCGGCCTGGAGTTCAAGGCTGGAGTCGCAGTTGTTGGTTGCGCAATCGCTTTGAAGGTGTCCATAGTCGTTGCTGGAGTCCGGGTTTTGAATATGCCCTGGGGTGCTGGAGCCAGCGAGATCAATGGCAGGGACTGCAATCTGAAGTTCATGCCTGTTAGCGTTGGGGCCAGCAGGCTCTGGGGTCTGCAGATGGAAGACCTTGCGATCCTTGCCTAACATGACAAAGTCAAATAAATGGCGATTGCAGGAATGGATCTGATGGAGGATGAAATAACTGGCAGGTCCATTACAAACGGCGAAGAAAGTGTCCCGAAGGTGTGGAAGGGTCTGGGATAGGGACATCAAATACCTCCTCATGGCGGAGAGGGTCGCCTTCCGATCTCCCCCTCCCCTTCCCACTTTCAAATCTCTTACTATCTCTTCTTTCAGTTAGTCCTGACAAAGGGTCTTAGCCTGAAACATCAACTGTACCTCTTCCAATAGATGCTGCCTGGCCTGCTGCGTTCACCAGCAACTTTTATGTGTGTTGCTGGAGTTAGTGCACTTGTTTTTCTCAGAATCTCTCTGAGGCATCTTTGATGGTAATTTTCTAGGGATTTTACGTGCCTGCTCTATGTTGTCCATGACTCTGCTCCATATAGCAAGGAGGGAGGGACTATAGCTTTACAGAGCAGAACCTTACAGTTGGTTTGATATCCCCATCTTCAAAAACCCTCTTTCTCAGCCTGTCAAAAGTTCCACTGGCACAGTCAATTCTGCGATTTATTTCAAGGTCAGTGTTGGCTCTTGAGGACAGACGACTGCCAAGATATGGGAAATGATCAGTGTTCTCCAGATGGATGTTGTCAACTTGGATGGCTGGAGTTTTAGGAGCTTGATCTTGAGCAGGTTGGTGCAGGACTTAAGTTTTCTTGATGTTTAGATCAAGTCCCAGGAGCCTGTACACTCAGGCAGAAGCATCCATTCTGCACTGCAGATCCTTCTCAGAGTGAGCCACCATGGTATTTTTGTCTGCACATTGGAGCTCCATGATGGAAGTAGTTGATACCTTGCTCTTTGCCTTGAACCTGTTAAGGTCAAAGAGCCCCCTCCCCCATCTGTCCTATAGAGAATCTGGACTCCTTGTGGGAGGTCTTGGCCTGTGAGGTGAAGAATGGTTGCAATGAAAATGGCAAACAGAGTTGGGGCAATAACGCACTCCTGTTTGACTCCAGTCTCAACCTTAAAAGGAGCTGTTTCATAGCTGCTGTTGCTGATGACTGTTGCACTGATATCATTGTGTAAGAGCTGCAGGATCTTGAGGAATTTCTCTGGGCACCCGATTTTGGACAATACCTGCCAAACGGCAGGCCAATTTACAGAGTCAAACACTTTTGTAGGGTCTGTGAAGGCCATATAAAGTGGGAGATTCTGTTCCCAGGCTTCCTCCTGCAATTGATGTGCTGTAAAAATCATGTCAGATGTCCATCTGGCTGGGCGGAAGCCACACTGAGTCTCAGGCAGGAGACCTGCCAGAGGTAACAGCTGGGCACATAAAATTTGGGTGAGTACCTTTCCTGTCGTAGAGAGGTGGGAGGTGCCTCTATAGTTTCTGCAGCCAGCTTTGTTACCCTTTTTGACGAGTGTGACAATCAGGGCTTCCAAGTGTTCAGCAGGAATCTTCCCTGGTCTCAAATCTTGACAAGCAGGTCATGAACATGATTCAAAGGTTCTGTGGAGTTATATACAGGCCTCAGACATGATGTGGACTATAAATTACAGTGGGAGATGGGTAAGGCATATCAACAAGGCAATGTTATTATAGTCATTTGGGATTTCAATAATCAGGTAGATTGGGCAAACTATTGGTGCTTGATCCCAAGAGAGAGAGAATTTGTAGAATGCCTACGAGATGAATTTTTAGAGCCCACTATGGGAAACACTATTCTGGATTGTTTGAGCCCACTATGGGAAACACTATTATGGATTGGGTGTTGTGTAATGAACCTGATTTGATTGGGGAACTTAAGGTAAAGGAACCCTTCAGAGGAAGCGATCATGATATGGTAGAATTTATCCTGCATTTTGAGAGGGAGAAGCTAAAGTCAGCTGTATCAGTATTACAGTAGGGTGAAGAGAATTATAGAGGCATGAGAGGGGAGCTGGCCAAAGTTGATTGGAAAGGGACACTAGCAGGAATGACAGCAGAGCCACAGTGGCTGTAGTTTCTAGCAAGTCGAAAGGCATAGGATAAATACGTCCTAAAGAAGAAGTATTCTAAAGGCAGGATGAGGCAACCATGGCTGACAAAGGAAGTTAAAGCTAACATAAAAGCAAAAGAGAGGACATATAATAGAGCAAGCATTAGTGGGAAGTTAAAGGATTGGGAATTCTTTAAAAAACAACTGAAGGCAACTAGAATATGAAGATAAGCTGGCTGATAATATCAACGAGGATACCAAAAGTATTTTCAGATATATAAAGAGTAAAAGAGAGGCAAGAGTAGATATCGGACCATGGAAAATGATGCTGCAGAGGTAGTAATGGGGGAGAAGGAAATGGCACATAAACTAAGTAAGTACAGTATTTTGTATCCGTCTTTACCGCGGAAGGCACTAGCAGAGTGTGGAAAGTTTGAGAGTGTCAGGGCAGAAGAGAGTGCAATTGCTATTACTTGGGAGAAGGCACCTGGGAAGCTGAAAGGTCTGAAGGTGGTTAAGTCACCAGGACCAGATGGACTACACCACAGGGTTCTGAAAAAGGTAGCTGAAGAGATTGTGGAGGCATAAGCAATGAACTTTCAAGACTCACTACATTCTGGCATGGTTCCAGAGGACTGGAAAGTTACAAATGTCACTTCACTCTTCAAGAAGAGAGGAAGCAGAAGAAAGGAAATTATGGGCCAGTTGGCCTGAACTCAGTCATTGTTAAGGTGTTGATTGTTGGAGAGGCCGAAGTCAGCATGGTTTCCTTAAAGCAAAATCTAGCCTGATAAATCTGTTGAAATTCTTTGAGGAAATAACAGGCAGGATAGTCAAAGGAGAACCAGTTGATGTTCTGCACTTGGATTCTTAGAAGACCTTTGACTAGGTGCCACACATGAGGCTGTTTAACAAGCTTAGGGCCCATTGTATTACAGGAAAGATACTAGCATGGATAGAAGATTGGCTGATTGGCAGGAGGCAAAGAGTGGGAATAAAGGGAGCCTTTTTGGGTTGGATGCTGGTGACTATTGGTGTTCTCCAGGGTCCGTTGTTGGGTCTGCTTCTTTTTCCATTACATTTCAATTATCTGGATGATGGAATTGATGGCTTTGTGGCCAAGTTTGCAGAAGATACGAAGATAGGTTGAGGGACAGCTAGTGTTGAGGAAGCAGGGAGTCTGCAGAAGGACTTAGATGGATTAGGAAAATGGACAAGGAGGTGGCAGTGTCGGGAAGTGCATGGTCATGCACTTTGGTAGAAGGAACAAGAGTGTAGGCTGTTTTCTAAACGTGCAGACAAATCAAAAATCCGAGGTGCAAAGGGACTTGGGCGGTTCTCTTAGTTTCCCTAAAGGTTGAATCAGTGGTGAGCAAGGCAAATGCAATGTTAGCATTCATTTTGAGAGGACTAGAATAAAAAGGTAAGGATATAATGTTGAGGCTTTATACGATACAGGTGAGTCCTCACCTGGAGTATTCTGAGCAGTTTTGGGCTCCTATCTAAAAAAGGATGTGCTGACATTGGAGAGGGTTCAAAGGAAGATCACACAAATGATTCTGGGAATGAATGGATTATTCTATGAGGAACGTTTGACAACTCTGGGCCTGTATTTGCTGGAGTTAATAAGAATGAAGGACAATCTCTATCGAATGCTGAGAGACCTTGATAGAAAAGATATGGAAAAATCGTTTCATATGATGACGGACTCTAGGACCAGAGGGAACAGCCTCAAAATAGAGGGATATCCATTTAGAATGGTGATGAGGAGGAATTTCTTCAGCCAAAAGGTAGTGAATCTGTGGAATTCATTGCCACAGGCAGTTGTGGAGGCCAGGTTATTGGAAGTATTTAAGGTGGAAAGTGACAGGTTGTTGGTTAGTCAGGGCTTGTAAAGTTACAAGGAGAAGGCAGGAGAATATGCTTGAGAGGGAAAATAGACCAGCCATGATGAAATGGCAGAGTGGACTCGATGGGCTGAATGGCCCTATTCTGCTCCTATATTTTATTGTCTTATGGTCTGATGGACTATTCTTAATCCTATTCCAATCTTCATTTTTCAGATTCCCTCTAATACCTCTGACAAGTGATTCTGTTTATGGTCCCCATCTTCTGAAATGAACTGATTGTACATTAGTCCCCTGGATTGGTCCAGCTTCTTTTTAAATATAGAACTCAATCTCTTTTCCGACTCTATTTCTTTTTGAAATGAATCTATATATATAATGCCTTTGCTATCACCTCCTTCATTTATTTTAGTATATACAGATAAATTCCTTCTCGACTGGGAGTTCTATCTTCTCTGTTAATTTGTTTAACAGTTATCCTTCCCTTTTGATACTGAGCTAGAACAATTATTTAATCTCTACTATTTTGCTCATGATTTGATGTTATCTTCTTACCTTTTGACCCACATAGAAACATAGAAAACCTACAGCACAATACAGGCCCTTTGCTGTGCCGAATATATCCCTACCTTAGAACTACCTAGGCATTACCCATAGCCCTCTATTTTTCTAAGCTCCATGTACCCATCCAGAAGTCTCTTAAAAGACCCTATCGTTTCCGCCTCCACCACCGCCGCTGGCAGCCCATTCCATGCACTCACCACGCTCTGTGTAAAAAACTTACCCCTGACATCTCCTCTGTACCTACTTTCAATTACCTTAAAACTATGTCCTCTCATGCTAGCCATTTTAGCCCTGGGGAAAAGCCTCTAACTATCCACATGATCAATGTCTCTCATTATCTTGTACACCTCTATCAAGTCACCTCTCATCCTCCATCGCTCCAAGGAGAAAAGGCCGAGTTCACTCAACCTATTCTCATAAGGCATGCTCCCCAATCCAGGCAACATCCTTGTAAATCTCCTCTGCACCCTTTCTATGGCTTCTAGGTCCTTCCTATAGTGAGGTGACCAGAACTGAGCACAGTACTCCTAGTGGGGTCTGACCAGGGTCCTATATAGCTGCAACATTACCTCTCGGCTTTTAAGCTCAATCTCACGGTTGATGAAGGCCAATACACCGCATGCCTTCTTCACCACAGAGTCAACTTGCGTAGCAGCTTTGAGTGTCCTATGGACACGGACCCTAAGATCCCTTTGATCCTCCACACTGCCAAGAGTCTTACCATTAATGCTATTTTCTGCTATCATCCTTATTACAATTGTACAGTTAGAAGGCAGTGGTCATCGTGATGTTTGACCAGGGCATTGTGGACAGATGAAGTGAGTTGAGCATCATCTCAGGCATGTCTGTGTAGCAGCCTACCACCAACACCACAACTCACTGCCAGATTGGTGCCAACTTGCCAATGGCTTCAGAGTATGAGCTAAGGCAGAATTAGCTGCTTTAAGTCTTTTGTTTACTCTACTAGTC
Source organism: Mobula birostris (assembly GCF_030028105.1). Classification (NCBI taxonomy): domain Eukaryota; kingdom Metazoa; phylum Chordata; class Chondrichthyes; order Myliobatiformes; family Myliobatidae; genus Mobula; species Mobula birostris. The sequence goes on from NC_092379.1 coordinate 92,890,162, forward strand.
GGTGAGGAGACCTTATTTACAGACTGACTGCCAAGGTAAGCACCACCGTTTGGAAATATGTGAAGTATCTGCTGACCATGCTTCTTTAACTTTAAAGCTGTCACATTAGTTAAATATACAGTTTTAGGTTAGTGCTGAGACATAACAACATATACACATTTTAAAAGTGGGTCAATAATCTAACAATGAATGATGTAAGGTTGACAGGGTGAAGTGACCATGCTGACAAAAGAGGTAGAATATTTAGCTAAGAGAAAGAAAGAAGCATACCTAAGGTTTAAGGAGGAAAAAAATCAGGCAGGTGTCTTGAGAATTATGAGGTAGTTAGGAAAGAGACTAAGAAGAGACTTCGGAGAGATAGAAGAGACATGAACAGTCCTTGGTGAGTTGAATTAAGGGAGCCCAGGACATTCTACCATACGTGAAGAGCAGGAGGATAATTAAAATGAGAGTAGGACATATGACGGATAAAGGGGGAACACGTTCTTGGAGATGGAGGAGACAAGGAGGTCTTTAATGAATATTTTGCTTTAGTATTCACCAGGGAGATGGTCCTTGACAAATGTCAAGTCAGTGCAACACTCACAACACGCTGGAGGAACTCAGCAGGTCGGGCAGCATCCGTGGAAATGATGAGTTGACGTTTCGGGCCAGAACCCTTCGTCAGGACTGTAGAGGGAAGGGGCAGAGGCCCTATAAAGAAGGTGGGGGGAGGGTGGGAAGGAGAAGGCTGGTAGGTTCCGGGTGAAAAACCAGTAAGGGGAAAGATAAAGGGGTGGGGGAGGGGAGGCAGGGAGGTGATAGGCAGGAAAGGTGAAGAAGGAATACGGGAAAACACAATGGGCAGTAGAAGGAGGCAGAACCATTAGGGAGGTGATAGGCAGCTGGGGGAGGGGGCAGAGTGAAATAGGGGTAGGGGAAAGGAGGGGGAGAGAATTACTGGAAGTTGGAGAATTCTATGTTCATACCAAGGGTCTGGAGACTACCTAGACAGTATATGAGGTGTTACTCCTCCAACCTGAGCTTATCCTCATCATGGCAGTAGAGGAGGCTATGTATGGACATACCCGAATGGGAATGTGAAGCAGAGTTGAAGTGGGTGGCAACCAGGAGATCCTGTCTGTTTCGGCGGACGGAGCGGAGGTGCTCGACGAAGCGGTCCCCCAAGCTGCGTCAGGTTTCACCGATATAGAGGAGGCCTCACCAGGAGCACCGGATGCAATAGATGACCCCAACAGACTCACAAGTGAAGTGTTGCCTCACCTGGAAGGACTGTTTGGGGCCCCTGAATGGTGGTGAGAGAGGAGGTGTAGGGACAGGTGTAGCACTTAGGCTTACAGGGTTAAGTGCCGGGTGGGAGATCTGTGAGGAGGGACGTGTGGATCAGGGAGTCGCAGAGGTACCGATCCCTGCAGAAAGCGGAGAAGGGTGGAGAGGGAAAGATGTGTTTAGTGATGGGGTCCTGTTGAAGGTGGCGGAAGTTGCGGAGGATAATGTGCTGGATCCGGAGGCTGGTGGGGTGGTAGGTGAGGACAAGGGGAACTCAGTCCCTGTTGTGGTCAGTGTACAACTGTCTAATAAACTGGAACATGTCAAGATTAAAAAAGAGATTGTGTTGGATCTTCCGAAAAACGTTAGGATAGATAAGTCACCATGGTTGGGCAAGATATACCGCAGGTTAATTTGGCAAATAATGGAAATGGTTGCTAGGGCGCTGATGATGATTTTTGCATTTTCCCTGGCAGCAGGAATGGAACCAGAGGAAACCATTGTTTAAGAAATCTAATAGGAATAATCCTGGAAATTATAGACCAATTAGTCTTAATGTTGGTGGTGGACATTGTCTAGATGTCTGTGACTAGTGTTGTCGCAGAGGGGATCTGTTCTGAGGCCCCTGCTCTTTGTAGTTTTTATAAATGACTTGGATGAGGAAGTGGAAGGGTGGGTTAGTAAGCTTGCAGATGACACAAAGCTTGGAGATGTTGTGGATAGTGTAGATAGTTGCCGTAGGTAACAACAGGACATAAACAAAATACAGAATTGAGCAGAGAAGTAGAAGATGGTTTTCAATTTGGAAATGTGTGAGATGATAGATATACTTTGGAAGATTGAACTTGAAGGTGGAGTACAATGTCAATGGCAGGGTTCTTCATAGTGTGAAGGAGGAGAGGGATCTTAGGCTCCAAGTCTACAGATCCCTCAAAGTTTGCCGTGTAAGTTGATGAGAGTACTTAAAAATATGCATGGTATTAGTCAGGGGATTGAGTTTAAAAGCCATGGGTATTGCTGCAGCTCTATAAAACTCTGGTTGTATCACATTTGGAGTGCAGTCTTCAGTTCTGCTCACCTCATTATAGGAAAGATCTGGAAGCTTTAGAGAGGGTACGGAGGAGATTTACTAGGACGCTGTCTGGAATAGAGGATCTGATTTATGACGAAAGCCTGAGTGAGCTCTGGAGCAATGAGGGATGAAAGGAGACTTGATAGTCAAGTCACTTTTTATTGTCATTTCGACCATAACTGCTGGTACAGTACACTGTAAAAATGAGACAACGTTTTTCAGGACCATGGTGCTACATGAAACAATACAAAAACTACACTGAACTATGTAAAACAACACAAGACTACACTAGACTACTGACCTACCCAGGACTGCATAAAGTGCGCAAAACAGTGCAGGCATTACAATAAATAATAAACAAGACAATAGGCACAGTAGAGGGCAGTAAGTTGGTGTCAGTCTAGGCTCTGGGTATTGAGGAGTCTGATGGCTTGGGGGAAGAAACTGTTACATAGTCTGGTTGTGAGAGCCCGAACGCTTCAGTGCCTTTTACCAGATGGCAGGAGGGAGAAGAGTTTGTATGAGGGGTGCGTGGGGTCCTTCATAATGCTGTTTGCTTTACGGATGCAGCGTGTGGTGTAAATGTCTGTAATGGCGAGAAGAGAGACCCCAATAATCTTCTCAGCTGACCTCACTATCCGCTGCAGGGTCTTGCGATCCGAGATGGTGCAATTTCTGAACCAGGCAGTGATGCAGCTGCTCAGGAGGCTCTCAATACAACCTCTGTAGAATGTGGTGAGGATGGGGGGTGGGAGATAGACTTTTCTCAGCCTTCACAGAAAGTAGAGACGCTGCTGGGCTTTCTTTGCTATAGAGCTGGTGTTGAAGGACCAGGAATGGGGAATGGGGAAGGAGAGGGGAGCAATTACCAGAAGTTCGGGAGATTGATGCTCATGTCATCAGGTTGGAGGCTACCCAGAGAGAATATAAGGTGTTGCTCCTCCAAACTGAGTGTTGTCTCATCGTGGCACTAGGAGGCTGTGGACTGACATCTCGGGAATGGGATTGGGAAGTGGAATTGAAATGGATGGCTACCGGGAAATCCTGCTTTTTCTGGCAGACAGAGCGAAATGCAGAGGCCACTCTGGGAGCACCGGATACAGTAGATGACCCCAACAGACTCAAAGGTGATGTGTCGCCTTACCTGGAAGGACTGTTTGAACCCCTGAATGGTAGAGGGACAAATGGACAAGTGAGTGGGTTAGGAAAACCCCTTTCTTTGAAGAAGGAGGATGTCTCCTTTGTTCTGGAATGAAAAGCCTCATCCTGAGAGCAGACGCAGCAGAGATGGAGGAACTGAGAGAAGGAGATGGCATTTTCACAAGTGCAGGGTGGGAAGAGGTATAGTCCAGGTAGCTGTGAGAGTCAATGGGCTTAGAGGGAAGTTTTTTACACAAAAAATGGTGGGTCCCTGGAACACACTTCTGGAGGTGGTGATAAATGCTGATATAATAGGGGCATTTAAGAAACTCTTAGATTGGCACGTGGATGAAAGAAAATGGAGGGTTATGGACAGTTCAGCAGGGAAGGGCTAGACTGATTGTGGAGCACGTCTATATAGGTTAGCACTACAGTGTGAGCTGAAGGTCCCGTGCCGAGCTGTCTGTTCTATGCTCTATGCCATACCACAAAGAGGTAGCAAGTCTCCAGGTAACTAAAATTTCCTCTTATAACGAATTCTGAAAAGTTACCACATTAATATTCAGGGCAGAAAGGGAAGATATGTCCCCTGAAGCAGTTTTTTTCATCAGTTCCAGGCAGTCGTTCTATTGGAATGGCACTTTGGGACATAGCACTACTGCCTCGGTCAAAACGCAATAAATAACTGATTTCAGAATTGCAGTGGTATTTCAAAGCAGGAGTGGATTCGTCAAGGTTCATTGCAAGTTTACATTAATGATGGTCTGGAGTCGCACACTTAACAACTCAGCAGGTCAGGCAGCATCCATGGAAATGAATACACAGTTGACGTTTCAGGATGAAACCCTGCATTAGGACACCTAATGAATTGCCTGGGCCTGGGCCTGAAACATCGACTATTTATTCATTACTATAGATGCTGCCTGACCCACTGAATCCCTCCAGCATTTTATGCATGTTGCTGTCGATTTCCAGAGTCTGCAGAATCCCTTGTGGTTATTAATGATAATCTGCCAGCTTAACAGAAAAATATCGAGTGCCTTTAAATATTTTTTTTTTAAAAGGAGCAAATAAAAATCCACCCAAACTGAGTGAATAGTCGAAATTTCTCCATTCCAAGCTGAACATGTCTTTACGGATCAAAATGCTCACACATTATTGTGCGTAAGTATCACAATTAAAGTCCAGTAATATTGATTGACTTTATCAGGTTAGAAATGGGAGTCTGCAATATCTGGAAGCAGCGATCAATTGGCTTAATTTGAATTTAGGGTTCTGTTGGGAATCATTCCTATTAGGCATTCTACTTCCTGTCTGTTTGTTATGTTCTGGAACTGATACCCAGCATTCTCTTAGAATGCTGCTTCTTTCTGTAACCTCTCTAGGTGATCGGTTTCATGAAGTGCAATTACATAAAAAGCAGTTTCACTTTGAACTGTGCTGCAGAAGATGTCTCCTAGTTTCTCACAGCTTATTAAATATTGGTCAGACAGAGTGCAGATCTATCTGTGTACAAATGCATCATTACACTATGCCAGTCAATTAGTTAGCAATTCGCAGAATTCATTCTCGAAGTAGAGCTGAAATGTTGCCTGTCTCTCAAGCAAAATCTCAGTGTTTGGCAAGCTTTATAAGATTCAGGTCAAGCCAGCAATCTGATACTCTCCAGCACCCAAAAAAACCTGCATTAAATATATGCTTGCTCTCAGTCCCAAGTAGATTCAGTTGTATAAAAGCAAGAAGTATAATGATCATCATGAACTCAAGCTCCTTCTTCGATTCTCCTGTTTACTTTGTCGGCATGTCATGATTTTGGTCTCTTTTTATTTCTCTTTTTAGTTCTACAGCTACTGAGGCCTTGACATCTTGCTGGGACTGACAGTCCCCTGTACAAAGCAGGATGGCCTGTTTTCATAGTGCCAACGGGACTGGCCTTCTCATTCTCTTAGCTTTCACAGAAGGACATTGTGCGGACACAGCAATAATATGCAGCTCGGGGTTGAGGACCATGGGTCTCCAGCTTACCTCCAGGGGGCCTGACACTCTTCACCCACAGCTCCACCTATACCCCGTGCTTAATGGACAGGGGTCAGCGGCCTACCTCAATGGAAAGGCAAAGGTGACAAACAGAAAATAGCAACCCAATCAAGATGACAACCCAGCTGCACTCTTCTTAGTCTGCCTCAGTTAAATGAGTTGTTTTTAATCCTTCGCATGTTGATAATAGTAAGTGGTGTCATGCTAGAAGAATATGGCTGTCTTTCATATCAAAGGGTATTCACACTCCCCTCTCAAATCACCATTCTATGCCTGAATTAAAGAGGCCCCTCAAGACTTAAGCATCTCATAATGATGAGGTTTAAAACTATCTCACTTCACAAGCTTTCAGTGACTAATTGTGTGGTTGATGAAGATATCGAGAAACATTTCCCACTGTGCATGGGAGTGTGCTCGAATACACACACATGCATGGACGCAGCAGCGATTTTCCAGTGTGTGTTTACATTTACATCGATGCACTTTTCTGTCATTTGCAAATGGTTCTGGTTTGCATTTGATCTTTCTGATTGACAGTGCTGCTCTGCGTAAAAAAATCCCAGCACAACCAAGAGTGTGAGCATTTTATCCACTTCAATATCAACGCTGCGCCTCTAAGACAACTGTGAGTAAATTAGTCCCGAAACATCTGACTAGCACTGCTCACTGTAAAAATCCCCCATATTCCCCAAGATAGTTTCAAAAATGTGATAAACACCAAATCAAATTATTTCTGATTTTGCTGAATCCCTGAAACACCTATTTAATATCAAATTCTAACAATGATTTTATCTGGTTAATTGTACCTTTTTGAATTTACTCTCCTGACTAGGGTTTGGGGAAAACGATGAAAGCCCTTTTCTTCTCTGTTCTGACACCGCTCAGTGTTCAATATTAACTATGTCACTGGCTTTTTGACTCTGTGATAAGTTTTGGTTGAGCAGGAAAGTATACTTCACATGTGTGCTATTGAGATATAAGTGCAAAAATGTTAGCACCTCCATTCAGTAGGGTAGGAAATACCGATAAATATCTTTAGATATGGCCCCAGAAGCCTGCAGCAGAGAATTTTCAAGTTAAGTATTTCATTGTCATTTTTCCTACAGTAAAAATTCCCATTAAACACATAGGCTTCAATACTAATAGGGAGGCATGGAGAGCAAGTTTAGTGGAAAAATATACTTCCCTGGCATCCTGCTGAATTTAGCATCAGGATCTGATTACTAGTTTCAGACTCTATTTCCCATTTGCAGTCAAATAAATTGGGAGGCTATCTTGGAATTGGAATTGGAATTGGGTTTGGAATTGGTTTATTGGTGCCACATGTATCGAGATACAATGAAAAGCTTGTCTTGCTTACTGTCCTTACATATCAGATCATTACACAGTGTATTGAGATAGATGAAGGTAAAACTATAACAAAATGCAGAATGAAGAGTAATGCTACAGAGTAAGAGAAGTTCAGGTAAATAATATGATGCAAGGTTATAACAAAGTAGATTATGAGGTCAAGAGTCCACATTATTGTACTAGGGCACCATACATATTGTCTCCTTAAAATATTTTGTAGAGTGATTAACCCCTTGTGTGCAGTTTGATTATCATGACCCATACTTCCTGCGTTAAAATCACAAGTTTTTTTTAGTTGGTTTGATTCAGGTTAAAAACTTTTTCCATCATATTTCCCCTCATAATCTTTCTCTCCTACTATGACTCTAGTTGCTGAAAATATGCTCAGTCTTGAAGAGGAACAAAGACATAGATGCTTAAATGCTTTAAAACTCTGCCTGTGCATAAAATAGATGGCCTTTCACTGATTTTGGCCACATCTCTATAATTGGAGTTCCAGGGCAAGCAAGTTTAGGGCATTGGCAATCACTTCTGAATTTAGAGTGGCAAACTATTTCCCAGTAAACAGACACTATGGGAACGAGGGGGAAGCGAGACTGAGATAAATGCCAAATCTCGAAAGTCATGCCATCCTAATCTCAATGTTCCAGAGGCCAGCTGCATGGGTCAATGAGGTAGCAAGAACACAGTGCAAAGAACATCATTAACCCAACCGCTCAGTAACTAAAATGCATAATATTTGTGCAAGCAAGTAAGCTGATCAGTGTAAATTATGGAAATGATGGAGGCCAAAAGAATTTACAAAAAAATCACTTTTGGGAGAGTGTCTCACACATTGGAATTTGAAGTAAAGAGAAGCGATAAGTGTCATTTATAGTTAACTTTTATGGTGCTGTTGGCTGACTCCTGTTTCATTTTAATGAGGCCTTAGTGTGGGAACCACATCAAAATCCTTTACCCAAGTGCACGCGAGAGCATTTTATGTGCAAGTGGAGTTTTAAAGCATTTAAGTGTGTGTCTCTCTGGACACTGAACAAAAAACCAGGAAGGAGTCAAAGTGACTGCTGGCAGGGTGGGTTTCTTTGTTTTCAGCAGTGAGCTTCTTCCTGGAAATCCTGAACTGTGCTTCCTTAACTTAACCTTATGGCAGCTGCTGCCAGCAGCATGTCGTGGGTTTCAACTTTCTCGATCCGAAAATAGCTCAGCTCCAGCCAGCAGTAAACAGGAGAAGGCTGCTGATGGTAACTGGAAACACATTTAGTATTATGAGGCAGCACTGAGCATGTGTTTTGAAATTACTTGAAACATTAAAAAATCCACTTTTAATACACTTGAATCTTAACATTCACTTTTAAATAAAAGCATATCTGAGCATAATGTATTTACATGCTGCTCTTTCAAGAATCTGATTTTGAATCGAGCCCGAATTCTTCTCATGTTCCGAATGATAGCAGGACAGTAATGTGGAACAGTGAGTTCGAAACCCATTTCCTCATCTCACAATCCTGCATTTTATTATGATTGGAGGAAGACAGTCTCCTTCCGATCTTTGTGAATCTGAATAGATTCAAAACAGATAGCAACAGTCCTGTTCCATGTTCTCTCTAAGACTACTCCAGCTCTGAGTGCATGGACTTAAATGATTGATGCTCAGAGGGAAATTGCCATTATAGCTGAGGTACGTTATCACAGAATTGTATCTTCTTCATCCAGTAATTGGCATGTGATATCTTTATCAAAGATAGATTTGTTTCTGGAAAAGAGTTGTTTTACCGGCATTTCAAGTACACTGCATTACGCTTACGTATCTGAAGATGCACTGATTCACCATGAGGGGAAACATCTCCATGGGACATGTTGCCATTAGCAGGCACAAGTGCAAATAGTCCTGCTCAGATAACAGCATTGTAAACACAATAGTCTTCACAAAGAAGAAAGGTTTGCATTCAGTGATGATGCCTCATTTCAGAAAGTTGCAAGTGGCCCTCATTATACCCTTATGGTGGGATTCTCCACCATATCCAGATGAATCACAGAAGAAGGAAAACAGTGGGTTGCTCTAAGAAAGCTAGAGCTATCATCAATATTCAATGTTAATGATCCTCTTGCAAGAACCCCTTAGTGTCAGAGGAACACTTGAGCATGACCAGGTGTTCAGCACAGGAAGACAGTGGTAGTAAATGGAGTGATCCACTGCATTGCCTTTATGAGAAGTTTTTAAGTGGCAAAATGTTTTTATACTGGTGTTTGTAAACCTAAGACAGACTGTGGATCTTTGATGTTATCCAGCTCCAGATCAGGTAGGAAATTCAGACTGATAGGATTGCCTCTGTGTTTAGATTGTGTACTCAATTCTTCCTATCTTTGCAGAAAATCCATCATTGCTTTCCTACCACCTGCACTGAGACAGGGATTGGCCATATACTGCCTACCCCATTACTTCCTACCATTCCCTTTGATTAAAGTGTTACTTCCTTATGACAGAGAAGGAGGCCACTTGGCCCATTGAGTCTATGCTGGCTTTCAAGGCAAACCTATTAGTCTCACTTGCACCCAACCAATATCGTTTCAAATAATGACTAATTCCTCATTGAATTGTGGCTGAATAACCAACAAACTAACAAGTCATGGGATGTGGGAGGAAACTGGGAAAGCGGGGGAATATCACATGGAGAACATACAAACTCCACGCCAATTGCAGCTGCGGTCAGAATCTAACCGGGGTGCTGGAGCAGTGCTGTAACTGCATTACCTGCAGCACCACTGTTCCCTATAGATTCTGGACCATGGTGAGATCCCCCCTCAGCCTCTTTCTTATCTATGTTAGTGACATTCTGTGAAAGAACAGCAACTTTCTGATCACATATAGTCAGCCAGGGAGGTAAATTGCAAAGGGGACTTATGGGAACTGTAAAGGGATTGTAGATTGGTGAAGTGAATGGGCAAAGATTGTATAATGTAGAAAATGTGAAATCATTCATTCTAACTGGAAGAATGAAAAAGAAGTATCCTGTGTAAATGGGTAAATATTTCAGGGTTGTAAAACGCCTAGAGATTTGGGTGTCTTAGTGGATGACTTACAAAAGATCAGTAAGCAACTACAGAAATTAATTAGTAATAGCTAGAAAAATGTTACCATTAATTACTAGGGTGATTAAATATTAAAGTTGTGCTACAGTTAAATAGGACATCGGTGGGACCACATCCAAAGTACTGGTATGGTATTGGCATCCTTACTTAAGGAAGGAAGTTAGTGCAACAGATATAATTCACGGAAGGTTTTTTTCTGAGGGATGTGAACTTTTGGACTCTTTTCCTAAAAGGGCATTAGAAGCCCTGCCTGGAGTCATTTTCAAGGAGGAGGTAGATAGATTATAAGCAAGAAAAAGGGTAGAGGAGACTGCAGACTTGAGGTTACAATCAGATCAACAGAGGCAGAACTGTCTGCAAAGGCTGGTAAGCTTACTCTTGCTCCTAATTTTATATTCATCTGTTTCTACCCAGCTCAACCATTTACTGCCTCTCTCAGCATTCCACATTCACTTAAATTGGTCAAAATACTCCTCCAAAATTTTGAAATTCTTAATCATAAATGACGGAGTCAAATCCATTCTTTTTGGCATCCACCATAAAATCCATTCCCCAGCCACTGACTCATTCTACCTTGGATGACTGTCTGAGGCTAAACCACTGCTGGCAACATCAGTTGTCAGATGTGACACCACGATGCGCTTCTGTTGGGATATTCTTCTTCTGTATGACTAATTGCAGTCCTTGTGAACATAGACTTTTAAGGAGTCATGATTTTTTCTTGCATTGTTGGGTGTTTAAGAGACATATTCTAATAGACAATTCCTCTGCATGATACAAGCATGGCCAACAATAGGGACGAACTGAGAGTAGGATGAAGAGTCTATATATTGGGAGAAGGCACAAGAATGGAATGGCCCATGGTAAATTAAGCATAATTTCAGAGGCTTCTGAGACTAGTAAGAAGAAAGAGACCAAGTTTTACAATGATGGAGGTCTAAGCAAATATTTTTGTCTTAATGCAGTCTATTCAGAATTGGGATTCCTGGGAGTGCTTCCTACTGACTCTGATTCCATATTCATTTGAGGTCAAAGGCAAAGGTCAGCTGAAGTTGTGATTCCTGAGTGTAGCTCTGAGTGTCTCAGGATCAATTTAGTTCTTGGAATTCTGAATAGTAAGGTGAAGTCACAGAATTGAGCTATCTTTGAAGCTTAATGCTTCACACTGTATTCGTGTAGCTTTATCAATATTGCATTTGCAGTATTTTGTCTCGAGAAATAAACACCCAGCAGTTCTGAAATCCTCTAACGTTCTAGCCAAATTCCAGAAACACTTTCCAGTGTCCACTTTGGTCTGCTCTGGTTGAGAAAAGGTTAAAGGCTAGTCCAGCTGTGCTCAGACTGGTCTGCAATAGAAAGGGAACAGCAGCACCACATTATGTTCCAGGAAGTGTGTGGTCTCGTAGCTTCTGACAGGGAAGGACTTCCTGATCACTTGGCAGTATTCTGTTTGTGCCATGCAATCAACAGCTGCATTTATGATCATCTTCTTTCCAAATCTGACTGCTTATATTTTGGCAAAAAAAATGTGAAGCATTCATGCTTGGGAGCTGATTCTTGTTAACACGCACCAGCATACCAGAATGGCAGCTGGCTGCAACAGAAAAGTCTGCACTCAGATGAGGAGCTAAGGATTCTAGAGTGAACAAAGAAAAGAAAAACAGAAGGATGATCCGGTAACTTGACCCCTTGAATTCTTAAACCCCAGGCAAAAGAAATCAAGCTCAAATCCCAGAACCATTCAAGTTACGTGCGCCTGAGCCTGAAGTTTGGCTAAATAGGACATGGTTGAGTGCCAAACGACCTGAGTTTGGGCCCTGGTCTGTCTCAATTGGATGAACATCTGGGGCTATCTGAGTCAGATGAATTCAAGTTCTTCAGCTGCCTAGTTGAAGGAATCTGAGTACTGGGACTGTTTAGATGCTGATTATTATTTCATTTCCTTACTGTTTATCTATAAGGCTTGTTCACCTTGATGGATTAGGTTTAGATTCCTTTTCACTGAACCACTAAGCAGAACTGTGAGTCCTGTTATTGCTCATTGTGCTGCACACATCCAGATGTTCGAATTTAATGGGATAAGATTTTGTTTTAAATAGCTTGATTGCATCCTGGTGCAGAGTCACTTCGAAAAGGGAATTGCCTGGAAATGTGAATCAGGCATAGTGATGATTACAGAGCTGCAGCTGCAGGCCCACCGGATGCAGAGAAATTGCCAGAGCCTCCTTGGACTTTCTGATATAGTTGTGTGCAAGGTTTAAAGGCCAGTGCCTGGAACTTCATGTCTACAAAGGCACATTAAACAACTGCTGCATGGTGGGCCAACAAAGTTTCTTTTCCTTGTGGATCTGCTGCTAAGGAATTCAATAGTGCATGAGGTCCAAGGCTTCACAGAGGAGAGAGGCCAGGAGCTGGGGAGGGGAAACTTCCAAGGATCAGACCAATCACCAGAGGAAGCAGGGTAATGGATGCCCATTCCTGTTCAGTGGTGGTGGTGAGAATTGTTTGATATGAGTATCTGTTGGGAAGGGGAACTGGAACTTGCAAGTGTTGGGTTCATTGACAGAGTCAAGGTTGGACGAGGTGTCCTGATGAAGGATCTTGGCCCGAAGCATTGACTACTTGTTCATTTCTATAGATGTTGCCTGACCTGCAGAGTTCCTCCAGCGTTTTGTGTGTTTTGCCTTGGGGGAGGAGTTTTGCTTGTTATTGGGATCAATTGGATCAAGAGAGATCTGAGTTCATTGGGGGTGGTGGGGGCAGGGGGTATGGTTGGAGAAGGGCTGTGAGCTGGTGCAAAAGATGCTGCTTTCTATGGTACGGTAAAGGGTTCAGAGGAATTAAAGAAGAGTGGGCAAATGAATTGCTTTAAGAGAACCTTTGTGAACTGAGTACCCAGAATGCGTGATGTCTGCTCAAGTGATTCCCTTTAAGTGGCAGAGAAGCAGGCTTCACGGGCACAGTAAGAGCCTGTGGTTACTTGGGTGGCCTGTGGGTGGCATGAATCACCCAAAGACCATTGAGTGGTGTCCAGGCATGGGTTGGACTTGTTGGATGCCACTGCTCCTTTGTGTGTTTCATGTCAGATATAATGAGGATTCAGGAACAAAGTTTGCAGACTTCAAAAACTTTCATGAAATTTCTGATTCTCACTGACATTTTATTTTTCACAGAAGTTGGATTGCACAGAAACACGATTCCATTTCTAGGCATCATTTGGTGTGCTTCTAAAGTGTTCCTTTCAGTTAAATCCAGTAAAAGCTGAGGCTGAAGGAACAGGGGCACATTCTTGGGTATTGTTGACATTGCTTACCTTCACTTGTACTTGACTTAGAATCAGGAACGTCCAAAAAAAGCACACACACACAGGACAAGAGATTTCACAGAATCAGATTCCTGTTGAATTTTCTTCCTATAGCCACTTGAAATTCAGCATTGACAAGGTGTTATGAACAGGATCAGGGTGAAGAGAGGAAATAGAATTATATGGTTTCATTTCCTCTCTAAATAAAGCAGGTGTATGAGTCAAAGTATCTGCAAAATTGGATGCAACCTGGCATACTTTAACTTTGTGAGTTAGTGAACTGTGTGAATTTTGAGGAATGAAATTTAACTTGTATCGATTTATTCCACTACCCAGCCAATTCTAAAACTATCAAGTGCATTGGGACTAGAAAATGAGTGAATTTTTAAGGAAAAGAAGCAAGGATATGAACAGAATTGACTAGAATGGAAGTAAGTTTCAACTTACTCATGTTGTTGTTGTTGAGTGCTCTTGAGTCGTCACTATGGATAGTGTAATTGTCCATAGGGTTTTCATGGCAAGATACAGAAGTAAATTGCCAAGCCTTTCTTCCACGCAGATACTACTGTTGTGCAGGTTGGGAACCAGCCGGATTCGAACTCAGGACCATCCGCCTCGAAGTTCAGTGCTGATGCCACTACACCACCAGCCAGCCTAACTTACTCATATAAGGGATGAAAGGATGGACATCATCTGGACTGGATGTTATACTGTAAAGAGAATAGAAGATCTTAAGAGTAAGGCATTTACGGAACTCAGTGTCAGTTATAGTGTGATAGATGAGTGCAGCAAAAGTAGGAAGTTACAGTTTGGGGAAAGAAAGAGATCTGATGACTAATTATCAATTCATCAACTGAATGGCAGTATTTGCATCCTAAAAAACATGAGAACCTTTTATAATTAATTTCTCATGTTTGTATTCATTTAAAGAATGATTGAGGAAAGCAGTTAACCCATTTCATATGAGCTGTAGTCAATTAAGGTTCAGAGATTCATGAGTTGTCCATTGCACTATTCCCAGCATGGTTGGTTGCATGACTCAACTGTATGACTGGCTTCCTAAAATTAGCCATGGCTCACGATCCTCTGAATCTGCTTCATGTTGCTTCAAGTCCCAGTCAGAACTTGAGCCTAAATCTTGGGCTGATATTCCCTCAGGTTGGTCCAAAGAGTTCAGTAACCACTGGGGCACTTCAAATGCTATAACAAACCTACAATCCTCTAATTGCTAACATTGTTGACCCAAACCTCTGTGTGAGATTTGTTGAGTTGCTTAGTAATTTTACGGACTGGATGACCTGGTTGTTCTCCAGATATAGATGGCTGTTGGCTCATAGGGAGCTCATTATCTCCTCGACAGATTTTGCTTTTAGTTCTGCTATAGGTGGGGGAGGGGGGGAGGAGGTGGTCAGATATCCTGCTCACTCCCTCTAATCAAGGAAGGAGCATTGCTCAGTTGCCAGAATCCTGATGATGGAGCAGATCAAGTTGCTTTAAATGGTACCAGATAGCACAATAGAAAAGGCCTGGGCTCACCAGGACAATGGAAAATATTAGTTCTGAAATTAGATATAAAATCTCAGATAGTATTGTTTATCTCAATTGGCGTGAGAGATACACTAAATTATTCCCGCCTAGAGATCTGATCAGTATTTATTGTTTACCTGCCTACCAAACATGTTCTGTTGTCACTCTGCTGTTTGTGAAACCTTGTTGCTGTGTTTCCTCATTAGGAATGACCACTCTTCAAAAATACTTAATTGGAGTTGGAACATAAGGAAGTTTTAAAATGTACAATATAAAAACAAGTTAATTTAACATGAAATTCTTTGAAGATACTGTATATTTGTCTAATTTTAAATTATTAAAATAAAATTATCAAACAATGATGATTGTCAATCTAATATTGAAATTCAAATAGAAAGTTTCAATGCTTTGGGTATATGATAGCATGAATAATACAGCATCTCTTTTGCATATTTCATATTGGAACATTTTATGCTGAATGTACATGGCAGTCTTTAAGAGATTTTTTGGACAAGGTCTAACATCTTACACAGGGTGTAATGACCTGGATATCACAACACATATTGCACATAGCATGCAGCAACACTGGTACCACAGCATCTCGTGCACCTGATGTATAGAATATGGGACTTTCCATAGGCTACGTTGTAAACCTGACTTAAGTATGCCCAGAACACCAGGCCAAAACTTTGCACCATGCTTCCATATCATTTGGGTGAACTGCCAATATTTGTTGCGTGTCTACTTCAAAAATACTGATGTTGGCCTGCTTGCCTCATTGCAGGAGCCCAGCGGTAAGTACAAGGAGCTCAGTAGAGAGGTACTTGTGTCCATCAAGATTCTTATGTAATCGAGGAAGTATTCCTTCTCTACCTTCATTGAAATAATATTTGAAAACATTTAATAAAACAGTCACCCTCGTTGGCGGCCTGCTAAAGGAGTATATAACAGCAAATTACTTGTTGCACAACATATAGAAACAATGGTTGTACCTTTGATTTTAATAGAAAGCTAAAAACAGCACTAGTTTGCCCCAGAAATGTGGATAAACTTATTCAACAGAAATGCATGTTGGTATTGAAGATGGAAATTCAATACAGCAGTTACATTCTTCAAACTTTTTCTGCTGGTACACGAGGCCACTCTATTCCAATCACACTCACAAAGGCTCGGTTGACCTGACATTTGTGAAGCGTTATGAGTAAATAACTTTTGCGTCTGGAAGTAGGATGTCATGCAGGCGTCGGGATGCATGTGTTCCTTTGCTAATTCCCATCACTTTGAGTTCTTGGAGGAATGTAAGTGCTGCATTAGCACAGCCAGGCTTTAAATCTCAGGTCAAGAAGCAGCAAACAGCCCAAGGACTAATAGAAAGTGCTTCTATTTTAGGACTGATGATTACGTTTGAGTTTTTTCTCTTGTATTTCCTTCCTACTTTTCATTAAAAGATCTTTGTAAATTTGAAATTGCCTCATGTTCTTGCTGTACCACAGAACATAAATCTAGCAGTGTCAAATACGGGTCTGACATAGGTTAACTTTTTGAGTTTAATATCTTCATATTCAGATTCAGATTTATTATCTCTGATTTATATGATGTGTAATTTTCTGCTTTGTGACAACTGTACAGTGCATAGATATAACATAAATATAAATTACAAAATTAAATCAATAGCTCATAACAAGAGGCCTACCAGGGTAGTGTCCGTTGGCTCATGGATAAGAATCTGATAGCAGAGGGGAAGAAGCTGTTCCTGAATCACTGAGTATGTGTCTTCAGACTCCTGTACCTCCTCCCTGATGGTAGTAAGGAGGAGGGCATGTCCTGGATTGTGAGGTCCTTAGTGACGGATGCTACCTACCTGTGAGGCAATATCACTTAAAGACGTCCTCGATGGTAGGATGGTTGTGGCGATGATGGAGGTGGTTGAGTTTATAACCCTCTGCAGCCTTTTGTAATCCTGTGCATTGAAGCCTCCATTCCAGTTGGGATGCTCTCCACTATAGGTTTATGGAAATCAGTACAATCCCATTTAGGTGAGTTTTTTATGACAAATAACTCGCATAGCCTCCATCTTTTTCTGTGGTAGTGGGATGTGGGAGTCTTACAATGAGTACATCTCAATATCTAGTGAGTCTCTGTGTCATATTCATACTGCTTCCCCAGTCTTTCAAAGAGGGATTAGTTACCTCCGCAGACGAAGCAAGATTTGGTTCATATTTAATGTTATTTTATCCCAGAGTGGAACAAAACATAAATGTTACCAGGAATAGTGTGCCATTTAGTTTAGTTATACAACTTGTATGTGGGCGATGAATGAAAAGAAAGAATTCCACTTATTTAGCTTAAACAGTTAATCTGTCTGCATTCTACCTTGCAGTGCTAGAACTAAACTGCATTCCTTGACGGTGTTGTGCTGGCTGACTTTTTGACTCTAAACCTAGCCTTTTGTGGTCCAGCCCTTCTAAGGCTCTTACCCAGACCAACAGAAACCCGAGTGGATTCTGTTATGTTTTGTAACTCCAAAACATAAAGCTGACTGGAAGCAAAACAAGGAGCCAGGAATAAATTAGTTCTTTAAGCAAGGTGTCACATGGCGGCATGATGACCTATGCCATTTACATACTTTCACACGTAACCCATAATGCATTATGTAAGCAACACCCACAAAATGCTGGAGGAACTCAGCAGGCCAGGCAGCATCTATGGAAAAGAGTACAGTTGATATTTCAGGCTGACACCCTTCAGCAGGACTCAATATATTTACAATATCACTCAAATATTACTGCAATATTAAATACACAACAGATTCCAAAGCCATAGAGTGAGTGATCGTTCCAAGACCCAGGCAAGCCAATTAATTACTAATTGTTCACTCTTCAGCAAAAAAGAGCTTGCAATTAGCATACAACAGGAACTCTGCAGATGCTGGAAATTCAAGCAACACACATCAAAGTTGCTGGTGAATGCAGCAGGCCAGGCAGCATCTCTAGGAAGAGGTGCAGTCGATGTTTCAGGCTGAGACCCTTCGTCAGGACTAACTGAAGGACTCTTCCTTCAGTTAGTCCTGACGAAGGGTCTCAGCCTGAAACGTCGACTGCACCTCTTCCTAGAGATGCTGCCTGGCCTGCTGCATTCACCAGCAACTTTGATGTGTGTTGCAATTAGCATACTGGCCATCTTTTGTCTGGCTTTGGTTTCAAAGCTAGACATAGGACTGTCTTGAGGAATCCATCCATTTAGACTAAGATTCAGTACAAAAAACATTTTAAACTATCTCATGTTTAATAGCTTTCCATGAAAAAGAAACAAAGAATTTTGAAACATGAGGATTATATATGTCAACAGTGTGGGATGAAGTCAAGGGAGCTCCTTTGAGCTGGCAATGGAGGAGATGTTGAGGAGAAAGTTGATATGATAACAGTATCAAAGACTGCAGAGAGAACAATCAGTAAGTGGGGGAATATTATCTCCAATGTCTGGCTTCTTAATTGTAAGAGATGTTTGTTACTGCCTCTTCAGAGATAATATTGGTGGAGAAAAGAAACGAAGAAATATAGGAACGTACAGAATGTAATCCTGCATCATTGAAGTATTAAAATGTAGTCACACCTTTTCTTCCGGTGCCCAACCTCATCGGCCAACCGATACTGAACATTACCCAAGCTCTGAGGATCTCCACCAGAGATTTCTTTATACGTGCATAATGGAATCAGCTGCACTGGGAAAATATACTGCAGCCTGCTTTACACTACACAACTACGTTTGTAAATCTTATTTTAGAATTTTTTTTATTAAATTCTCCTAATTTTTTTTTGCTTTATGAAAGACTTCAGTACCTGGCATCAGCATGGACTGTGGACGTTAACTATCAGGTTCCCCGAGTCCCAGGATTAGGTTTAGGGTAAATTTCAGTTAGAGAGTTCTGAATAAGGTAGAGAATTGACAAACTACATACGTAAAAAGAACCATCACATTTATAAAGCACCTTATCACATCTTTCTGGTTCCCCAGTGCAATCCATGTGCAATTAATTACCTAAAGCACTCTCAGTGTACAATAAGAGTTAATGGCTGTGTCATTACATTTCAAGAATTCAGAATGCAGAACAGAATTGTTAGACTATACAAAGGTTACAACAGAAATTATAAATGGAAATTCCCAGGATGTGTGGTAAAGGAAGAATTGCAGGGTCAGTACTTATGTATGGAAGAGGGCTGGTAGATGATATCCATTTCCTTAGGGTATTGACAACCTGTCAGACCATGTAAAAGAGCCTTTTATTACTGATCAGTTCCTCTCTGCTGCAATTACAGCGCAATCACTGTTTGATTCAACAATGACAAGGAAATCTATAAAGCTGTACAGTTTTAAGCAGATCTATTAGAAAAAAGTATATTATTGGACATGTTTGGATGTTTAAGCCATCAGTAAAACTTTAACAACATATCAGAGAATTTGACAGGACTGGCACAATTCTTCTGTCAACACAAATTGTCAAATAACTAGGTGTTGTGAATGAATGCTGTCATGATATTAATATTTCCCTTTATTTTTATGGCGGTTGAAGGGAGTTTGAGAGGATGAACTAGTCAATGGTTAGTGGGACTTCAAGTTCTGAAAATGGTTACTGATATATGACAAAATACACAAAATAATGGAGGAACTCAGCAGGTCAGGCAGCATCTATAGAAATGAATAAACATTCGATGTTTTGGTCCGAGACCCTTCATCACGTCCTGATGAGGGGTCTCAGCCCAAAGCGTCGAATGTTTATTCATCTCCACAGTTGCTGCCTGACCTGTTGAGTTCCTCCAATTTTGTCTTGGATTTCCAGCATCTCAAAGTCAAAGTCAAAGTAAAATTTATTATCAGAGGACGTACATGTCACCATATACAACCCTGAGATTCTTTTTCTGCTGACATACTTAGCAAATCTATAGAACAGTAACTGTAAACAGGATCAATGAACAACAAACTGTGCAAATGCAGATATAAATAAATATCAATAAATAATGAGCACAAAATAAGGAGATAAAAGAGTCTTTAAATGAGTGTAGTTATCCCCTTTTGTTCAAAAGCCTGATGGTTGAGGGGTAGTAACTGTTCTTGAACCTGGTGGTGCGAGTCCTGAGGCACTTGTACCTGCTACCTGATGGCAGCAGTGAGAAAAGAGCATTGCCTGGTTGGTGAGGATCTTTGATGATGGATGCTGCTTTTCTACAGCAACATTTCATGTAGATGTGCTCAAGGGTGGGGAGGGTTTTACTTGTGATGTACTGGGCCGAATCCACTACCTTTTGTAGGGTTTTCTGCTCAACGGCATTGTTGTTCCCATACCAGGCCATACTGTAACCAGTCAGCACACTTTTCACCACACACCTATAGAAGTTTGCCAAGGTTTTTAATGACATGCCAGATCTCCGCAGACTCCTGAGGAAGCAGAGGCGATGTCGTGCTTTCTTTGCAATTTTATTTGCAGACTTTCTCATGTTTGTGACTGATATATGACACCTGGTCATTGGAAGAAGGAACATATGAACATCACTTCCTCTGAGAGAAAGCAAAAAAAATTACTCATGTTGAAAATCTGTTATCGGACATCATAGGAACAGTGCAGGAGGCCATGGACATAGGTTAGAATAGGGGTGCAGAGAAGTATTAAAGTGACAATAACTGGAAGCCCAGGGCTGCCCCTGTGGACTGAGTGAAAGTGCTCTGTGTGTGGCCCAATCTGCTTTTGGTTTTGCCAGTGTAGAGACCTCAGGAGTACTGAATTCAGTACACCCTAGATTCCAACATAATTCCGAGGGACATCTCATCTTAGTGACTCAATACTCAGATTCAAATATTTCAAGTTAAATATAATAATTATTTTCTTCTAATTGCCTTGGACCTGGTAAATTAGCTGTAAGGTTATCCAGCTGTAATAACAACTTTTCTCCCCGCAGACACTGCCTGACTTGCTGGGTATTTCCAGCACTGTCTTTTTGATTTGTATGCTGCACTTCCCAGCATGACATTTGTTTGTCCTTCCTTTCTCTAAATGCCCACAATCTAGCAAGAAGATGTCTTCATGAACAATATTACACTGTTGTGACTGACTAAAACTGAGCCACACAGATACTGTAACTAGAAAATGTAAAAGTCTTCATTTACACAGCAAACCTTTGAGAGAGAGGGAGAGAGAGAGAGAAGGAGAGGGAGAGGAAGAGGGAGAGGGAGAGGGTGGGGGGAGGGAGAGTGTGAGACAGACAGAGTGTGAGAGAGAGGGAGAGAAAGAGGGAGAGGGAGGGAGAAAGAGAGAGAGAAAGTGAGAGAGAGATCATGTGTGAGCTTGTATGTGTGTGTGAGTTTGTGAGAGTGAGAGTTTGTGTGTGTGTGAGTTTGTGGGTGTGAGAGTTTGTGTGTGTGTGAGTTTGTGGGTGTGTGAGTTTGTGTGCGTGTGTGTGAGTTTGTGGGTATGAGAGTTTGTGGATGTGAGAGTTTGTGTGTGTGTGTGGGTGTGTGTGTGAGTGAGTTTGTGGGTGTGTGAGTGTGTGTGCATGTGAGTTTGTGTGTGAGAGAGTTTGTCTATGTGTGTGTGAGTTTGTGTGTGTGGAACTGTCTAGGAGAATACAAAAAAATTCTCTCTCTTGACACAGTTTTATCTACTTCAATACAAAGATAACAATAAACTGTTAACTACAGTTTCAATTTCTATAATCAACTATAACACATTGAATATAGTTGGTGTGGTAAACCATGTATATATGTTGTAACTCGGTTGCCTGTCTGGACACACCCCTCTGCTGACTGCCCCTGTGGCTCCTCCCACAGAGTCCTGTATAAAGGTGTTCGCCTTGCCCCTCCCCCTCAGTCCGGGGGCAGACACTCACTGTGGAGGTCGTATTATACAGCGAATGAAAGCCTTTCAGTATTTTACCAAACCTCAGTCTTTTGGAGTAATTGAAGGTGCTTCAGTTGGATAAATTTACAGAATTACATATTTACAATACCAGTACATCCCAACCAGGGAACCACTGTGAATATTCAGTGCTGGCATCTGTTCCAAAAGCCAGCCACCCAAAATGCACTCCTGTTGTTGCAGTGAGGGATGTCGTCATGAATATACAAGTAGCCAGAAGGTTAAGCAACAAGTACCTCTGTCTTGAGCAACACACACGAAATGCTGTGGGAACTCAGTAGGTCAGGCAGCATCCGTGAAAGTGAACCAGCAGTCAACATTTCAGGCTGAGACCCTTCTTCAGGTTCTTTATTTCACCCTTTCAGAGTTGTGCCCTTTGACGTAGTCTTTCTTCTCTGGAAACTTAAAACTAACGTAGGTTTCATTTTTCTTGTTCTGCTGAAGTGAAGGGTCTTCAACCTAGAATGCAGAATATCTTTTTTTCCCTCCATAGATGCTATCTGACCTGCCAAATGTTTTCAGTGTGTTCTGTTTTCCCTCTGTGCAATTAGTCCTTCATGTACTGTACCATGATTCTGTCTTTGTCAATGCCTGCCTTCGTTTTGTGTATTGGGCTGATCAGGCTCCTTTGTCTAAATCCACACTGTGTGAGAGCTGTTGGGTAGGGTATAAACTAGTTTGCTAGGGGAATAGGAGCGTGAGTGACAGGACTGCAGGTGGGGCAGATGGTACACAAGCAGATGCAATGTGTAGGGAGACTGTCAGAATGATAGGACAAAATTGCATGCAGTGAGATAAGTTGCAGTCTATCATAAAATTGAAAATGGTGACAAATACATAACTGAAAGTGTTATATTTGAATGCACACTGCATATGGAATATGATAACTGATCTTGTACCACAGATAGAAATTAACAGGCGTCACTGAGTCGAGGCTGAAGGAAGATCCTAGTTGGGAGCCTAACATCCGAGGACACACGTTGTATTGAAAGGACAGGCAGGTAGGTAGCAGGAGCTGGTAGGGGCTTTGTTGATAAAAAATGATATTAAATACTTAGAAAGAGGTGACATAGGATCAGAAGATGTAGAACCCTTGTGGGTAGAGTTAAGAAACTGCAAGGGTAAAAAGATCCTGATGGGATTTATATACAGTTTCTGAACAATAGCTAGGATGTTCAGTATAAATTACAATGGGAGATAGAAAAGGCATGTCAAAAGGGCAATGCTACAATAGTTGTGGGGCATTTCAATATGTAAGTAGATTGGGAAAATCATAAGAACATAAGACATAAGAGCAGAATTAGGCCATTTGACCTATCAAGCATGCTCCACCATTCAATCATGGCTGATCCTTTATTTGCCCTCCTCAGCCCCACTCACTGGCCTTGTCTCCATAACCTTTGATGCCATGGCCATTCAAGAACCTAGCAATCTCTGCCTTAAATACACCCAATGACCAGGCTTCCACAGCTGCTCTCATAACAAATTCACAGCTCTCTGGCTAAAGAAATTTTTCTGCATCTCTGTTTTAAATGAATGCCCCTCTATCCTGAGGTTGTGCCCTCTTGTCCTAGACTCTCCACCATGGGAAACGTCCTTTCCACACCTATTCTGTCTAGACTCTTCAACATTCGAAAGGTTTCAATGAGATCCCCCCCACCATCCTTCTTAATTCCAGTGAGTACAGACCCAGAGCCATCAGATATTCCTCATATGATAACCCTTTCACTCCCAGAATCATTCTTATGAAACTCCTCTGAATCCTCTCCAATGCCAGCACATCTTTTCTTAGATAAGGAGCCCCAAACTGTTCCCAATACTCATGGTGAGGCCTCGCCAGTGCCTTATAAAGCCTTAGCATCACATCCCTGCTCTTATACTTTAGACATCTTGAAATGAATGCCAACATTGCATTTGCCTTCCTCATTACTGATTCAACCTGCAAGTAAATCTTTAGGGGGTTCTGCACAAGGACCCTCAAGGCCTGTGCATCTCAGATTTTTGGATTTTCTCCCTATTTAAAAAATAGGCTGCACATTTATCTCTTTTACCAAAGTGCATGACCATGCATTTTCCAACATTTTATTTAATTTGCCGCTCTCTTGCCCATTCTCCTAACTTGTCTAAGTCCTGTAGCCTTCCTGTTTCCTCAACACTACCTGCCCCTCCATCAATCTTTGAAACATCTGCAAACTTGGCAACAAAGACTTCTATTCCATCGTCTAAATCATTGATATACAGCATAAAAAGAAGCAGTCCCAACACCGACCCCTGCGGAACACCACTAGTCACTGGCAGCCAACCAGAAAAGAAGTCTTTTTTTCCCACTTGCTGCCTCCTACTAATTAGCCAATGCTCTAACCATGCAAATAACCTTCATGTAATACCATGGGCTCTTAACTTGGTAAGCAGCCTCATGTGTGGCGCCTTGTCAAAGGCCTTCTGAAAATCCAAATATACAACATCCACTGCATCCCCTTTATCTATCCTACTTGCAATCTACTCAACGAATTCCAGTGTTTTTCAGGCAAGATTTTCCCTTAAGGAAACCATGCTAACTTTGTTCTATCTTGTCCTGTGTCACCAAGTACTCCCTAACCTCATCCTTAACAACTGACTCTAACATTGTCCCAACCACTGAGGTTAGGCTAACTGGTCTATACTATCCTTTCTGCTGCCTCCCTTCTTTCCTAAAGAGTGGCGTGACAGTTGCAATTTTCCAGTCCTCTGGCACCATGCCAGAGTCTAATGATTCTTGAAAGATCATTTCTAATGTCTCCACAATCTCTACCGCTATCTCTTTCAGAACCCTAGGGTATAGTTTTTCTGGTCCGGGTGACTTAGGTACCTTTCGGTCTTTCAGCTTTTTTATCCTTCTCCTTTGTAATAATAACTGCACTCACTTCTCTTTCCTCACACTCTTCAACACCTGGCACACTGCTAGTGTCTTCCACAGTGATGACTGATGCAAAATATTTCCTTTTCCCCTGTTATTATTTCTATGGCCTTATTTTCTAGTGGTTCTATGTCCATTCTCATCTGTCTTTTATGTCTCATATACTTGAATTTTTTTTTCTCCACCTTGATATTGCTGCTTTCATATTTCATCTTTTCCCTCCTAATGATTCTTTTAGTTGCTTTCTGTAGGTTTTTTAAAGCTTCCCAACCCTCTATCTTCCCACTAATTTTTGCTTTGTTGTATATCCATTTTTTTGCTTTTACATTACCTTTGACTTCCCTTGTCAGCAACAGTTGTACTATTTTGTCATTAGAGTATTCCTTTGCATTCGGGATACAACTATTCTGCACCTTCCTCATTTTTCCCAGAAACTCAAACCATTGCTACTCTGCTGTCATTCCTGCCAGCATCTCCTTCCAGGTTACTTTGGCCAACTCCTCTCTCATATCACTGTAACTTCCTTTACTCCAGTGAAATACTGCCACATCAGACTTTACTTTCTTCCTATCACATTTCAAGTTGAACACAATCATATTATGATCACTCTCTCCTAAGGGTTCCTTTACCTTAAACTCCCTAATCCCCTCTGGTTCATTACATTAACCTCCAATCCAGTATAGCTGATCCCCTAGTAGGCTCAATGACGAACTGTTTTAAAAAGCAATATCACAGGCATTCAACAAATTCATTCTTTTGAGATCCATTACCAACCTGATTTTCCCAAATTACCTGTATGTTAAAATCTCCCATAACTATCATAACATTGCTGTTTTGACATTTTTTTTATATATTTCCTGTTGTAATCTGTAGTCCACATCCCAGTTACTGTTTGGTGCTGGATCCCAACAGACTCAGAGAATTTATAGAAGCCTATAAATGGCTTTTTAGAATAGCCTGTTGTTGAGCACACAAGAGGAGAGGCTATTTCAGATTGGGTGTTGTGTAACAAACTGGATTTGGTTACGGTGCTTTAAGGTAAAGTAAACCTTAGGAGGCAGTGTTCAGAATATGATAGACTTCACCCTGCATTTTGAGAGGAAGAAGCTAAAGTCAGATGTATCACTATTACAATGGAGTAAAGGGAATTACAGAGGCATGAGAGAGGAGAATGTCAAAGTTGATTGGAAAGAGACTAGCAAGGATGATAGCAGAATAACAATGGCTGGAGTTTCTGGGACCAATTCAAAGGAGCAAGATAGATACATCCCAAAGAACAAGTATTCCAAAGGCAGGATGAGGCAGCTGTGGCTGACAAGGGAAGTCAAAGAAAGCATGAAGTATAAGCAAAAGAGAGGGCATATAACAGAGCAAAAATTAATGGAGAATTAAAGGATTTGGAAGCTTATAAAAACCAACAGAGGGCAACTAAAAAGCCATAAGGAGGGAAAAGATGAAATATGAAAGTCAACCTGCCAATAATATCAAAGAGGATACCAAAAGTATTTTTCAGATATATAAAGAGTAAAAGCGAGGCAAGAGTGGATATTGGACTGATGGGAAATGACACTGGAGAATTAGCAATGGGAGACAAAGAAATGGCGGACCAATGGAATGAATATTTTCCATCAGTCTTCACTGTGCAAGACACTAGCAGTATGCCAGAGGTTCAAAAGTGTCAGGGACAAAAGTGAGTGCAGTTGCTATTACTAGTGAGAAGGTGCTTGGAAAGCTGAAAGGTCTGAAGGTAGCTAAGTTATCTAGACCAGATGGACTATACCCCAAGCTTCTGAAAGCAGTAGCTGAAGTGATTGTGGAAGCATTAGTAATTATCTTTCAATAATCACCAGATTCTGGCATGGTTCTGGAGGACTGGAAAATAACAAATGTCTCTCCACTCTTCAAGAAAGAGCGAGGCAGAATAAAAGAAATTATATAGTTCAATAGTTCCATTTAATATCAGAAAATGTATACAATATACAACCTAAAGTTCTTACTCTCCTAAGACATCCTCGAAACAGAAGAAACCCCCCCCCAAAGAATGAATGACAGAAAAAATGACAGAATGAATGACAGAAAAAAACAGGAAGAACCCCAAAACCGCCTGCCCCCTCCCATGCACAGGCATCGTCAACTCTCCCTCCCTCTCCTCCACCCACAAATTATTCGAGCATACTGCATCAGCATTCCCACCGTCCACCATGCGAGCAAAAGAAAAGCCCCCGAGCAGTGACCAAGGGTCTATAGTTCATCAGAAACTAACCGTTCACTCCAATATTTTGACATCACGCAGGCTATCTCTCTTACTAACAAGGGAGAAACAGATATCACTCCTTCCTCAGCAACAGGTGAGCCAACAGGCGCTATTTTGATGTTACAGTCAGTCTGAAGCATTCGAGTTCCCCGACTCAAGAATCGGCAAAGTGATTAGTGAGTGCGGAGCCCTCCACCTGTCACTCTCGCTGTCTTCGATGTTCCGGCTCTCACTTCGCTTCAGTACGCAACACCAGAGAGGATTGGTGTTCTGCAGGGTCAGTGCTGGGACCTCTTCTTTTTCTGTTTTATGTCAATGATTTGGGTGATGGAATCGATGGCTTTGTGGCCAAGTTTGGTGATGACACAAAGATAGGTGGAAGGGTAGGTAATGTTGAGGAAGCAGAAATACTGCAGGAGGACTTAGATTAGGAGAATGGACAAAGAAATGGCAAATGGAATATAGTGTTGGGAAGTTTATGGTCATGCACTTTGGTAGAAGGAATAAAAGCATAAACTATTTTCTAAACAGGTAGAAAACTCAAAAATCTGAGGTGCAAAGGGACTTGGGATTCCTTGTGCAGGATTCCCTGAAGGCTAATTTGCAGTTTGAGTCAGTGGTGAAAAAGGCAATTGCAATGTTAGCATTCATTTTGAGAGGACTAGAATATAAAGCAAGGATGTAATGCTGAGGCTTTATGAGGCACTGGTGAGGCCACACTTGGAGTATTGTGAGCAATTTTGGGCCCGTAATCTCAGAAGGAATGTGCTGACATTGGAGAAGGTCTGAAGGAGGTCCATGAGAATGATTCCAGGAATGAAAGGGTTATCGCATGAAGAGCATTTGCTGGCTCTGGGCCTATACACCCCGGAATTGAGAAGAATGAGGGAGGATCTCATTGAAACCTATCGAATGTTGAGAAGCCCCAGATAGAGTGGATGTGGAGAGGATGTTTCCTATAGTGGGGGAATCTAGGACCAGAGGACTCAGCCTCAGAATAGAGGGATGAGCATGTAGAACAGAGAGGAGGAGGAGGAGGACTTTATTTAGCTAGAGGATGGTGAATCTATGGAATTCATTGCCGCAGGCAGCTGTGGAGACCAGGTGATTGGGTGTGTTTAAGGTTGATTGGTTATTTATTAATCAGGGCTTGAAAGGTTACGGGGAGATGTCTAGAAAGTGGATCAGCCACAATGAAATGGCAGAGAAGCAGACTTGTTGGGTCAAATGGTCTAATACTACTCCTATGTCTTATGGTCTTACAAACGCTTGTATACTCTGTGAAACATCAGCATGTCCTGTTAGAATGTGATATTGCAACCATGTATCTCCATTTTTGCGACATTAAATTACCATTGATGCCTCCACTACCAGATTGATCAATATTCAAAAACACTGGAAGAATTTAGTGGGTTAAGAAGCAAAAGCTGTGACACAACATTTCCGGTTAAGACAGCAGGCCAGGCAGCATCTGTAGGAAGAGGTGCAGTCGACGTTTCAGGCCGAGACCCTTCGTCAGGACTAACTGAAGGAAGAGTTAGTAAGGGATTTGAAAATTGGAGGGGGAGGGGGAGGGGGAGATCCAAAATGATAGGAGAAGACAGGAGGGGGAGGGATGGAGCCAAGAGCTGGACAGGTGATTGGCAAAAGGGGATACGAGAGGATCATGGGACAGGAGGTCCGGGAAGAAAGACAAGGGGGGGGGGACCCAGAGGATGGGCAAGGGGTATAGTCAGAGGGACAGAGGGAGATGTGCTTAGTGGTGGGATCCTGTTGGAGGTGGCGGAAGTTATGGAGAATAATATGTTGGACTCGAAGGCTGGTGGGTGGTAGGTGAGGACCAGGGGAACCCTATTCCTAGTGGGGTGGCGGGAGAATGGAGTGAGAGCAGATGTACGTGAAATGGGGGAGATGCGTTTAAGAGCAGAGTTGATAGTGGAGGAAGGGAAGCCCCTTTCTTTAAAAAAGGAAGACATCTCCCTTGTCCTAGAATGAAAAGCCTCATCCTGAGAGCAGATGCGGCGGAGACGGAGGAATTGCGAGAAGGTGATGTCGTTTTTGCAAGAGACAGGGTGAGAAGAGGAATAGTCCAGATAGCTGTGAGAGTCAGTAGGCTTATAGTAGACATCAGTGGATAAGCTGTCTCCAAAGACAGCGACAGAAAGATCTAGAATAGGGTTCCTCTGGTCCTCACCTACCACCCCACCAGCCTCCGGGTCCAACATATTATTCTCCGTAACTTCCGCCACTTCCAATGGGATCCCACCACTAAGCACATCTTTCCCTCCACCCTCTCTCTGCATTCCGCAGGAATCGCTCCCTACACAACTCCCTTGTCCATTCGTCCCCCCCATCCCTCCCCACTGATCTCCCTCCTGGCACTTATCCGTGTAAGCGGAACAAGTGCTACACATGCCCTTACACTTCCTCCCTTACCACCATTCAGGACCCCAAACAGTCCTTCCAGGTGAGGCAACACTTCACCTGTGAGTCGGCTGGGGTGATATATTGCGTCAGGTGCTCCCGATGTGGCCTTTTATATATTGGCGAGACCCGACGCAGACTGGGAGACCGCTTTGCTGAACACCTACGCTCTGTCCGCCAGAGAAAGCAGGATCTCCCAGTGGCCACACATTTTAATTCCATATCCCATTCCCATTCTGACATGTCTATCCACGGCCTCCTCTACTGTAAAGATGAAGCCACACTCAGGTTGGAGGAACAACACCTTATATTCCGTCTGGGTAGCCTCCAACCTGATGGCATGAACATCGACTTCTCTAACTTCCGCTAATGCCCCACCTCCCCCTCATACCCCATCTGTTACTTATTTTTATACACACATTCTTTCTCTCACTCTCCTTTTTCTCCCTCTGACCCTCTGAATATACCCCTTGCCCATCCTCTGGGTCCCCCCCCCCCTGTCTTTCTTCCCGGACCTCCTGTCCCATGATCCTCTCGTATCCCTTTTACCTATCACCTGTCCAGCTCTTGGCTCCATCCCTCCCCCTCCTGTCTTCTCCTATCATTTTGGATCTCCCCCTCCCCCTCCAACTTTCAAATCCCTTACTCACTCTTCCTTCAGTTAGTCCTGACGAAGGGTCTCGGCCTGAAACGTCGACTGCACCTCTTCCTACAGATGCTGCCTGGCCTGCTGTGTTCACCAGCAACTTTTATGTGTGTTGCTTGAATTTCCAGCATCTGCAGAATCCCTGTTGTTTGCATTTCTGGTCAAGAGCCTGTTTTCGGGCTTAGTGAGGTGAGGAAAGATTCCCAGTATATAGCAGTTCAAGGGGGGCTGGGTAGCATAGAGGCTGGTAGGTGATAGGTGAGGGCATCTGGTGAGGGGATAATGGAAAGATGGAAACATGTGGGGGAAGGGGATGGGAACAGTGAATAAAGGGAGAAGAAAACTGGACTAGTGAGTGTATGTGAGGTGAGGGCACTGGGAATATGAGTTACCTAAAACTAGAAAATTTAATATTTATACTATTGGGTTGTAAGGTATCCAAGTGGAACATGAGATGGTGTTCTTCTGTGTATTTGGCCTCTCCATAGTAATAGAGAAGGCACAGACAGTGTGGGAGCGGGAAGAAGTTAAGAAGTCATGCATCACGAAGCTTGAGATGTCCATTGAGGACAGAGCACAGGTGCCCCGAGAAGTGGTTGCATCATTAACGCTTGGAAGGGTTTTAGATCGGGGATCTGAATACAATGGTGAGGGAAGGACAGGTATTACACTTTAATTTCAGGGGAAAGCGCTGGGGACAGGGAGAGGTGGCTGGGGAAGGATGATCAGGGAGTCATTCCTGCACACACTTGAGCACATCTAATGGTTGATAGCAGCATGCAGATCAGTTGGATTACAACATTGACTAGTAAATTATACTAATTTGATGTCAGCACACCCAATGTTAAATGCACATCAAACAGTGCCCTGTCTTAATCTTGCATGGCTGAACATGATAGTGTGTGGCTTGAAAAGCCCCTTCCAACACTAGTATGTATTGCACAATGGTGGGGGTGGGGGGTGATTCTTTTAGGCTTACAGGGCTGATTTACGTGAAAAACTATCCACTATACCAAAAACCAAGAGAGACTGCGGCTAATTGATGACAAATACATACATCATGCTTAACCATTGGGTCTCAAACTTAAAAAGAAGGGCAACCTTCTTTTGAGGTATATAAAGGGCTAAATGTGAATAGTCATGGAAAGTTAAAATCCTGGAACTAAATTATATCAGCTAATATATCAAAGTTGGTGTTTTCACATACATAACTACATGGGTAACAAATAGTTCACTCTACCCACATCCTTGTATTTTGGTCGACAATTTCTGCCATAGTCACATTTCATAGTCATTAAGAAACTTCTTCAGAACAGAATAAAATACAGAGAATAAATCCTGTGCTCTACATTTATTGTCATCATGGCAGGAACCAAAACTCTCTTCTGTGAAGTCTGGCTGTTCAGAGCTGAACCAGACATGTTGGTCGACATTCAACAATTGAGTCCAAGGCCATCTGGCCAGGATGTCTATGATCAGTGAGAGGATTTAGACTCAAGGTAGTCTATGTGGCCAAATAGGAATATAGCCAGATGCAGGATACCCAAAGAAATATCCCGGTAAAACAGCAGGACATATTTAATTTTTCTGTATGACACCATTTCCTGTGAGTAAACAAGGTCATGGATAACGTGACCACAGGCTAATTCTTATCCAATTGTTAGATGGTACTGTTGTCAGCTAGGAGGTATGACTCACTGTAGTCTATAAAGAGTAAGATAACCACAACCACTGAGTGGATTTACTCCAGCCAAGCAGTGGCAGGGTCACCATTCCAAAAGAATTATGGCTAAAGAGGTTAAAAGCTACCTGCAGATCATTTGATGAATTAGTTCCTCTATCTGCTGGAGCAAGTACACTTGGCTAAGATTTCAGTAGTTTGCAGAGAGCGGTTGGGTTGCAGCTGAAGTGATTTATTGTTCATTCAAAAACATTTACAGAAAGAAATTGCTTTCAAACATGGAAGGCCTGTTAAACATTTCCCTTGGCATTAGACATTAATATGATAAGAGAAGCCACATAGCACAGGACAAGCAGAATTGGGAGACGGAAGAATATAAGAAGGACCAACAGACCCTTGATGGATCAAACCAATAACTGACATATGAGACAGCCTTGTTACACAAAATTGCCATGAAGGATATCTATGAACTGCAGCCAAAGCTGCAACCATAAAACAGGTCAGAGACAGCAATGTTAGTGGCTGTTAAAGTTTCCATTATATTTAACTTTTATGCAGCTATCTCCTAGAGATATGAACAACCCGGTGCAGAGTGTATAGATCTATGACACATGAAAGTCCCTTGGGTTCTGTACACAGTGAAACAATTGCACAACATCAACTTTTGCTGGATACAAGCAGGAAGAATGAGCATAGACATTTAAACAGATTGCAGTTTTCCCCACGGTATGTGCACCGCACGCATCTCATGTGGATTTACCCATTTTCTTGAACCAATCAATGTACAGCTAGATTGCAATCACAAGCAATATTTTCCTGGGCGTGAATGTCCTTTATCCTTGCAGCAGATCTGAAACATTCAGCCTAAACATGAAACTCACTATTCTTAACTATCCACTTGACTGTGGAAGGAAGTCTGCTGTCGCCACCCAGTCATGCATCCACGCCAACTCACTACTCTTCACTATCCCCCTGTACAAGGCAGTCATGGACAGTAAATGTTGTCAATAATATCCACTTCCTATGAGTGAATAAAATAAACAATACAGACCTCATCTGAAAATTCTGCTGCTGGACTTTGTGCACATTCTGCTTCTCTTCTCCTCTCTGTGTTTGTGTCTAATGTGCCTGATGATCAATCATGCCAGATCTACCCTTAAATGCTTGCACAATCATTTTCCGAGCTTGTGCCTGTGGGCTTAAAGGTTTAGTGAAGGAATTCCTTTATCTTAACTTCAGTTCTCCTTTTCCTTCTCTGAACAGGAGGTTCCTGTTCTTGTGTACTGAAACAGTATAAGAGTTAGAGGTGTACCAGAGAAAGAGAAGAAAGCAAGACCCATGTGATTATACCATGTGCATCTTGGGAGTCACCTCCAAGAGGACCACAACCTTGTCAGTGGGTTTGGGGTCTTGCGTGCTCCCCAATGACCCAGAGAACTATGTTGGCTGGAGTCAGGGCTTTAGGTTTTGGTTCTTGGCAGGGTAACCCATGCCAAACAGGTCAAAGAGTAGAAGCCAGGTTAAGAGTGGTCCACTCATCCTCCAGGTCTGGGGGTTCAGCTCAGGGCTAACAACTCTGACTGGTAAAATAAAACTGTTACAGAAGCAACAATGGAGAATCCCTCAACATCTACATGTGATGGTATTCCTGAGATTCCACCCAGGACCTGCATGACTGACAGTAGTGAAAACCAAGGGAAAGCTGCTGACATGATGAAGGAAGTCCTGAACACCACCAGAGATGGAGGATCTTCATCGCTGTCCTAGACACCAGTGGCATAATGGGCAGTAAAAAAAAAGTCTTGGGAGTCAAGAGAGGGATGAGGGAGCAGGGGGATAAAGAAAGCAGTCTGATCAGAGTACTTGTCTCATCAATGATTATTCCATGACTTCACTCATGCCCTTTCCTATCATCAACACGTTTCCCCAGTATGGAAGTTAAAACATGCAGGAGTATTTACTAGAACATAGAGTACATCTCTGAACAGAACATTCACCCTATGATATTGTGCTGATCCTGATGCCAATGTATAATAAAAGTTCTCTTCCTGTGTATCATCCATATCCCTCCATTCCCTGCATATCCCTATCTAAATATATTTTAAACTCCATCAAGTTACCCATTTCCACCACCCCCCGGTAGCCTTTCACAGTCAACACGACACTTATCTGGATTAAACTCCACCATAGCAATTCACACTGTCCTTAACTCTAGAATCTTGGTGTGATCTCACAACTTGCTAATCCGTCCATCTACATTTTCATTAAAGTCATTGATATATCATGAGCACACAGACGTCCAGACAGAATAACAGCTTCAAAGTCAAAGTTAAGTCAAGAACCAAATGGTTGAAGGGAAGTAGCCGTTCTTGAACCTGTAACGTGGATCTTCAGGTTTCTGTACCTCAAGTTCCTATCCTTCTCTCTATCTTCTACAGGATACTCTCCTCAAGATTTTTCCAGCTGCCTCCTTCCATTATATTCCTCATTTTCTTCAATAATGAGCGAGATGTGTCCCTGAGCATTGTGCAAATGCTTACGGTTATGTGGTTGCCATAAATGAATTGTTTGTGCACTGTGAGCTGTGTTTCCAACTGTGTTAAGTGTGTGTAAGGTGAAGCATATCATTTGAAAAGTTTAGTAAAACTTGCAAAATGTTATTGGCAGGTGGATGATGGGTTAATCCTCCAACTAACATTACCGAAACACAGGTTACCTATTCTTATACCTTATTGTTATTTTCTTGGTATAAATTGTCTGTTTCTTTCCTTACATTTCAATGGTAACAACACTTTATTTATCCAATACACTTTATTGTTCCTGAAACCCATGGGATATCCTGCGTTTGTGGAAGTTTCCATAGGAATGCAAGTCTTCCCCCATTCTTCAGTCCTCTCCACCAACACAGATGATATTTGCCTGTAAATCCTTCCTCAACATGCACAATCATATATGTCCATGTACTTGTTTGTGTTTGTGTACTTCATGGATCAGCTTATCTATTTCTATAAATGTGCTCTGCCTAATTGTCTTTGAATTTTGTCATATCATGACGTAGACTATCAGCAACTAGTGTTGACAGTGTTCAGGTGACAGACATTATATGACATCTGGGTTTGAAGTTTGACTTTAGCACAAGTTACAATTGTCAGATCATAACAGTATAACTCTAATTGTTGTCTACCTTCACTGCAACTGTGACTATCTACCGTTTATTCAAGCTGTTGAAAAAATTTATCCTGATATTTTCTCCTCTTATAGTTGTTAATTGACACTGGACTGTGGTTCAAAGTTAGCTGTTATAGTGAGCATCCATTATCTTGCATGGTGTGTATTTTATGTTCATGCACATTCCCATAGGATAATTGAAATGAAGAGGATCTCTAGCTAGTAGTTGCTCTTCAGAACACAGAAATACTGGTGATAAACAGTGAGATAAATTAACCTGGAACAAGTCAAAAATCAAACCTTCTGAACTTTTTGGGGCATTTGCCCCACTATGTTTTAAAAAATTCCAAATTGCTTTGTTTGCCTATTGATCTTTGACCTTCTTTGACTGGGATAGGTTTTCAGAATAAACATTTTCAGTAACTTTTGAAGGTATTGTAGATGAGATATAGAGATTATTGTAGCACCAATTGTCTGACCTCTGATGCCTGAGTGAGGGAGTGTGGGATTGTGGTAACCTTCATAACTTAATGGCTGCAGGGTATGTCAGTATCGATATTTAGTTCCAACATAAATGTGGGGAATTAGACCCAGGTGACTAAATGTTCAGTTTTACCAAAGTAAACAGTAGTCATCCAGGATAAATATATTGTACAAACATGTGTAATTGCATGACTCAGTGACACCCATTATTTTATGATAGTTCAGCATCATGGAGCAGAGGAATTATCTAGGCTGGTCCCTCTTTCTGGAATAATTATAATGCAGCCACAAAGCAGATTTATTCCTTCCAAGTTGGACTTCATGATTTCTGGATTAGTCGTGCCAGCATGCAGGCAGCTAAATATAGGCTGTTGTGCATATGAGCAGTTGAAGTAAAATAAGGGTAGTTGGCAGTCGATGACGGAATCTCACAGTTTCCCAACATATGTAATGATCACAGGAAGGAAGTGATACAGCAAGGGGTGAGGGTTGGTGATGTGGAGAAACCAAGAACTTCTCAATGCTGTGGAATGTTGAAAACTAAAAGGACTGTTTCACAGCATTCTTCGTAGATGATCAATAATGTGTTTTAAATCACTTACTTTTTCAGCCTGACTATTTTTGACTAATTCTGACTGATTTTTAAATTGAGGTTGCTCATTTGAATGATATTTTTTCTTTATGACTTTTTTACCCAATATTTCTTCTTTTATGATTTCATTAAATCAGTTCTGATTTCATTAACCTCGGCTGTTGAGCCACTGACTATACTGAGACCAGAGTGAGCAATTGTGACGGTGAAACAATAGTTAGCATTGCTGCCCCACGGCTCCGGTGACCTGAGTTCAATCCAGTGCTGTCTGTGTGGAGTTTGCACGTTCTCCCTGTGTTTCCTCTGGGTGCTCCAGCTTCCTCCCACATGTGTGGTTGCTGGGTTAATTGCCCCTGTTGTGTAGATGAGTGGTAGCATATGGGGGGAGATAACAGCAATGTCTGGAGAATACATTGTGCTAGTGTAGGATTTGTGTAAAATTCGTGAGTTCTTCTCTAAGTGATTAAAAATGCTGCAACTGATTTCCTGACCATGAAGCACCTGAGGAAAAGGAAAAAGTGATGAAGGATTTGCATTTGAGTATCAACAGCAAATGTCTCTGGTTTTTATTAATCCTCTCTGCACGTGTAAACTCCTGAGTTAAAAGCTAAGGATGAGATCCTCCTGAAGATCATGTACAATAGTGCGGTGCAATCATAGAGTCATCGAGCCTTACACCATGGAAACAGGCCCTTTGGCCCAAATCATCCATGCTAAGCAAGATGCTGCATCCAACCTAGTCCTATTTGCCAGTGTTTGGCCCATAACCCCTGAACATTTCTAAACTTCTTCAATTAATGCACTTGTCCAACTGTCTTTTAAATGTTGTTATTCTAACTGGCTCAACCACTTCCTCCGGCAGCTCATTACACATAGATAACACCATTTATATAAAAAAGTCATCCCTTAAGTTCTAATTTAATCTTTCCCATTGCACTTTAAACCTATGCCCTCTTTTTCTTGTTTTCCCAGTTCTGGGAAAAAGACTGAGTGCATTCATCCTCCTAATTCTATACATTTCTATAAGAGGTAGCATCCTAGTCTGTCCAGCCTCTCCCTGTAGTTCGGTTCCTCAAGTCCTGGCAATATACTTGTAAATCTGTTCTGCACTCTTTCCAGTTCAATAAAATCTTTCCTATAGTAGGACAGCAAAAACTGAACGTAATACTCCAAGTGCATCCTGTACAACCATGACATGACCTCCCATGTTTTATACACAGGAGATTAGTGTGCAAACTTAAAGCACATGGTATTGGGGGTATGGTATTGATGTGGATAGAGAATTGATTGGCAGACAGGAAGCAAAGAGTGGGAATAAACGGGACCTTTTCAGAATGGCAGGCAGTGACTAGTGGGGTACCGCAAGGCTCAGTGCTGGGACCCCAGTTGTTTACAATATATATTAATGACTTGGATGAGGGAATTAAATGTAGCATCTCCAAGTTTGCAGATGACAGGAAGCTGGGTGGCAGTGTTAGCTGTGAGGAGGATTCTAAGAGGATGCAGGGTGACTTGGATAGGTTAGGTGAGTGGGCAAATTCATGGCAGGTGCAATTTAATGTGGATAAATGTGAAGTTATCCACTTTGGTGGCAAAAACAGGAAAACAGATTATTATTTGAATGGTGGCCGATTAGGAAAAGGGGAGGTGCAACGAGACCTGGGTGTCATTATACACCAGTCATTGAAAGTGGGCATGCAGGTACAGCAGGCGGTGAAAAAGGCGAATGGTATGCTGGCATTCATAGCAAGAGGATTTGAGTACAGGAGCAGGGAGGTACTACTGCAGTTGTAGGAGGCCTTGGTGAGACCACACCTGGAGTATTGTGTGCAGTTTTGGTCCCCTAATCTGAGGAAAGACATTCTTGCCATAGAAGGAGTACAAAGAAGGTTCACCAGATTGATTCCTGGGATGACAGGACTTTCATATGATGAAAGACTGGATTGACTAGGCTTATACTCACTGGAATTTAGAAGATTGAGGGGGGATCTTATTGAAATGTATAAAATTCTAAAGGGATTGGACAGGCTAGATGCAGGAAGATTGTTCCCGATGTTGGGGAAGTCCAGAATGAGGGGTCACAGTTTGAGGATAAAGGGGAAGCCTTTTAGGACTGAGATTAGGAAAAACTTCACACAGAGAGTGGTGAATCTGTGGAATTCTCTGCCACAGGAAACAGTTGAGGCCAGTTCATTGGCTATATTTAAGAGGGAGTTAGATATGGCCCTTGTGGCTAAAGGGATCAGGGGATATGGAGAAAGGCAGGTACAGGGTTCTGAGTTGGATGATCAGCCATGATCATACTGAATGGTGGTGCAGGCTCGAAAGGCCGAATGGCCTACCCCTGCACCTATTTTCTATGTTTCTATACTCATTGCCTGGACTTATGAAGGCCAGTGTGCCAAAAGCCTTCTTCTGCCTACCTGTGGCTCCACTTTCTTTGTGCCATATCCATGTACTCCAAGTTCCTCTGTCTGCAACACTCCCCAGGTCCCTGCCATTCACTATTAAAGCCCTGCCTGGATTTGACTTTCCAAAATGCAACACTTTGCACTAATGTAAATTAAACTCCACTTGCCATCCCTTGTCCCATTTACTCAGCTGAACAAGCTCCCTCTGTCATTTTTGATAACATTCTTGTCATTGTACCACTTGCTTTAGTACAATCTACAAGTTTACTAACCATGCCCTGTTGATATAGATAACAAACAACAAAGGGCCTCATACTAACCCAGAGGCACACCATTAGTGATAAACTTCTTGTCCAAAGAACAACCCCCTACCATTACTCTCTGCTTTCTATCATCAAGCTAGCCGAGAATCCAATTAGCCAGTTTTTGCTGGATCTCATGTGATCTAACCTTCCAGAGCAGCCTGCATGAGGAACCGTCTCAAAGACCTACTGAAGTTCATATAAACTATGCCTACCACCCTGTCCTCATCAGCTTTCTTGATCACATCATCAAAAAAGCATGTGTTTTTTATGTATCTGCTGTGTGACTTACATAATGGTCATATTGCAGATTATTGAAGCTTCAGAGCTGGTCGGTTTGACGTCCATAAAAAATTCTCCCATTAGGATGATCTGAGATGCTTCTCAGTGGAATTATGAGCATTGCGTCCAATAAATATGGACAATGACTGACTAATCTGTGAGGAACATTGAGCCACATTCAGACAGAATGAGGGATAGCACTGAGTGGAACTCAGGAACACATACACGTACACACGCACTCTCAGACGTCTCCAGGGAGCATGCATGGCAAAAGCACTGCAGATGGAAGAAAATCACCGCCCAAATGCAAAACTAAAATAAATTTGATCGGCCATCTGAGATTTGGTTCCTGACTGCTTTCAGTAAATGAAGCAGTAATTCAGTCAGAAACATCCTTTTACAAAGCAGGTGAAAATGTGCTGCAGCTGAAACCTCAAAGCCAATTGCATGCCTGTGCATTCAGTCAGCATTGTGTGGAGTCTGGAATGTCCCTTTAAATAAATTGACTACTCTTCAGTCTAAACAAGCCCATTCAAAAAAATCATTTCCATTGCAGAACCATATGCACAACATCTGTGGCCCACACTACCCCTGTTCTGTCTCACTAAATAACAATTACCAGCCATTCTATTTCACAGCTTTCTGTGAAAACTGTTCTTCACTGGCGTTATTATTTTGCAAGTGAGTGAAGATGCTTTCTGCTTCCTGCCTTCTTATGCCAATGAAAAGAGGTCAAACAAGGTTGCCTCTTAGTTCGAGTTTTTTTTTCTCTCTGTCTCTCTGTGTACCCATCATAAACTATCATGCTTTTCTTGCCACTTCTCATCACATGGCAATAATATGTGAAGCACTGCAATTTCCTTTCCATTGTTAGTTCATTGAAACTGTTCACACCAGGATGCTTGGCAGCCGCTGTTCAGCTGTGAACAACCAGCCCTATGCTGCCTTGTACAGAACCAGCTAAAGAAGAGCCACTCACCGAAAAGAAAACATAAGGGCTCTTCATTCAACACCTCTGTATATTTCCTGCTATTTCTCCAATATTGAGTGTATATGGCATGCTTTCAATTAGCTGTCTGTAATTAGTTCCTGTTTACATTCAGAGTGGACAGGAATTGCGTATTTTTCTTTCCCCCTCTCTGCTTGCTTTTCAGTTATTGCTGTTATTAATCTGGATTCAGGGAGGCTGCTCTTTGGTGTGGTTGTCCCGTGACCCCAATGTTTACATGACTAAACTCAGGCTCCCTTATGGGCAGGTTTGAATATCATGTGAAAAACTGGATGTAGGGTGTTGGCAGGATAAGAGGGTCAGGATGAACAAAATCAACACCAATAGCTGGATCATAAACAAAGGACCTGTATTAAAAGTAGGACAACATAAAATTAAAAAATCCTGCATCTATCAAGATACTTTCGTGATGTCCCAAAGCACTTCTCAACCAGTAGAACGCTTCGGGTGTCTATTTAGCAAGACAGTTAGCTGGAGTGCAGTAAGATCCCAGAAACTTCAATATGCCAATGAAGTTAGTTTTTGTGAGTGTGACTGAAAGGCACATACTAGCCAAATAATCCATTCATTCTTCAAAGTCATTCACATCCAGCTGAGAGGGTGGATCAGTTCTTTGAGTAACGCCCTACCTAGAAGACCTGATGGTACTCCGCTGGAGCATCAGCCTAAGTTTTTAAATTCAGGAGGAGATGTTGACTCAGACCACAGGGGGCCTGCGTCGGGCATTTTCATGCCTTACAAGGTGCAGATTGGAAGTCTGGGTAGGGCACCACTCCTCGCACAGACACTAGAGCAATGTGTGGTTAAGTGCCTTGCTCAAGGACACAAACATGCTGCCACAGATCACTAGATGACCTTCTAGATCACTAGATGAATGCCTTAACTACTTGGCCACATGCCACACTTTTGAATTCAAGTCATCAGCAGATAGCTCAAACCTGGAAACTTCTGAATCAGAGATACAACTGCTGCCCTCCCTCTGTCGCCTTTGTCTATCATTTATCTCACTCTACTTTTCTCCATCTCTCAATCAGCTCCTTTTGACATTATGTGAATGCCGTTCCTTTTTACCTTTCGTAACTTTTGTTCAAGTGAATGTATTAGATTTGATGAGGAAATGCTTTACGTAGTTTTACACCCACAAATGTGCTTTCATCCACTCATGCACTATGCAGTTGACCTCCCCTTCATGAAATAATTATTGATAACTAGGATTAAATTCAAGTGTTCCCACACAAGTGAATATGTTTGTCTCCAACAAAATAGGAACAAGTAGAGTTCAGACAGACACTGAAGATTGATCTATCAACACTGATACAATGTGGGCTTGGGGAATTTATCTGTCCATTGATTTCTGTGTACACAGCCCAGTGTCCAACATGACACATGTAGGTCTGGAGGGGCCTATCCTGTGGACAGTCATTCCCCTACCCTCACTCTTCCGGCACTGAGCTGTGACGTCTGTCAAGGTCATGTCTCAAACTTGGTTGTTCCTGTAAGTTTTGCACAGATAGTTTTTGGGGTGGCACAGGGTCAGGGGCAGAAACTGAAGAGTCTGAGGCAGGAGCCAGAGTCCAGGTCAGTTTGCTCCCTGGTGGTGATCCCCCCGTGATCCCCATGGACGGATGTCGTATTGGCAGGTCTGTAGTCAATGACCAAGGTCTGTGGTCTCCATGGATGAGGTCTGATGACCCCTAGACCCCCAGGTCAGTGTGAGTCCCATGACTGGAGATCCATGCAGGCAGGAGACAAGAGGGCTGATGACACCGCCTCCCACCAGGTTGATGAGTCCTGGGGCTGGAGGTCCTTGCTCTTGTATTCTAGACCTCTTGAAATGAATGCTAACATGGCATTTGCCTTCCATATGACCCATACATCCTGGGAATGTGGGAGGAAATCGGAGCACCCCGAGGAACTGAGCCCTGAAAGTTAGCTGCGCATCTGGAACTAGGTTCGTCCTTTTAAAAATCACGACTAGTCTTTGCAGCTTTTCATGTTTGCACATTGGTATAATGTGTTTTCATTGGCAATTATTTATTTTTCAAGTGTAGTCATTGGTATTGGTTAAGCAGACACGAAAGCCAACGAAAAAAATTGCTTGACCAGCTAATTTTGTTTTAGTGATGTCGCTTGAGAGAAGAAAATTGGCCAGAAATGGGGAAAAGCAAAAATCAACTGAAAGAGTAACAGAAAAGGACAGAAGCAAGAAAATGTGACAGAGAGAGAGAGAGCGGTGGGGGGGGGGAGAGAGAGAGTGAGAGAGAGTATAAAGAACAACAAAGTGTATAGTTATTCACTGATAAGCACCGTTTCTGCAGCTATCTTTGGGGTAACTCTCTTGTTATCCAGCAATATGTGGAAAGATCAAACACCTCCATCTCCAGCTATTTTAGGATAGAACCTTAGAGTCATAGAACACTACAACAAAGAAACAAGTCCTTCAGCCCATCTAGGCCGTGCCAAACTATTAATCTACCTAGTCCCATTGACCTGCACCTGGATCATAGAACTCCAATTCCCTCCCATCCATGTACCTATCCAAATGAAACTGAACCCGCATCCAACACTTCCATGCTCTCACCACCCTGAGTGAAGTTCTCCATCATGTTCCCCTTAAACATTTCACCTTTCACCCTTAACCCATGCTCTCTAGTTCTAGTCTGACTCAAGCTCAGATGGAAAAAGCTGCTTACATTTGCCCTATCTATGCCCCTCATAATTTTGTATGCCTCTCAAATCTTCCCTTATTCTTCTGTGCTCCAGGGAATAAAGTTCTAACCTATTCAATCTTTCCCTATAACTCAGGTCCTCAAGTCCTGCTAACTTCCAGGATTCGACTTGTGTGGGGAGATAGCCACACTCGCTGCCCAGAATAGAAGGACAGAGCTTGCCATCTCCGAAGGATAGCATAGCGTTGTCGCTGTTGAGAACTTGCCAACAGGATTGCCCTGCATCGTTGAATTAATTGGTTGGCTGACAGAACACCCACCTCAGATTGCTGCTCTAGAAATAATGGGGGATTATAGCCAAATTGGCATCAAAAGGCAACATTCCTATGGGTGAATGTTGGAGAGTGTTATGAGTGAACTCAGCCCATAATCGAATGGTCACGCCACAACGTAGGATTCCCTGTAACTGGACAGCTTAAGGTTTTTTTTTCCAAATCCTGGTTAATCCACTCAGTCTGTCCATTAGTCTGCGGGTGGAAGCTGGAGGAAACACTTGCAGAGGCTTCAATGAGATGATAGAAAGCCTTCCAGAATTTAAATGTGAACTGGGGGCCATGCTCTGAACGAAATCCTGGGGACAACCATGCATTCTATTAACATTCTATACTGTAAAATATTGCCATCTTGAATGCTGTTGGAAATTTAGAAAGGAGTACAAAGCAACAGGCTTTAGAAAAATGACCCACAACTACCATGATGACCGTATTTCCTCAAGACTGGTATTGAAATCCATGGAAGTGTGCGACCAAGGAGGAGAGATGGGGCAGGAGATGGGTTAGGAAGAGGCTGTAATAGTCCTTGAAGCTGTGACCTTGGTTCCCTGTTCCTGGCACACACATCACATGTCAGTACATAAGACTTGGTATCCTTGTTCATACCTGGTCACCAGAATAGTCTCTTAATAAACTCCATAGTGCAAGCCACACCCGGTGATCCAGCAAGATTAGAGGAATGTCCCTAATTAAGTACCTCTGATTAAACCACCTTGGTAAAAAGACAGGACCAGGAGGACTGTTGCCCAGGTCAGCCTCATGCTGCACTAATGGAGAAGATCTCTTATCTGATAGGAACAACCAGCCTTGAATTAGGTAACGTGGTCTCTGGCACATCTGCCTCATCAGGTGATTGAAATTTCCAGTGACAGCATCGGGCTTCTGGTTATTGAACCCAGGGTGATAGGTAATACTAAAATTGAACCGATTGAAAATCAGGGACCAACATGCCTACCAGGAGTTCAATCTCTTAGTATCCTGGATATATGCCAAATTCTTGTGGTCTGTCCAAATCACAGAAGGTTGCTTAGCCCCCTCTAACCATTACCTCCACTCATTGAGGGCT
Organism: Mobula birostris; assembly: GCF_030028105.1. Taxonomy (NCBI): domain Eukaryota; kingdom Metazoa; phylum Chordata; class Chondrichthyes; order Myliobatiformes; family Myliobatidae; genus Mobula; species Mobula birostris. Next base: position 92,934,073 of record NC_092379.1, read on the forward strand.
AGTTTGACAACAAGTAATTTTGCACTTGAAAGATGTCTTGGAAAAAAAAGCACACTGGTGTAATTTATGATCTGAGGTGGGTCATTGAGATAAATTGGTTCCAATGTTCGAGGCATCTATTTCAACAACAAGCGGTAAGTCTGGGTCTGATGGTATAAGAGCTGGTGCTGTTGTAAATCTTTGTTTCAACTCATCAAAAATTCTCTCGGCCTCCTGGGTCCAGTGGGAAGGTCCAGCGGATCCACCAGTTAAACTGGTGAGCAGGGCCGCCGCAGAGCTGAAATTACGAACAAATCAATGATAAAAAGTAGCAAAACCCAAAAAGCGTTGGAGCTGTTTCACAGAGGCTGGCTGCAGCCAATTCTACACGGCTAGGCCGGGTCCATCTGTAGATGGCCACTAGAGATAACAAAATGAGAAAAGTAATTTTGGAAATGTGGAATTCACTAGTTTTGAGTTTGACACGTAGTTAATTCTCTAGCAATCGTTGGAGGTGCTAGTCATGCTCTTGGAGGGACTGAGAGAAGATAAATATATCATCCAAATAAATAAAATGAAATTCTTTAGCATTTCCCAGAGCATGTTGCTAATAAAACTCTGGAATTTTACTGGAGTGTTAACCAAGCCAAAGGGCATCACCAGTATTCATTATGCTTGGCGGGAGTGTTAAAGGGGGAGGGAACGTTGACTCAGACCATGAGAGGCCTGTGTAGGACATTTTCATGCCTTACAAGGCGCAGATTGGAAGTCTGTGTGGGGTGCCACTCCTCGCACAGACACTAGAGCAATGTGTGATTAAGTGCCTTGCTCAAGGACACAAACACGCTGCCACAGCTGAGGCTTAAACTAGTGACCTTCAGATCACTGGACAAACACTTTAACCACTTGGCCACATGCCCACGTGTAAAAGGCTGTCTTACATTCATACCCCTCTGGAATAAGAATAAGATTGTAAGGATTCTGGAGGTCATGCTTTGTAAAAATGGGGGCTTCCTGTAACAGCTCAAAAGCAGTGTTCATGAATGGAAGCAGGTATCGGTTCTTGATGGTGAACTTGTTTAGACCCCTATAATCGATGTACGGCTTTAAATCACCATCCTTATTAGATTTTTAAAAAGCAGCAACAGCAGGGAACGTTGGTAGTTGAATAAATCCGGACACTAGGGCCTCTGAATGTACCCCTCTTAGCTTTCTCTTGGGCTGACAATAAATAAAGTCTTCCCTGAGGGGAACAAGTACCAGGGAGCAAATCGATAGCATAATCATCATCCACATGAGGTGTAATTGTGGTGGCCCTCTACTTGCTAAATACGTCCAGCAAAAGCTTTGAGGAATCTGGAGAGGATTCAGGAGAATGAAGTAGTGACTCGGAAGATCTCGCAGGCAATTCAGGAGACTTTGTAGGCATCTTGATAGATCTAGGAAGCAATTCAAAAAGTCCTAAAGGCAACTCGGAGGTAAGCGATTGGTCAGAATGTGGTTGACCAACCCCAGATGGAACCAGAGCACCAATTGATCAAAGGGTTGTGGAAAGCCATCTAGGGATGACCAAGAATGAGTGGAATCTCAGGGGAGTGGATAAGATAAAATTGAACAGATTCCACAAGTTGGCCAACAGTAAGTTTCAGAGAAGAGGTAAGAAAACAAATTTGCCCTGGGACCAATGGTGTCCTATTCAGAGCCCTGGAAAATGTCATCTGGCCAGCCCAAGGTCTAGGAAATTGCTCACAGAAATGAGGGCTTAAAGGACATTCCTTCCAAGATAAGGGAGAAGGTAGCGCCACTCAGGAAGTATCAGGGCTGGGAGAAAAATTAAACACTATCCCAGTCTTCCTCTTCCAGGATGCTTCTGAGAGTTTTTGCGATAATTCGGGTCAAGAAGGGTGATACTGGCCAGCCTCTCCACAATAAACACAGCACTTCTCTCTTCTTCATCTGTCCTGCTCAGGTGGAGAGAGTCTAATTTTGCTCACTTGCATTGGCTCCTCAGGAGGAGCAGTTGGTGGAGGTCTGGATAGAGTCCTTGAATGTGTGGTTGAAGAAAGTGTCAAATGGGTGTGAATGAAAGGTCTCTGGGAAAATTCACCATGTCTTTCTCGTTTTCTCTTGGTTAGTCGGTTATCATTCTGGATTGCCAGGTTTATGAGTCTCTCCGGATATTCAACTGGGCCCCTGGCCACTAAAGTCATTATTAAAGAGGACTCAGCCCGAAAGGAGTGAGATGATGTAGCGTATGCCAACTTACTTCGAACTGAATGGACCTTGGAAGGCTGTAACTCAAATGCTAAAGGAGCATTGTATCAAGAAGCCCCTGCCAAGACTCAGGATTACCATCAAACTGCTCAGGGGCTGGTAGGTTTAATGGTCTTCACAGGAGTTAAGGAAATCCACGGCAGGGTGCACAGGTGAGTGAGTGTTCAGAACTACACCCAATCTTAGAAGAAGAACATAAATTTTCTCCACCAGACTTAGAGAACTTCTGCAGCGAAATTAGTATCTTCTGGAGCAGATATTCATGTCTCCCACAGCTTCTCCTTAACAGCTGTTCACATTCCACTGGGTCAATGACGGCTCAGTCATGCTGTAATGATGAATTCAGGCTAGTGAACCCAGGCGCAGAGTAACTGGAGTCTTGAGTACAAAACACCCACGAGAGTTTATTCTCAGAAGAATCAACAAAGATACACAGATCACTCAGCACGATCGTCACTATGGAAAGGCTAGTTCAAGACTGAGCGATGAGTGCTCAGTGTACATAACTTATATAGTACAAGGTTGTACGAGAAACCTGCAGTTACTAATAAGCAGCACAAAAAACTTCATGGAGCAATTAATAGGTAAACAAGCAACAATTAAGTAAATTAATGATACGCAGGAGAAGTAAAGTACTGAGGTCTTGAGTGCTCGAGGGCCTCCTGCTCATCCAAAGGGTTTGTGACATTATGATCACGAGATGCAAAGTATTCTCTTCCAGGCAAGGTGGGACCTGTACAGAATTTTTGTCACTTGCACTGTCTCTTTTCCTAATAGGAGATCTAGTATTGCACTCTCTCTAGTTGGGACCACTATGTACTGATTAAGGAAACTTTCCTGAACACATTTGACAAACTCTATCCCATCCGGTCCTTTTACATTTTGGGAGTCTCAGTCAATATATGGAAAGTTAATATCACCTACTATCACAACCTTATGTTCCTTGTCACAGTCTGTGATCTCTTCACAAGTTTGCTCCTCTAAATCCTGCGGACTGTTAGGTGGTCTATAGTATAATTCCATTAATGTGACTATCACCTTTTTAATCCTGAGTTCCACCCATGTAGCCCCAGTAGATGAGCTCTCCAGTCGTCCTGTGTGAGCATTGATGTGGCGTTTTCTCTGACTAGAAGTGCTACCCCTCTCCCCTTAATCCCTCCTTCTCTATCATATCTAAAGCAACACAACCTTACAACATTGAGCTGCCTGTCCTGCCCCTCCTGCAATCAAATCTCACAATAGTCACAATGTCATAAATCCATGCTCTCCGCTCATTTGCCTTTTCTGCAATACTCCTTGCATTGAAATATGCACAATTCAGAACATTAGTCTCACTATGCTCAATACTTCCATGCCTGACTTTGTATGTAGGCTTAACAAATCCTTTCCCCACAACCATTCCACTATCATTGTTGATGCGCTGGTTCCTATCCCCCTGCAACTCTAGTTTTATCCCATTTACAGCACTAGCAAACATTCTGCAAGGAAATTAGTCACCCTCCAGTTCCAGTGCAAACCGTCCCTTCTGTACAGGCCCCACCTTCCCTAGAAGAGAGTTTAATGCAGACATCCCACCCTGCAAAAACTCATTTCAGGGAGGTAGCACCACCACCCCGCCCCCCACAACCCCATATCCCCCCCCCAATCGACCTCCAAGGGTGTATGTATACAGGACATTTGATTATGAAATAACACAACAATTTATTTGATCACATATTGAAACTAATTACACACATATATATATATATTCCTTGTTGAGTATTTTGTTGGCAATCTCAATGCTAATAGCTAAATGCTAATACAAATAGCTTTTCTATTTCTTTAACAAACTTTCCTTGTACTGTGATGTGGTTTGCTTAGCAGATTTGAGCATTTTGCCGGAAGTCTCAACCTCATAGCAGTCTGTGTCAATGAATTTGTTAATTTTGCAAGACATCAGATTCACAAGTGTTTTGTGAGGCAGCTGACTTCTGAATTCTGACTTAATGTGATGTACCATGCTGAATGCCCTTTCTACATCACATGTAGGACATCAATAGAGTAGCTCCTTAGCAGCTAGCCTGCTAGTTTAAATAACGTTAGCTATGCTAATGAATGAATGACACCTGTTAAACTCACCTCAACATGTCTTTTACAGTCATTTAACCCACCATGGGCAATAGAAAAGTCACTGTTGCAAACAGTGCAGCAGGCAACACTGTCATTATTTTTGACCCCTATTAGGCAGGGGTACACTTTAGTGTAGTCTGGGGTGAAGTATGTTTTATATTTTCTTTTTTTGGAACACTCTGCCATGGCTGCAGGACACTAAACTGAACTGATGGACAGTGAAAGAGAGAGAGAGAGAGAGAGAGAGAGAGAGAGAGAGATCGACTGTAAAGCCCGCCCGCAGAGAAAACTGATAAGTCTACGTAGCACAAAGAGAGACCAATCAGGATGCTCTCTCTGTCACTCTCACGCTACGTCTGTCACTCGCTCTCTCTGTCTCTCTCTCTCTCCCTCTCGCTCGCTCACTCTCAAATAGTCAATTTCCGAGATATTGTATATAATTTGTGGACGTCAGGGAGCTGCTATCAATATGTGGGAGACTCCCGGAACTTCCGGGAGAGGTGGGATGTCTGTTAATGATCCAAAAATCCGAGGCCCTCCGTCCTGCACCGTCTCCTTAACCACATATTAAACTATATGATTTTCCTATATCTCGCTTCACAAGCACGTGGCATGGATAGCAATCCTGAGACACAATCCTAGTGACCCTGTCCTTTAGCTTAGCACCTAACTCCCTGAACTCACTTTTCAGGACTTTGTCACCCTCCCTGCTCACATGAACCATGACTGCTGGCTGCTCACCTTCCCACTTAAGAATGCTGTGGACTCAGTCCGAGATGTTTCTGACCCTGGCACCCAGGAGGCAGCGTACAATCTCTGAAACTCAACCTTGTCCACAGAACCTACTGCCTGTACCCCTAACCAATGAATCTCCTATCACCAAGCTCGCCTCTTCTCTCCCTTCCCTTCTGAGCCACAGATTTTCCTCAGAAGTTGTTACTGTATTTTCATGTAATATTATTTATTGCCTAGTAATAATCAAAATGGATGGTGATCAAACTTTTAACTTGATTTTGAAATTTAAAAAATCTACAGATGCTAGAAATCTGAAATAAATGAAATAAAGCTGGAGATGCTGAACGGGTCTGACAGCATCAGTGGAGAGAGATCGTTAACCTTTCACTGGTGATCTTTTGTAAGCACTGATCTTTCATCTGTTTTTAGATTAGTATAAATTGTCTGGCTAGGAGCAAAGGAGAACAATGGATATTCAGCATTATAATCCTCAAATTGTTCCATTTTTAGAGGTGTAGAGTCCTATGGCACAGAAGCAGGCTGTCTGTGTCAGCTATCAGTTTTTATCTGCTCCCACATTCCTGTCAACTTCCTGTAAACTCTATCTCTCACCCTCATATTAGGGGGAATTTACAGAGGCTAATTAACTCTCCAATCTAGAAAGCTTTGTCCACTGAAACCCTTAGAAAGAATTGAGGACAAATATGCATGCAGCCTGGATTCATTAAGAAATCTAGAGAGCTCCACTTGTAACAGATTACATCTGGTCCATAATTATTTGACAGTAGTAACAGATTACATCTGGTCCATGATTATTTGACAAATAATCAGCTGGATCTTGGTCAGAAGGTCAGAGCTAGCCACTTCACTTCAGGAAAAGCCTTGATAGGACAGTTGGCATTCAGCCCCAGTGTTTCCATTCAGTATTTAACCCCACCCCTCCCCCACCCACTGCCTGCCCATTTATAGGACCCTGTCACTCAAATCCCTGGGATGCTGGTCATAAAAGACAGAAGGCATTACAGACAGCCAGTTGGAATCTCCAGCCGGGGTAAAGGAGGGCAGACTCCTGTGCTAAGGACACACATCCCAGAGGATTTTCTGCAAAGACTATGTATGCTCAGCTGCAAATAGTTCCAACAGCACCGTGCTACCACCACCACCATGAATACTGATCTGTAATCCACAGCTGTTCTCACTGAAAGGGAATCATCATTTCAGTCGGGTTGAATAACTGTGATGTCAGCTCAGAGTAAGAACTCCCACCACTGATGCCAGTTTCAAGTTGGCTGCTGTTAAAGCAGATTTCAGTCATATTGCACTGAATGGGCTGATTCAGATCCTGGCTGGTCCCATGCCAACTCCACACACTGGCCAAGGGAAGCGGGAACTGGAATAACAAACAAGGCCAAGTGAAAATAGTCAAACGTTTCTCATTGCTTAAAGACCTTGAACTGCACTGTGGTTGCTGACTGGCCCCTGAACCAGGGATGGTAAACATAGATAACTCTTGATCACCGTCTGATGTCACCTGCTCGAAAGCATGCAGCCTTGGCTATATATCCTGCTGGACTGCTGATACACAAAGAAAAGCCACTGAGGGGAGGTATCGAAGGGCTACTGAAGGCTATTAATTTGTATCCCAGCAAGAAGCAGGAGAGCAGAGTAAATTAGGGGGTGGGTTTGGAGGGGGCGGTGGGAATTCAAGTGAAGTAGAGTCGGAATGAATTTATTAGCGTAATACATATATTGGCCTTACTGTAAACTTGCACAGAGACTGCAGCTGTTCTATTTATAATAAGATCTCAATCCTACAATGAACTACCACTTCTCTGAAACTATAATTTGAAGAAAACCCCAGTCACTCACAGAAAAATTTTGTGAAGTGTGTCATACCATCAGAAGCTCAAAAGAGCTTCTAAATAGCCCCCTGGAGGATTCCAGGATCGGGAAATTTAAGTGATGAGGCAAAGCCATTAAAATGAACCTCTTTCACTTTAGGAAAAAAATAAAAAGTTGAAAATTGCCCTGGACTTTTAAATGTTAGGGAGCATAGATTATGTCAATTAAATTAAATTATTTAACTGAGCCCTTAAGTGCAATGTTGGAGGTCTGGAAACAGACTGAGAGTTTTGACTGAGCTTGGAGATGTGCCTGCCAGAAACAGTGGTAGATATTTGCACAGACATCTCATAAGAAAAAAGTTAATATAAATTACTTAATCCAAAAAATATCTGGTTGAGAATGGGTCTATTGTTTATCATGTACTTGGGCTGGAGACAAGTCGAGGCTGCAGGGAAGTGGCTTTGGATCAAGTGGTAGAGATTTTAGAATTAGTGGGCTAGTCTTGTACTTTGCTGGATACATTTTTATTTAATCTATGGAAGGACATTAAATTGATAGGATCAAGACTATAGCAGTATAGAATAGAAATTGCTTATCAGAAGGACAGGTTTAGTGGGTTGAGTTTGGTTCCTGGCAAACTTTGCAGACAGAAAAATATTCAAAACTCTGGAGATTGAGGAATTTCACTGGGTTAAGTAAGAGTGAAAAATAAAATATATAACATATTGTTGAGAGTATTTGGTTAGATGTAGGAGAGAAAACACACATGATCCACATTTGAACTTGTAATTTATGGACTTTCTACCTCTCCCTATATGTGAAAGCTCTTTGAATGACTCATTTCTCCTGTAATTCACAAATCACAATGTTTCTGGCCTGCTTTACAAAGGTGGGGAGAATGCATGGTGCTACTAAGCTAATAGTAAATGGCCTAAATAAAAAAGTTCAAATCTGATGATCACAAGCCCCAAGGATATGCTCTCACAAAGTTATCTATGTTTACCATCCCCGGTTCAACTCATAAGGGAGAATGAGGTGGTGATAGATGAGAGCTACAGGGAGGTAGTCACACCTAGGCTGTTGGAAGCAGGTCGTTGGGTGACAGTCAGAGGGGGGAAAGCGAAGGTGAGCAGACAGGTAGTGCAGAGCACCCCTGTAGTCATTCCCCTGAATAATAAGTTTACCGTCCTGGATACAGTTGGCGGGGACGACTGACCAGGTGTGAGCCATGCTGGCAGGGCCTTGGGCACTGAGTCTGACCCTGTGGTGCAGAAGGGTGGGACGGAGAAGAGGAGAGCTGTCATCATTGGAGACTCTATAGTCAGGGGAGCAGACAGGAGATTTTGTGGATGTGAGAAGGACAACCGCATGGTTTGTTGCCTCCCGTGTGCCAGGGTCCAGGATGTCTCTGACCGGGTGCACGACATCCTGGTACGAGAGGGAAAGCAACCAGAAGTCATGATACATGTTGGGACCAACGACATAGGCAGGAAGAGGGATGAGGTCCTGAAGTATGAGTTTCAGGAACTAGGCAGAAGGCTGAAGAACAGGACCTCAAGGGTGGCGTTCTCAGGATTGCTGCCAGTGCTACGTGACAGTAATGGTAAGAATTGGAGGAGATAGCAGTTGAATGCGTGGCTGTGGAGTTGGTGCAGGGAGCAGGATTTTAGATTTTTAGATCATTGGGATCTCTTCTGGGGAAGGTGGGACCTGTACAGATTGGATGGGTTGCACCTGAACTCGAGGGGGAGCAATATCCTTGCAGGTAGGTTTGCTAGCATGGTTCGGGAGGGTTTCAACTAATTTGCTAGGGGGATAGGACCCAGAGCGATAGAGCAGTGAAAGAAGTGCATGGAGTAAAGCCAGATCTAACATACAGAGAGGCTTTGAGGAAAGAGAAGCAGAATAAATGGTGTAAAGATAGTAAGGTAGAAGGGCTGAAATGTGTGTACCTCAATGCAAGAAGCATCAGGAACAAAGGTGATGAACTGAGAGCTTGGATACGTACATGGAATTATGATGTAGTGGCCATTACAGAGACTTGGCTGGCACCAGGGCAGGAATGGATTCTCAATATTCCTGGATTTCAGTGCTTTAAAAGGGATAGAGAGGGTGGAAAAAGGGGAAGAGGGGTGGCATTACTGGTCAGGGATACTATTACAGCTACAGAAAGTGTGGGTAATGTAGCAGGATCCTCTTTTGAGTCAATATGGGTGGAAGTCAGGAACAGGAAGGGAGCAGTTACTCTATTGGGGGTATTCTATGGCCCCCCTGGTAGCAGCAGAGATACAGAGGAGCAGATTGGGAGGCAGATTTTGGAAAGGTGCAAAAATAACAGGGTTGTTATCATGGGTGACTTTAACTTCCCTAATATTGATTGGCACCTGATTAGTTCCAAGAGTTTAGATGGGGCAGAGTTTGTTAAGTGTGTCCAGGACGGATTCCTGTCACAGTATGTGGACAGGCCGACCAGGGGGAATGCCATACTAGATCTAGTACTAGGTAATGAACTGGGTCAGGTCACAGATCTCTCAGTGGGTGAGCATCTGGGGGACAGTGACCACCGCTCCCTGGCCTTTAGCATTATCATGGAAAAGGATAGAATCAGAGAGGACAGGAAAATTTTTAATTGGGGAAAGGCAAATTATGAGGCTATAAGGCTAGAACTTGTGGGTGTGAATTGGGATGATGTTTTTGCAGGGAAATGTACTATGGATATGTGGTCGATGTTTAGAGATCTCTTGCGGGATGTTAGGGATAAATTTGTCCTGGTGAGGAAGATAAAGAATGGTAGGTTGAAGGAACCATGGGTGACAAGTGAGGTGGAAAATCTAGTCAGGTGGAAGAAGGCAGCGTACATGCGGTTTAGGAAGCAAGGATCAGATGGGTCAATTGAGGAATATAGGGAAGCAAGAAAGGAGCTTAAGAAGGGGCTGAGAAGAGCAAGAAAGGGGCATGAGAAGGCCTTGGCGAGTAGGGTAAAGGAAAACGCCAAGGCATTCTTCAATTATGTGAATAAAAAAAGATGACAGGAGTGAAGGTAGGACCAATTAGAGATAAAGATGTGCCTGGAGGCTGTGGAAGTGAGCAAGGTCCTCAATGAATACTTCTCTTCGGTATTCAGCAATGAGAGGGAACTTGATGATGGTGAGGACAATATGAGTGAGGTTGATGTTCTGGAGCATGTTGATATTAAGGGAGAGGAGGTGTTGGAGTTGTTAAAATACATTAGGACGGAATATTCCCCAGGCTGCTCCACAAGGCGAGAGAAGAGATTGCTGAGCCTCTGGCTAGGATCTCTATGTCCTCGTCGTCCACGGGAATGGTACCGGAGGATTGGAGGAGGGCGAATGTTGTCCCCTTGTTCAAAAAAGGTGGTAGGGATAGTCCGGGTAATTATAGACCAGTGAGCCTTACGTCTGTGGTGGGAAAGCTGTTGGAAAAGATTCTTAGAGATAGGATCTATAGGCATTTAGAGAATCATGGTCTGATCAGGGACAGTCAGCATGGCTTTGTGAAGGGCAGATTGTGTCTAACAAGCCTGATAGAGTTCTTTGAGGAGGTGACCAGGCATATAGATGAGGGTAGTGCAGTGGATGTGATCTATATGGATTTTAGTAAGGCATTTGACAAGGTTCCACACGGTAGGCTTATTCAGAAAGTTAGAAGGCATGGGATCCAGGGAAGTTTGGCCAGGTGGATTCAGAATTGGCTTGCCTGCAGAAGGCAAAGGGTGGTGGTGGAGGGAGTACATTCATATTGGAAGATGTGACTAGTGGTGTCCCACAAGGATCTGTTCTGGGACCTCTACTTTTCGTGATTTTTATTAACGACCTGAATGTGGGGGTAGAAGGGTGGGATGGCAAATTTGCAGATGACACAATGGTTGGTGGTGTTGTAGATAATGTAGAGAATTGTCAAAGATTGCAGAGAGACATTGATAGGATGCAAAAGTGGGCTGAGAAGTGGCAGATGGAGTTCAACCCGGAGAAGTGTGAGGTGGTACACTTTGGAAGGACAAACTCCAAGGCAGAGTACAAAGTAAATGGCAGGATACTTGGTAGTGTGGAGGAGCAGAGGGATCTCGGGGTACATATCCACAGATCCCTGAAAGTTGCCTTACAGGTGGATAGGGTAGTTAAGAAAGCTTATGGAGTGTTAGCTTTCGTAAGTCGAGGGATAGAGTTTAAGAGTTGTGATGTAATGATGCAGCTCTATAAAACTCTGGTTAGGCCACACTTGGAGTACTGTGTCCATTTCTGGTCACCTCACTATAGGAAGGATGTGGAAGCATTGGAAAGGGTACAGAGGAGATTTACCAGGATGCTGCCTGGTTTAGAAAGTATGCATTATGATCAGAGATTAAGGGAGCTAGGACTTTACTCTTTGGAGAGAAGGAGGATGAGAGGAGACATAATAGAGGTGTACAAGATAATAAGAGGAATAGATAGAGTGGATAGCCAGCGTCTCTTCCCCAGGGCACCACTGCTCAATACAAGAGGACATGGCTTTAAGGTAAGGGGTGGGAAGTTCAAGGGGGACATTAGAAGAAGGTTTTTTACTCAGAGAGTGGTTGTTGCATAGAATGCACTGCCTGAGTCAGTGGTGGAGGCAGATACACTAGTGAAGTTTAAGAGACTACTAGACAGGTATATGGAGGATTTTAAGGTGGGGGCTTATATGGGAGGCAGGGTTTGAGGATCAGCACAACATTGTGGGCCGAAGGGCCTGTACTGTGCTGTACTATTCTATGTTCTATGTTCTATGTTCTATGTTCTATATGATTGAAAAACCATTGGCTTAAATTTTGTTAACATTCTTCGGTCTGATATCAGGGCAAGTGGCATTTCATGTGATATGGCATAAGATGTAAGGGAGTTACAGGAAGGTCTTTTCACTTAAATCTTCTCCCTACCCTATTATGGAATCTCCAAATGGCTTTTTGTTACCTCCTCCTGCTTTACCACTGAGATTGGGAACTCAATAACCAGTGATTGGCTATTCACAGACTAAGTATGTTAATCTGCAGTATTAAATGTAGATTGCTACTTCAGATCTGTTTAACAATGAGATGACCCTTTAATAAACTGCAACGTTCCTCACAATAATACAAAAGATCCTGCAGATGTGGAAAACTTGAACAACACTAATTGCTGGAGGAACTCAGCAAGTCAGACAACATCTAAGGAGGAGATTAAACAGTTGACTTTTCAAGCCAAGTCCCTTCATGTGTCCTGATGAAGGGTCCCGGCCTGAAACATCGACTATTTATTCTCCTCCATAGATGTTGCCTGACATGCTGAGTTCCTTCAGCATTTTGTGCATGTTACTCAACATTTCTCACAAAATCTATGGACTATTCTACTTCATTTTAGCCATGAAGAGATGAATCCTCCTGTGTTTGTGTTCTCAGTAAATAAAAGCAGAAAGTTTCTTATCCTCAGACATTGTAACTAATCCTCTGCTGTATAAGCTGTGCACTGCACGATATATTGAGCAAGGAACAAATCAATGTGATTTAGTATAGTGTATGAAACAAAGTATGTGGAATCTTGGTTTCCTTAGAGAGCTGCCACATCAAGTTCTTTGAAGTTGTGGGCTTCTGATATAAAGGAGGAATAAGACACTGAAAAGCACAAATCGAAGGAGTTTCTCAGCTATCTGTGTACAGATGACACAGTTATACATAATGTTTACACAATGAGGAAAAAGTGTTTGATTTTGTCTCAAAATGACCCAGGCACTAAGACAACAGCAGAGAATCCAACCCTTACACTTGGAACTTTTCTTAATAATAGTTGTGAGGGTAATGACAATTCGTTGTTCTCAAAGGTGAATTATTTGCCTGTATATTAATACTTGCTAAATATTTGCAGTGATTCAGTGAGTTACTAACATCTGGTATGATTATGCTCAAGGCAGGTGAGGTTTTAGTCTAATGGCGATCGAATGCTCATACCTTTGCTTCGTTGAATCTCCAATGTGGAACAATTGAACAGATAGTGAGACATGATTTACTACAAATTATTGAGTTGTTCCATTTTGCAGTAAGTTGAACAAACATAGCAACAATTTGCAAGAGGAATCAATTATTTATAACCAATATCTTATGATACCCACATTATTTCAATGAATTACCTTAATAAATGTTATACCTAATGTAACACATCATTTATATTTCGTCCTTCAGTGAGGACATTGTCCTTCTTCATGTCTTTTGCTGTACAAGGACTTCAGCAGTTCTCCCTTTTTAAGGAAGCTTTCTCCAGTGTAACTAATAATAAATCTGTTTGGCCTTCTCAAGATTCCTTCACCTATTCTGGCAATGACTGCTCGTGAAATATAAACCTATCAAATATTGAAAGGCCTAGATAGAGTGGATGTGGAGAGGATGTTTCCAGTAGTGGGAGAAGTCTAGAACCAGCAGCACAGCCCCTGAGCAGAGGGATGTCCATTTAGAACACAGATAAGGAAGAATTTCTTTAGCCAGTGGGTAGTGAATCTGTGGAATTCAATACCACATACGTCTGTGGAGGCTAAGTCTTTTGGTATATTTAAAATGGAGCTTGATAGGTTCTTGATTAGACCATAAAATGTAGGAGAAAAAATAAGCCATTTAGCCCATTGAGTCTGCTCTGCCATTCCATTATGGCTGATTTATTCTCTCTCTCAACCCTATTCCCCTGTTTTCTTCTCAAAACTTTTGACATCCTGACCAATCAAGAACCTATCTATCTCCACGTTAAATATACCCAACGATTTGGCCTCCACAGCCATCTGTGGCAATGATTACCACAGATTCACTACTCTATGGCTAAAGAAATTCTTCTTTGTCTCTGTTCTAAATAGAGGTCCCTCTGTTCTGAGGCTGTGTCCTATTGTCCTAAACTCCCCCACTACAGAAAACAATTTCTCCACATCCACTCTATTAAGGCCTTTCAATGTTCAATAGGTTACAATGAGATCTCCCTTTTTTTTTACTAAACTCAAGTAGTGTGCCTCAGGGATCTGTTCTGGGACCCTTACTCTTCGTGATTTTTATAAATGACCTGGATGAGGAAGTGGAGGGATGAGTTAGTAAGTTTGCTGATGACACAAAAGTTGTGGGTGTTGTGGATAGTATGGAGGGCTGCCAGAGGTTACAGCGGGGCATTGATAGAATGCAAAACTGGGCTGAGAAGTGGCAGATGGAGTTCAACCCAGATAAGTGTGAAGTGGTTCATTTTGGTAGGTCAAATATGATTGCAGAATATGGTAAGACTCTTGGCAGTGTGGAGGATCAGGAGGATCAGAAGGATCTTCGGGTCCGAGTCCACAGGACGCTCAAAGCAGCTGCGCAGGTTGACTCTGTGGTTAAGAAGGCATACGGTGTATTGGCCTTCATTAATCGTGGAATTGAATTTAGGAGCCGAGAGGTAATGTTGCAGCTATATAGGACCCTGGTCAGACCCCACTTGGAGTATTGTGCTCAGTTCTGGTCACCTCACCACAGGAAGGATGTGGAAACCATAGAAAGAGTACAGATGAGATTTACAAGGACGTTGCCTGGATTGGGGAACATGCCTTATGAAAACAGGTTGAGTGAACTCGGCCTTTTCTCCTTGGACTGACGGAGGATGAGAGGTGACTTGACAGAGGTGTATAAGATGATGAGAGGCATTGATTGTGCAGATAGTCGGAGGCTTTTTCCCAGGGCTGAAATGGCTGCCACAAGAGGGCACAGGTTTAAGGTGCTTGGAAGTAGGTACAGAGGTGATGTCAGGGGTAAGTTTTTTACGTAGAGAGTGGTGAGTGCATGGAATGGGCTGCCGGCAACGGTGGTGGAGGTGAATACGATAGGGTCTTTTAAGAGACTTTTGGATAGGTACATGGAGCTTAGAAAAATAGAGGGCTATGGGTAACCCTAGTAATTTCTAACGTAGGGACATGTTTGGCACAACTTTGTGGGCCGAAGGGCCTGTATTGTGCTGTAGGTTTTCTATGTTTCTAAGTGAGGCCCGGAGCCATCAAATGCTCCTCGTATGTTAACCTTTTCACTTTGCAGACCCCCTGCTTCAGCGACATAACTTGCCCTTCCACCTATTTTGTACTATACACCGACTTGATCACAAAACCATGAATTCAGTCTTCCAAACCATTGACCCATACTGTAACATGAAAAGAAGTGGTCCCAATACAGACCTTTGTGGAACACCACTAGTCACAGCCAACCAGAAAAGACCCCCTTGCGGCACCGTGTCAAAGGCCTTCTGAAAATCCAAGTGAACAAAATCCACAGACCCTCCTTTGTCTATCTTGCCTGTTATTTTCTCAAAGAATTACAATAGATTTATCAAGCACGATCTCCCTTTAAGGAAAGTATGCTGACTAGGGCCTATTTTATCATGTACCTTCAAGTACCCTGAAAACACATCTTTAATAACAGACTCCAACATCTTCCCAACCACTAAAGTCAGGTTAACTGGCCTGCAGTTTCCTTTCTTCTTCCTCCCTCCCTTCTTAAAGAGTGGAATGGCACTTGCAATTTTCTGATTCTCCAGAACCATTCCAGAATCTAGTGATTCTTGAATGATTATTACCAATGTCTCCACAATCTCTTCAGCAACCTCTTTCAGAACCCTGGGGTGTAATCCATCTGGCCCAGTTGACTTATCTATCTTCAGACCTTTCTGCTTCCCAAGCACCTTCTTCTTAGAAATAGCAACTATGTTCACTTCTTCCCCATCACACTTTCAAATTTCTGGCATACTGCCAGTGTCTTCTACAGTGAAGACTGATGAAAAATTCTTATTAAGTTGATCTGCCATTTCCTTGTCCCACATTACTATCTCTCCAGTGTCATTTTCCAGTGGTCCAAAACCAAATCTTACCTCTCTTTTACTCTTTATGTCTCAGAAAAAAACTTTTGAACATAGAACATAGAAATTTTGCAGCACATTACAGGCCCTTCAGCCCACAATGTTGTGCCAACCATGTAACCTACTCTAGAGACTGCCCTAGAATTTCCCTAGAGCATGGCCGACTATTTTTGGTATCCTCTTTCTTACTATTACCTAGCTTACTTTCATATTTCATCTTTTTTCTCCTTATGGCTTTTCCAGTTGCCTTCTGTTGGCTTTTAAAAGCTTCCCAATCCTTTAAGCTCCCAATATTTTTTGCTATATTATATACCCTCACTCTTGCTTTTATGCTGTCTTTGACTTCCCTTGTCAGCCATGGTTGTGTCATCTTCCCTTTAGATTACTTCTTCATCTATCCTGCACCTTCCAAATTGCTCCCAGAAACTTCTGCCAATGCTGTCCTGGTGTTATCCTAGCTAGAATCCCCTTCCAATCAACTTTGGCCACCTCCTCTCTCATCCCTCTTTAATTCCCCATATTCCACAGTAATACTGATACACTTGATTTTATCTTCTCCCTTTCAAGCTACAGGATGAATGCTATCTTATGGTCATTGTCTCCTAAGGGTACCTTTACCTTAAGCTTCCAATTCAAATCTGGTTCATTACACAAGACTCAATCCAGAATAGCCTTTCCCCTACTGGGCTCAACCGCAAGCTGTTCCAAAATGCCATCTCATTGCCATTCTACAAATTCCCTCTCTTGGGTTCCAGCACAACCTGATTTTCCCAATCTACGTGAATATTGAAATCCCTCAGGATTATCTTAACATTATTCTTCTTACATGTCTTTTCTATCTCTCATTATAATTTGTATTCCACATCCTGACTTCTGTATATAACTCCCATCAGGGACTTTTTACCTTTGCGGTTTCTTAACTCTGCCCACAGGAATTCCACATCCTCCGATCTTATGTCACCTCTTTTAA
The DNA here is from genome assembly GCF_030028105.1 of Mobula birostris. Classification (NCBI taxonomy): domain Eukaryota; kingdom Metazoa; phylum Chordata; class Chondrichthyes; order Myliobatiformes; family Myliobatidae; genus Mobula; species Mobula birostris. Next base: position 92,950,843 of record NC_092379.1, read on the forward strand.
AGATTTCATTTATATTTTTATCAAGAGCCACTCTGCACCCCCCCCCCCCGCCTGCCAGCCTGTCCTTCCAATAAAATGTGTATCCCTGAATGTTAAGCTCCCAACTATAATCTTCTTTCAGCCATGACTCAGTGATGCCCACAATGTCATACCAGCCATTCTTGACAAGATCATCTGCCCTATTCTGTATACTGCATGTATTCAAACATAACACTTTCAGTCCTGTATTCATCTTCCTTTTCGATTTTGCCCCCATGTTACACTTCAGCTCATCCCACTGAAGACAATTTTTCCCTGTCATTTGCCTGTCCTTCCTCACAGTCATTAGTAAGGGTGCCAAATATTACGGGAAGAATACAGGAGAATGGAGTTGACAGGGATAATAAATTAGCCATGGTGGAATGCTGGAGCAGACTCAATGGGCCAAATGGCCTAATTCTGCACCTTTATTTTACGGTCTTGTGGTCTTATTGTCTCCTTTGTCTGTGGTAGCCTAATCATCTTATCATCTTTTGCTGTTTTATATGTTTATCAGTAGCAAATTCTGCATTACTGATTAAGATTGGAAAGCTAAGAGTTAAGTACTGTTTCGCTGAAATGAATAGCAAATATCAGTGAACCAGTTGATTTCGTTATTACTTTTTTCCTGGTGAACATTTTTTTCCCAGTTGGGTGGGGGGAATGTTCTGGAATCGTTAATTTAAACACTTCTGACAGATTCCAGGTATGATTATGAGGAGGGTCAAAGTGACCATTGTCCACCTTTGGTGCCTGCAATAGTGGAATCGAGCTGCTATGTACAGTCAGCCAGTGGCCCCACAAAGTAAAAGAAAAGGTCCAAATGGACAGATGTCACATGCTGACTCCAGTGGGAAAAACGAAAAGAAGGAATTTGCATTTATCTTGTGCATTCCATCACCTCACAACTTATATAACTGCTTTGCGTTTGATTAAATTGTTTGGAAGTATAGCCATGGTAATCATGTTGGCAAGTTCAGTAATTGATCTGTGCACAGGCTAAAGATGGGAAACTGAATAATTTGTGTGTGTGACGTTGATACGCAGATAAATGCTGGCTACGGCACTGACAGAGCTCCTCTGTTATTATTCAAACAGTGTATGCAAAGCACCATAGGAACAATAAGCACCAACACATATATCAGATGCACCGAAACATCCCTGGTAGTGCGTCGGATGTGTTTTGCATCATACTTGAGCAGGTGCTGCGAATGGGAAATCTGTGCATTTTTAGAGTAATGTAGGTGAAGGAATATTTGTGGAGAAACATGTGGAGGATGTAAAAAAAAAGATTATTAATGCAGTGGGCAGGTTTCCAAAGGAGAACAAGGTCTCTTCTATGAGAGACTTTGCTGAATGTCTCTCGCATTTGGCAAGGGTTCTCTTCCGCAGCCTCTTCAAGCACCTCCTAATCCATTTGTTGGTCCTGCTACTGCAGCTGCACAGTTACTTATGCCAGGATCTTCATCATGATGCTCTGTGCAGGGTATAGTAGCTCCAAACTTTAGACATACTCTATAGGAAATCCAGATATATAGCACATGTACTAATTGAACACAGATTCTATATGGCTCATGAATTATTAAATGAAACATGGACCTCAGAATGCCCTAATTAATCTGACTTCCTCAAATAAATCAGTTATCAAACTAAAGTCAAGTGTGTGGTTTTGATCAGCAAGAATCCTCTTTACTTTTAGGCTCCATTATAGTTTGGGGCACTTGATAGGCTGAAATTGGAAGCATTATAACTGTTTACTATCAACCAGGGTTTAATCATCACCAACACTTTAATTTAAAGGGTGCACTAGATGGACAAGGCAATGGGGTGCCAGTAACCTTAGGTTTGGGTCATATTTATCAGAATCAGAATCAGGTTTATTATCACCGGTATGTAATGTGAAATTTGTTAATTTAGCAGCAGCAGTTCAATGCAATACATAATCTAGAAGAAAAAAACAAAATAAAATAATAATAATAATAATAAATAAGTAAATCAATTACAGCATACGTATATTGAATAGATTAAAAATCATGCAAAAAACAGAAATAATATATATTAGAAAAGTGAGATAGTGTCCAAGAGTTCAATGTCCATTTAGGAATCAGATGGCAGAGGGAAAGAAGCTGCTCCTGAATCGCTGAGTGTGTCTTCAGGTTTCAGTACCTCCTACCTGATGGTAACAGTGAGAAAAGGGCAGGCCCTTGGTGCTGGAGGTCCTTAATAATGGACGCTGCCTTTCTGAGACACCGCTCCTTGAAGATGTCCTGGGTACTTTGTAGGCTAGTGCCCAAGATGGAGCTGATTAAATTTACAACCCTCTGCAGCTTCCTTCGGTCCTGAGCAGTAGACCCTCCATACCAGACAGTGATGCAGCCTGTCAGAATGCTCTCTACGGTACACCTATAGAAGTTTTTGAGTGTATTTGTTGACGTACCAAATCTCTCCAAACTCCTAATGAAGTCCAGCTGCTGTCTTGCCTTCTTTATAACTGCATCAATATATTGGGACCAGGTTAGATCCTCAGAGATCTTGACACCCAGGAACTTGAAACTGCTCACTCTCTCCACTTCTGATCCCTCTAAGAGGATTGGTATGTGGTATGTGAGGATTGGTATTAGTTGCTTTTGAACCCTAAGGCTATGGGCACAAGTGAATTGACATCAAACATTTTATTAATCAAGTCATGCTGCCAGTGATTGAGCCAGAGACTGGATCCATAGGAATCATAGGAAGTGTTGAGGATGGGATAAATTGTGGAGATGGGATAGAAATTGGAATGAGGAAGTTGTGGGACAATCGGCTTCTGCTGCGGCCAAATTGGGAGGAAAAGTCAAAGGTGATGTGGTTTTGGAACAGGCAAGGAAAATGTCTGGCCTTGTGGTAAGGCTGTGAAAGAAGGATCCTGGCCATGATGGAGTGAGTGATTTGGAGAAGAGTTTGGATGCTCGTCCACCTAACTCAGCTGCGAGGCTGGATCACTCCAAGTTCTGAGGTGATTTAGTGAGATTGAGAAAGGCTCCGGGCTGTGCAGCCCAAGGGTACCGTGGCGCCGGGGTCTGGATCCGAAAGCAAGGCACTACTCGGTGTTGGAACGATTTAAACGCTGGCCCAGGTAGACTCGAAGCCCAAGTGTCGGGAACGGAGGCGAGGGTCAGGCCGATTACGCTTGCTCAGTTGTGAATGTTCATTCTTTCTTTCTCTGCGGCACTGAGACTGTGATCTGATCCAGTTGCTCTACGGTTTTGCCCTACTGGCGCAATGAATTGGGATCGAGGCTTGGGCCTACTCCAGCTGCTCCAGGAACCCAGTCCGGTTCAGAACGCTGTTGGCTTGCTTCAATTGTTTGCATGATTTGTGGGTCTTTTTGCTCTCTTTCTCTGTGCAGCGAATTTTGGACTTTTTTATTAAAAATTGAGTTATTTGGGTATCTTGCTTTGTAGCTACCTGTAGGCTGAGAAATCTCAAGGTGTGTAAGACCAAAAGACCATAAGACAAAGGAGCAGAAGTCGGCCATTCGGCCCATCGTGTCTGCTCCGCCATTTTATCATGAGCTGATCCAATCTCCCATTTAGTCCCACTCCCCCACCTTCTCACCATAACCTTTGATGCCCTGGCTACTCAGATACCTATCAATCTCTGCCTTAAATGCACCCAATGACTTGGTCTCCACTGCTGCCCGTGGCAACAAATTCCATAGATTCACCACCCTCTGGCTAAAAAAAATTCTTCGCATCTCTGTTCTGAATGGGCGCCCTTCAATCCTTAAGTCATGCCCTCTCGTACTAGACTCCCCCACCATGGGAAAGAATTTTGCCACAATCCACTCTGTCCATGCCTTTCAACATTCGAAATGTTTCTATGAGTTCATTGGCCATATCCAGTTCATTGACTATATTTAAGAGGGAGTTAGATATGGCCCTTGTGGCCTAAGGGATCGGGGGTATGAAGGCAGGTATAGGTTTCTGAGTTGGATGATCATCCATGATCGTACTGAATGGCAGTGCAGGCTCAGGGGGCCAAATGGCCTACTCCTGCACCTATTTTCTATGTTTCTATGAGGTCCCCCCCATTCTTCTAAACTCCAAGGAATACAGTCCAAGAGCGGACAAACGTTCCTCATATGTAAACCCTCTCATTCCCAGAATCATTCTAGTGAATCTTCTCTGAACCCTCTCCAACGTCAGCACATCCTTCCTTAGATAAGGAGCCCCAAACTTCCCACAGTACTCCAAGTGAGGTCTCACCAGCGCCTTATAGAGCCTCAACATCACATCCCTTCTCCTATACTCTATTCCTCTAGAAATGAATGCCAACATTGCATTCACCTTCTTCACCAGCGACTCAACCTGGAGGTTAACCTTAAGGGTATCCTGCATGAGGACTCCCAAGTCCCATTGCATCTCAGAACTTTGAATTCTCTCCCTATTTAAATAATAGTCTGCCCGTTTATTTCTTCTGCCAAAGTGCATAACCATACACTTTCCAACATTGTACTTCATTTGCCACTTCTTTGCCCATTCTCCCAATCTATCCAAGTCTCTCTGCAGGCTCTCTGTTTCCTCAGCACTACTGGCCCCTCCACCTATCTCTGTATCACCAGCAAACTTAGCCACAAAGCCATCTATTCCATAATCCAAATCGTTGATGTACAGCATAAAAAGAAGCGGCCCCAACACGGACTCCTATGGAACACCACTGGTTACCGGCAGCCATCCAGAATGGAATCCCTTTATCCCCACTCACTGTTTCCTGCCAATCAGCCAACGCTCTATCCACCTATCCACGTATGTAACTTTCCCATAATTCCATGGGCCCTTATCTTGTTTAGCAGCTTCATGTGCGGCACCTTGTCAAAGGCCTTCTGAAAATTCCAAATACACAACATTCACAGCATCTCCCTTGTCTAGCCTACTTGTAATTTCCTCAAAAAATTTCAATAGGTTTGTCAGGCAGGATTTTCCTTTAAGGAAACCATGCTGAGTTCTGCCTATCTTGTCATATGCCTCCAGGTACTCCGTAACCTCATCCTTGATAATCGACTCCAACAACTTCCCAACCTCCGATGTCAAGCTAACAGGTCTATAATTTCCTTTTTGCTTCCTTGCCCCCTTCTTAAATAGTGGAGAGATATTTGCAATCTTCCAGTCCTCCGGAGCCATGCCAGAATCTACTGACTTTTGAAAGACCATTGCTAATACCTCTGCAATCTCCATAGCTACTTACTTCAGAACACGAGGGTGCATTCCATCTGGTCCGGGAGATTTATCTACCCGTAGACTATTCAGCTTCCTGAGTGCTTTCTCTGTCGTAATTGTGACTGCGCACACTTCTCTTCCCTGCCACCCTTGAGTGTCCGGTATGCTGCTGATGTCTTCCTCAGTGAAGACTGATGCAAAATACTCGTTCAGTTCCTCGGCCATCTCCTTATCTCCCATTACAATTTCTCCAGCATCATTCTCTATCCATCCTATATCTACTCTCACCTGTCTTTTACCCTTTATATACTTGAAAAAGCTTTTAGTATCCTCTTGGATATTATTTGCTAGCTTCCTTTCATAGTTCATCTTTTCCCTCTTAATGAGCACCTTAGTTTCCTTTTGTAAGCTTTTAAAAATTTCCCAATCCTCTGTCTTCCCACTAATTTTTGCTTCCTTGTATGCCCTCTCCTTTGCTTTAACTTTGGCTTTGACTTGTCAGCCACGGTTGCATCCTTTTTCCACTCGAAAATTTCTTCTTTTTTGGAATACATCTGTCTTGCACCTTCCTCACCGTGCATAAACTCCAGCCACTGCTGCTCTGCAGTCCTTTCCGCTAGTGTCCCTTTCCAGTCAACTTTGGCCAGTTCCTCTATCATGCCACTGTAATTTCCTTTACTCCACTGAAATACTGACACATCGGATTTCGACTTCTCTTTTTCAAATGTCACAGTGGACTCAATCATGTTATGATCACTGCCTCCTAAGGGTTCCTTCACCTCAATCTCTCTAATCACCTCCAGTTCATTACACAATACCCAATCCAGTACAGCCGATCCTCTAGTGGGCTCAACAACTAACTGTTCTAAAAAGCCATCTCGCAGACATTCTACAAATTCTCTCTCTCGAGATCCAGTGCTGACCTGATTTTCCCAATCCAGTCACATGTTAAAATCCCCCACAATTATCATAACACTGCCCTTCTGAAAAGCCTTTTCTATTTCCTGTTGTAATTTGTAGTCCACATCACTGCAGCTGTTAGGAGGCCTGTATATAACTGCCGTCAGGGTCCTTTTACCCCTGCGATTTCTTAGCTCAACCCATAAAGATTCTGCACCTTCCAATCCTATGTCACCTCTTTCTAATGATTTAATATAATTTCTTACCAATAAAGCCACACCACCCTCTCCGGCTACCTGCCTATCCTTCTGATACACCGTGTATCCTTGGATGTTCAGCTCCCAGAGAGATGCATCCTTTAGCCACATCTCAGTGATGGCCACAGTACCATCCCTGCTAATCCACAGCTGTACAACAAGATCATCCACCTTATTCCTTATGCTGCGTGCATTTAAATATAACACCTTAAGACCAGTATATGGTACTTTTTGCTTTGATTGTACTGCAACTTTATTGCACTGCAACTCATCCCAATGGCTGCAAATTTGCCTGTCCTTCCTGACAACTTTACTGCTCACTATCTTAGATTTATTTCTCTTTTCCCCCTCCTCTGCTCTATCATTCCAGTTCCCATCCTCCTGCCAAATTAGTTTAAACTCTCCCTAACAGCTCTATTAAACCTTGCCACCAGGACATTGGCCCCCTTCGGGTTCAGGTGTAACCCGTCCTCTTTCCCCAGAAGAGATCCCAATGATCCAAGAATCTGAAGCCCTGCCCCCTGCACCAGTCTCTCAGCCATGCATTAATCTGCCTGATCCTACTATTCTTGCCCTCGCTAGCACGTGGCACAGGTAGCAATCCCGAGATTTCTACCCTGGAGGTCCTGCTTCTCAGCTTCCTTCCTAACTCCTGGAAATCTCTCTTCAGGACCTCCTCCCTTTTCCTATCTATGTCATTGGTACCAACATGTACCAAGATAACTGGCTGCTCGCCCTCTCCCTTCAGAATATTCTGGACCCAATCCGAGACATCCCATACCCTGCCATCTGGGAGGCAACACATCATGTGGGTATCTCTATCAGGCTCACAGAATCTCCTGTCTGTTCCCCTGACTACGGAATCCCCTATGACTACCGCATTCCTCTTCTCCCTCCTTCCCTCCTGCACAACAGTGCCAGGCTCAGTGCCAGAGACCCGGTCACTGAGGCTGTCCCCTGTCAGGTCATCCCCCTCAACAGCATCCAAAACGAGACACTTGTTGCTGAGGGGGGCAGCCACAGGGGTGCTCTCCACTATCCGGGCATTTTCCCTCCCTCTCCTGTTTTTTGACCTCCGTAGCTTAGGGATGACCACCACCCTGTAGCTCCTGTCTATCACCTCTTCACTTTCCCTAATAAGCAGTAGGTCATCAAACTGCAGCTCCAGATCCCTAACATGGTCTCTGAGGAGCTGCATCTCGGTGCACCTGACCCAGATGTGGCCATCAGGGAGGCTGGAAGTCTCCCAGGATTCCGACATCTGTCACCCTGAACAAAGCATTAACCCTGCAGGCATGCTACCTAATTCTACAGGAATGAAACGAGGAAAAATAAGTCTACTCACCCACTTACCTCGCCAAACACACAAACTTTTTAAACCGTTAACTCGTACTGTTAGCTGTGTGAGCCCTGCTATTCCTCTGACTGTCCAGGCTGATTCGCCAGGGGGAAAAAAGAGTTGGTGCCTTGCTCACACCTCTTCCCGTTACCTCCTAAGCCTGTTGAGCCAAAGCCCCTCACTTGATACATTCTTTAATAATAAACGTTCTTTGAGTCTTCGAAGATCGCAGGCAAAGATAATTTGTGAGCAGGGGTATTGAGTAACTAAGAGGGTGGAAAGGGTTACAGATCAATACCTCAATTAAGGGGCCTCAAATTCACCAGGTTGAGTGGTCATAGGTCAGGTGACCAGAATAGGATGTCACTTGAATAATGGAGCAAGGTGCTCAGAGGATTGGTGGTCTGAGAAATTTAATCCTGGTGATTGGGTGTTGGCATTGATACTGAGAAGTAGTTGTGGGATTTGGTGGGTGATAATCAGTGCAGTTCAGGGGCAGCCAGGAAGATCAGAGGTAAGTAAGTGACAATGACCCCAGAGTTGTGCGATAGAATGTCGATTCTAAATAATGTGGAATTCCTTTCATTTGTAAGACTGCCCAGTGTAAGGCCCCATGGGAGCAATCTGGAACTCCTAGATTTGGGAATGCTGCTGTTCTACTGGCCTCAAAGAATGTTGCCATTTGTCTATTCGGAACAAATCTGATATGTTTCCTCATGCTGGATTGGCTGGAAAATAGCTGGAATATTGGCTCTGGACGGTGAGCATCTCAGTGAAGATGGCAGCAACAGCAAAACTGCAACAATGTACAAAATTCAGTCAGTCAAATCAAAAACCGCTGTCAGCAGCTAAGTCTAAAGAATACAGTATCCATGCTTCTTGAATTTTATGATTATGGAATTGAAACACGTACTGATTTAATCAATGACATTTATGAGACTGGAATAATACCAGAAGAGATGAAAAAATCAGTACTTATCACTCTTCCTAAGAATCTGGAGCAATAGAATGTGAATTACATCAGACCATAAGTTTAATGAGTCATATCACCAAGATACTTCTAAGAATTTTGATGACAAGAGCTAAAAGTAAGATACAAGCTGAAGTAGGTAAAGAACAATGTGGTTTTGTGAAAGACAAAGGTACAAGAAACACAATATTGATGTTAAGGATACTATCAGAACGAGATATTCAAGTGCAAAAAGATTTGTTTGTTTGTTTTATCGACTACACAAAAGCATTTGATAAAGTGAAGCAGAATAAGTTATTTGAAATATTACAGAAAACTCTAGATCTAGATTGAAAAGACCTCTGCCTGATCAGAAATCTGTACTGGGAACAAACTGCCGCTGTAAGAATAGATGGAGAAGTGAGTCAGTTTACAAAAATCAAGAGAGGTGTAAGACAAGGGTGTGTTTTCTCCCCTGATTTATTTGTGTACAGTGAAACAATATTACAAACAATAACAGACATCTTGGGAATCAAAGTTGGCGGTGAAAACATCAATAATTTCAGATATGCAGATGACACTGTGTTAATTACAAGTATGGAGGAAGAACTACAAAACTTAATTGATATAATTGTTGAAGAAAGTGCAAAAATGGGTCTATCTATCAATTGCAAAAAGACAGAATGTATGGTGATATCCAAAAAGAAGGAGAATCTTATCTGCAGGCTGAGAATAAATGGGGAAGACATAAACAAGTACAGAACTTTTGCTACTTAGGAAGCTGGGTGACATCAGAAAGCAGGTGCGACTTGGACATCAAAAGAATAGGGATGGCAAGAGACACCTTTACGAGAATGAAGAGTATACTGACCAATACTAAACTAGGCATGACAACACCCGCCTCAGAGTACTGAAATGTTACGTTTATCCAGTTATGTTATATGGCTCAGAATGTTGGACAATATCTAGTAACATGTGGAAACGAACTGAAGCAGCAGATATGTGGTTTTTTGAGGAGGATGCAAAGAATATCATGGACGAAACGAATATCTAACGAGGATATCATGAATAGAGCAAACACAAAAAGAGGAATAATGTATGAGATCATGAAAAGGCAACGTAACTTCATTGGACATGTGATTAGGAAAGAAGAGTTAGAATGCATGGTAATTATGGGAAAAATTGAAGGGAAGAAAGCAAGAGGAAGATCAAGACAAATGATGATGGAGACAGCCAGAGAACTAGAAATGAATACCAATGAATTGATCCACTTGACCTGAAACAGGAGTGTGTGGGCCATGGCAGTCAAAGCTCAAACTGGGCACGGCACCTGATGATGATCCATGCTTCTAGAGACTGTAATTCCCAAAGAAAAGCAAGAAACCTTCCATCCCCTTTTTCTTTTCCATAGCTTCAGAAAAGCAACTTCAATCCTGATCCCTGGAGCTATCCATATGAAGTTTGTATGTGCTTCCTGTAAGTGTTTGGCTTTCATTCAGGTGCTTCAGTTTCTTTCCACGTTCTCGGGATGTGCACGTTGGTAGTTTAGTTGGCCACAGTAAATTGCTCCTTATACGTAGGTGTGCGGCAGAACTTGAATCAGAATCAGGTTTATTATCACTAACAAATGTCATAAAATCTCCAGTAAAAGCAGAAGATTGATATAATCTGAAGAGAAATAAGTGTATAATATCTATTGTTTTGCAACAGCAGTACAGTGCAATCCTGAAAAATTACTCTAAGTTACTACAAGAATATTTCAAAAATAATAAGTAAGCAAACAGATAAATAAATAGATAGATAAATTATCAAATGAAAAAATAATACAAAAATTGAGATAGTGTTTATAAGGTTATGGCACATTCTGAAAGCTGATGGTGGAAGGGAAGAAGCTGTTCCTAAAACATTGCATCTTTGGGCTCCTGTACCTCCTCCTTGATGGTAGCAATGAGAAAAGGTGGTGACTTGGATGGTGACTGTCCTTCATGTTGGATGCTGCCTTCTTGAGGCATCGCCTTTTGAAGATTTCCTCAATGGTGGGGAGTCTCATGCCGATAGAGCTGGCTGAGTTTCCAGCCCTCTGTAGATTTTTCCAGACCAGGTGGTGATACACACTGCCAGAATACCCTCGATAATACATCTGTAGACATTTGCTAGTGTCTTTGGAGACTTCCTTGAAACATGCCAGATCTCCTCAAACTTCTAATGAATTATAGCTGCTGTTGTGCCTTTTTGTAATTGCATCAATATGTTGGGCCCAGGATAGATCTTCAGAAGTGTTGACACCCAGGAACTTGAAGCTGCTAACAATTTCCATTGCTGACCCTCGAGGAGAGCTGCTGTGTGCATTCAGTGATTGAAGATGTATTAGAACAGTCCAGCCAGTTGGTTGGCATGGGTTTTCAGTGCCCTGTCAGGTAAGCAATCGGGGCTTTTCAGATGTTAATCCTCTTGAAAAGATGTTCTGACGTTGGCTTCTGAGATAGATATCACAGGGTTGACAGATGCTACAGGGATTCACACAGCTATAATTTTATTCTCCCTTTGAAAAAGTGCATGAAAGGCACTTAGTTCATTGTGGAGCGAAGAATAACAGCCATTTATGATGTTAGCTTTCTAACTCGTTGCATCATGGCCTGGTATGGGGAAGCCACTGCACAGGATCATAAAACAGCTATGGAAAGTTGTAAGCTCAGGCATCTTCATCATGGGAGCTAGCCTCCCCAGTGCAGAGGACAGCAAAAAGCAGTACCTCAGAAAGACAGCATCCATCATTAGGGACCCCCATCAACTAGGATAAGCCCTCTTCTCATTGTTTCCATCAAGGAGGAGGTACAGGAGCCCGAATACACACACACTGAATGCTTTTTCCTCTGCATCACTCTGAATAGACAATGAACCCATGTACACCACCGCACTCCTTTTCTTCTTTGATCACTTCTTGCATGACTTATTTAAACTTTAAAATACATATTTCCTATTGTAATTTATAGTTTTTAAATTATTATGTACAAATTATTATTAACAAATTTCATAACATTTGCCAGTGATATTAAACCTGATTCTGTTTCTGCGGTTTTGCTTTGTAGGAAGTAATGGCCTGCAAAACCTGCCATAGATGACATCCATCCCACTTTGTCTCTAACTTCACTCAGAATTGCATTTTCACTCTTAAGGTAGACTTCCTTCGGTTGTACTTGAACTTCTTGTAAAGTTCTGGATCACCGGTATTGAGCCCCACAGGTTAAGCCTTTCAGCAAAATACGTATTTCCTGGTTCATCAATGGCTTCTGATTGGGTATATCCAGTGTGTTCTCAAAGTCACGCAGGTCCTGATGAAGTCAGTGACAACTATGGCATATCCTTTCACATCTGAAGATGAGTCCCAGAATATTGTTCACTCCACTGATTCAGAGCAGTCCTGTAAGACTCCTCCGCCTCCCTTGAACATAGCTTTGTGGTCCTTACCACTGGTGCTTTGGTCCTCAGTCTCTGCCTGTATGTGGGGAGTACGAGTACAGCCAGGCGATCAGACTTGCTTGCCAAAATGCGGTGTGGGAACACGGTAAGTATTCTTGATGATGGTATAACAGTGGTCAAGTACGTTTGCTCCTCTGGTTCCGCAGGTGACATGTTAGTGGTAGTTGGTTAGAGACTTCTTCAAGGTAGCCTGGTTGAAGTCCCCAAATGATTGGGAAAAGCTGGTAACAGTGCGCAGCTCCTCCAGTGCCAGCCTGACATTGGCCAGGGGTGGAATGTACTCCGGAACCAGGAACATAGCGGAAAACTCCTTTGGCAGACAGAATGGATGCCACTTTACTGCCACATGTTCCAGATTGCGGCAGCGGGACTGAGACAGAATTTATTAATCTGTGCACCAAGAAGAGTTAATCCAGAGGAAACGCCGTTGCCTCTGCATTTTTCTGACACTGCTGTCCTGTCCATGTGATGGAAGGTGAAGCTCTCGGGTTGAAAACTCCACAGAGCTGGGGCCGAGCCATGTTTCTGTGAAGCAAAGTACACAGCAGACCCTGATGCTACACAGGTACTGTAATCTTGCTCTAAGGTCTTCAATATTATCTTTTAGGAAGTGTACGTTAGCCAGAATATGGTAAAGAGTGAGGGCCTCAGGGCTCTGGGGGAGAGATGATGAGAATAGGGTGCGGGTGGGAGAATAAAATGAATTTAGCGTGGCATAAATATAAATGGGCGCATGATTGCTGCTGTGTACTTTGTGGGATGAAAGGACAATTTTCATGCTGCATGGATTTAAATTACTCTGCAACAATTAACTTCATATACACTATCCTTCTTTAATTGAGGTAGTGCAGGAAAAGCAGCTTTGCTTGATGTTTTGAATTCAAAATGTATATGTGATGTCAAAATAGCAGAAGGCATACACCTGAAGATGTGTATACTCCGATTCCACATTAGTGCCTCTGTACCTTGCCCCAGTAAACACATGCAAACCTGGACCGTAAGTTCATGGTCAGTAGTAACATCCCCACAACCATCCTATCTGAAATCAGTAATGTAGCACAGCCTGGAATTTTCCTGCTTTGCATTCTGTAGAAAGCAAGGGGCGTACTTACTCAAAGAATTATCAGGGAGGCTTGACCCTGGTTATTAACAAAAATAAATGTCACATATTTGTATTAGAAATTCAGTCTTTAACAAGGGCTGTCATATTTGGTTCTTTTACTAATATGGCATTGACGAATAATTGTAGTTGCAATCATTTGTTGATGCCCTGATGAAAGGGTTAAGACCCCAGTGTGAGTCAGATTGTGCACTAGCTGCTATCAGCCAGGCTTGACCTTGTCAAGATGCAGGAAAACAGGAAGCTGGAGTGCATTCTTGCCATTTTTTGGCAGTGATACAAATTGCTAAGCACAACTAATTAGATGGATCTCTGTAACTGTACCACTGACAAAAGGTCAGAACATGATAGCAAAGAATGGATAATGGAGAAGAGAAAATGGAACAGAGACAGGAGAGAATGCTGGGAACAAGAAATACAAGCCTCTGTTTTAATACTAAGTCCAGATAAGTGGAGTTGGAGGAGTACAAGGAGGGGGGTGAGTGTGGGGTGCATTCCAGATCCCATGACAATACCATAATAACAGTATTGAGCCCCTGCAATTTAATACCCAGGACTTATTTCATTATGATTTACAGGTGGAACACATAACTGAATTTTTTAAATTATGTACTTCCTCTTTATAAGAACATAAGAACATAAACATAAGAAATAGGAGCAGGAGTAGGCCATCTGGCCCATCGAACCTGGTCTGCCGTTCAATAGGATCATGGCTGATCTGGCCATGGACCCACCTCCATCTACCTGCCTTTTAATTCCACTACTATGCAAAAATCAATCTAACTTTGTCTTAAATATATTAACTGAGGTAGCCTCCACTGCTTCATTGGCAGATAATTCCACAGATTCACCACTCTCTAGGAAAAGCTGTTCCTCCTGAATCTCCTAAATTTTGTTCTAAATCTACTCCGCCAAATCTTGAGGCTATGTCTCCTAGTTCTAGTCTCACCTACCAGTGGAAACAACTTTCCTGCCTCTATTTATCTATCCCTTTCATAATTTTATGTTCCAATAAGATCTCCTCTCATTCTTCTGATTTCCATCGAGTTCAGTCCCAGGTGACTCAGTCTCTCATCAAAGTCTAAACCCCTCATCTCTGGAATCAACCTGGTGAACCTCCTCTGCACTGCCTCCAAAGCCAGTATATCCTTCCTCAAGTAAGAGATCAAAATTACACACAGTACTCCAGATGTGGCCTCATTAGTACCCTGTACAGTTGCAGCATAACCTCCTTGCTTTTAAACTCAGTCCCTCTAGCAATGAAGGCCAACATTCCATTTGCCTTCTTGATAGCCTGCTGCACCTGCAAACCAACCTTTTGTGATTCCTGCACAAGCACTCCCAAGTCCTTCTGCACAGCAGCATGCTACAATTTTTTACCATTTAAATAATAATCTGCTCTTTCATTTTTTCTTCCAAAGTGGATGATCTCACATTTAGCAACATTGTACTTCATCTGCCAGACCCTTGCTCACTCACTTAACCTATCTATATCTCTCTGTAGACTCCCCATATCTTCTGCACAATTTGGTTTTCCACTCAATTTAGTATCATCAGCAAATTTAGATATACTACACTCGGTCCCCTTTTCCAGATCGTTAATGTATATTGTGAACAGTTGCGGGCACAGCACAGACCCCTGTGGCACACCGCTCACCACTGATTGCCAACCGGAGTAACATCCATGTATCCCAACTCTCTGCTTTCTATTAGTTATCCAATCCTCTCTCCTTGCTAATGCATCAATCACAACTCTATGCATCCTTTCTTATGGATAAGTCTTTTATGTGGCACCTTATTGAATGCCTTCTCGAAATACAAGTAAGTAACTTGCATCTGTTCTCCTCTATCCACTGTGCTCATTATATCCCCAAGGAACTCCAGTAAGTTTGTCAAACAGGACCTGCCTTTGCTGAATCCATGCTGCATCTGCCTGATGAATCCACTTCTTTCCAGATGCCTTGCTATTTCTTCTTTAATGATAGTTTCAAGCATTTTCCCAACTAGAGATGTTAAACTAACTGGCCTATAGTTACCTGCCTTTTGCTACATTTGGTCTTCCAGTCTGCCGGTACCTGCCCAGAGTCAAAAGAATTTTGGTAAATTATCACCAAAGCCTCTACTATAACTTCTACCATTTCTTTCAGTACCCTGGGACGCATTCCATTGGGACCTGGGTACTTGTCTATCTTCAGGCCCACAAGTTTGCTCAGCACTACCTCTTCAGTGATAGTTCTTTACCTCCTCTCTTTGGCATGTCAGATATGTCCTCCATCGTCAAGACTGACACAAAATAGACAGTCAAAGCCTTGGGCATTTCCTCCTTACTCAATATCAATTCCTCTTTCTCGAGCTCCAAGGAATCTACATTCACTTTAGCCACCCTCTTCCACTTTATATAATTATAAAAACTTTTACTATCCATTTTTATATTTTGTGGTAGTTTATTTTCATAATCTAACATCCCTTTCTTTATTGCTAGCTTGGTGGTACCTTGTTGGTCTTCAAGGTTTTCCCAATCTTCCAGTTTCCCACTACTCCTGGTGACTTTGTCCACACAAGCTTTTAGTTTGATGCTTTCTTTTATTTCCTTAGTTATCCTTAGCTGGCTTTCCCTGCCGTTACTGCCCTTGCTTTTAATTGGAGCACCCTGAAAAATCTCTTTGAAAGTCCTCCATTGTTTCTCAACTGTCTCACCATATAGCCTGTATTCCAGTCTAAACTAGCCAAATCCTCCCTCACTCCGTTGTAGTCTCCATTGTTTAGGCATAATACACTAGTTTTCGATCGAACTGATCACTCTTTCCAAGAGAATCCCTAACTACAAGATCACTAATGGTACCTGTCTCATTGTACAGGACCAGATCTAAGATAGCACGTTCCCTTGTAGGCTCAGTAACATGCTATTCAAGAAAGCCGTCACAGATGCATTTGATGGAGTCCTCCTTAAGACTGCCTCAACCAAATTGATTCATTCAATTTATGTGCAAGTTAAATTCCCCCATGATAACTGCTGTTCCATTCTTACATGCCTCAGATATTTCTGTTTATTGCCTGTGCCACTGTAATGTTATTATTCAGTGGCTGATAGACAACTCACAACAGTGATTTTCTCCCTTTACTAATCCTAATCTCTACCCAGATGGAGTCAACATTCTACTCCTTAGATCTTACATCGACTGTCACTATCACCCTGATCTCATCTTTAGTTAAGAGCACTACTTAACCTCACTTACCTTCTTGTCTATCCTTCCATATTACCTGATAATCCTTGGATATTTAATTCCCAGTCCTCTCCACCCTGCAGCCACATCTCTGTAATGGCTACTAAATCATACCTTGTTGCACTGATTTGTGCCACAAGTTCACTGACCTTGTTTCAAATATTATGGATGTTCAAATAAAGTGCCCATACACTCACTGTGCTTTTAGAACCTTGTACTTAATCTTTTACTCTTTTGCACTTGACTTTTCTTCGCTCCACTCTTACTTTTCTCTTTATCTTTTGCTTTTTCTTTATCTTTATCTACACTTTTCTTTTTTACTTTATGCATACTTCTCCAATCTGTTGAACGCACCCCCCTACTGTTTAGTTTAAAGCCCTATACCCAGCCCTCATTATGCGATTCACTAGGATTCAGGTCCCATGTCTGTTCAGGTGAACCCTGTCCCATTGGTACAGCTCCCTCCTTCCCCAATACTGGTGCCAATTTCCCATGAACTCAAACTCACTTCTCCCACACCAATCCTTGAGCCACACATTCAACTCTCTAATCTTCTTGGCCCTATGCCAATTTGCACGTGACTCAGGTTGTAATCTAGAGATTACTACCTTTTTGTTTCTGCTTTTTAATTTAGTCCCTAGCGGCTCAAATTCCCTCGGAAGAACCTCTTTCCTTGTTCTACCTATGTCGTTGGTACCCACATGGGCCACAACAGCTGGATTTTTCCCCTCCCACTGCGAGTTCCTCCGCGGGTTGGGCACCAGGCAGGCAACACAGTCTTTGGGATGCTCTATCATCATGACAGAGAACATTGTCTATTCCCCGACTATACTATCCCCAATTAATACTAAATTTCTCTTCTTTCCCCCCTCTTGAATGGCTTCTTGAAATAAGGTGCCACAGTTACGTTTCTCATCCTTCCTACAGTCCCCACTCTCATCCAGACAGGGAGCAAGAATGTCAGACCCGTTGGACAAGTTCAAGGCTCCTCCAGCACTGTCCCTTGGTTCCCACTACCTGCCTCATTCACAGGCACACCCTCTTGTCCATAACCCCAGACCGGATTTGTGGCAGCTAATCTAATGGGTGTGATAGCCTCCTGAAACATAGAATCCAGGTAACTCTCCCCCTCCCTGATATGCCACAGTGTTTGAAGCTCAGATTCCAGGTCATCAACTTTGAGCCGGAGCTCCTTGAGCAGCCAACACTTGCTGCAGATGTGGTCACCAGGAACCACAATGGGGTCCACCAGCTCCCACATCATGCAGCTACAGCACATCATCTGATCCTGCATCATCCCTACTTTATTTAATTAGCTGTAATTTAGTGACTTTTTTATTGAACCACCACAAAAGCCTCACCTGCTACTTGCCTGTGCCTCCTCGCCAAAGCCTCAAGTTCCCACTCCTACACTGGTCCTCTCACACAATGGCCGCTCTGCTTTCACCCTGCTTTCAAAAGTAAAGACTTTTATTTGCTCCTGCTAATGAATCAAGAATGAACGTGGGAGTCAAATTTATTAAGTAAAAGATGCACAGACTATTAATGAAGAAATAGGTACATTCTTATGTTCCTGTCTCCCAGCCTGCGTCGGGTCTTGCCAATATATAGAAGACCGCATTGGGAGCACCGGACACAGTATATCACCCCAGCCGACTCACAGACGAAGTGTCACCTCACCTGGAAGGACTGTCTGGGACCCTGAATGGTGGTGAAGGAGGAAGTGTAAGGGCAAGTGTAGCACTTGTTCCATGACCGTTTCGCTGAACACCTACACTCTGACCACCAGAGAAAGCAAGATCTCCCAGTGGCCACACATTTTAAGTCCACGTCCCATTGCCATTCTGATATGTCTATCCACGGCCTCCTCTACTGTCAAGATGAAGCCACACTCAGGTTGGAGGAACAACACCTTATATTCCGTCTGGGTAGCCTCCAACCTGGTGGCATGAATATTGACTTCTCTAGCTTCCATTAATGCCCCTCCTGCCCTTCACACCCCTTCCCTTATTTATTTATTTAATATATTTTTTATTTTTCCCCCTTTTTTTCCCTCTCTCTTTTTTCTCCCTCTGTCCTTCTCACTATAACTCCTTGCCTGCTCTCCACCCTCTGGGCTCCCCTACCCCCTTCTCTTTCTCACCAGGCTTCCCATCCCATGATCCTCTCCCTTCTCCAGCTGTTAGTTCCGCCCCTCCCTCTCCTGTCTTCTCCTATCATTTCGTATCTCCCCCTCCCCCTCCCACTTTCAAATCTCTTAATAGCTCTTCTTTCAGTTAGTCCTAACGAAGGGTCCCGGCCCGAAACGTTGACTGTACCTCTTCCTATAGATGCTGCCTGGCCTGCTGTGTTCCACCAGCATTTTGTGTGTGTGTTGCTTGAATTTCCAGCATCTGCAGATGTCTGACATTTCAGTTGTCAGTAGCTTTAGTTACTGTCCATTTTGGTATTTTCTGAATTGAAGACCATAAGAATTAGGAGCAGAAGTTGGCCATTTGGCCTGTTGAGTCTGCTCTTGTTCAATCATGATTGATTTATTTTTCCTCTCAGCCCCACTCTCCTGTCTTCTCCCTGTAACCTTTGACACCCTTACTATCAAGAATTATCAACTTCTGCTTTAAATATACCCAATGACTTGACTTCCACTGCCATCTGTGATAATAAATTCCATGCACTCACCATCCTGTGGCTAAAGAAATCCTTCCTCAACTCCATTCTAAATGGATGTCCCTCTATCCTGAGGCTGTGCCCTCCGATCATGGACTCCCCCAACATAGGAAACATGCTCTCCACCTCCACTCTATCCAGGCCTTTCAATATTCAGAAAGTTTCACTGAAATCCCCCTGTCATTTTGCTAAACTCTAGCAAGTACCAAGTCCAGAGCCATCAAATGCTCCTGATACCTTAACCTGTTCATTTCTGAGATCATTCCTGTAAACTTCCTCTGTACACTCTCCGATACCAGCATATCCTTCCTTAGATATGGGGCCCAGAACTGCTAACGAAACTTCAAATGTGGGTCTGACCAATGACTTATAAAGCCTTACTTTTCTATTCTAGTCCTCTCAAAGTGAATTCTAACATTGCATTTGCCTTCCTTACTACTGAAACAACCTGCAAGTTAACCTTTAGGGAATTCCAATTCCCTTTGAACCTGCAATTTCTGAACTTGCTCTCCATTTAGAAAATAATCTGCACCTTTATTCCTTCTACCAAAGTGCACGTGGCCAAGTGGTAAAGGTGTCGATTTAGTGATCTGAAGTTCGCTAGTTTGAGCCACATCTGAGGCGGCGTGTTGCGTCCTTGAGCAAGGCACTTAACCACACATTGCTCTGCGATGACACCAGTGCCAAGCTGTATCAGCCCTAGTGCCCTTCCCTTGGACAACATTGGTGACGTGGAGAGGGAAGATTTACAGCAAGGGCAACTGCTGGTCTTCCATACAACCTTGCCCAGGCCTGCACCCTGGAAACAAATCCATGGTCTCACGAGACTAACGGATGCCTATAAAAAGTGCATTACCATACACCTATCTACATTTAATCTGCCATTTCCTTTGCCTATTCTCCTAATCTGTCCAAGACTTGCTGCAGACCTCCTGTTTCCTCAATACAATCTACTCCTCTACCTATCTTTGTATCATTTTTAAATTTAGCCACAAAGCCATCAATTCTGTCATCCACAAACAAGAGATCTCAGCCCAAAACGCCAACTGTATTCTTTTCCACAGATGTTTCCTGGCCTGCTGAGTTCCTCCAGCATTTTGTGTCGTTAATTCTGTCATCCAGATCATTAACATAAGTAAAAAGTAGCGGCCTCAACACCAACCCCTGCAGAACTCCACTAGTCACGGGCAACCAACCTTTATTCCCACTCTTTGTCTACTGCTAATCAGCCAATCTTCTGTACGTGCTAGTGTCTTTCCTTTAATACCATAGGCTCCATCTTACTTAGCAGCCTCATCAAAGGCCTTTTGAAAATCCAAGTGAACAGCATTCACTGATTCTCCTTCGTCCATCCTGCCTGGTACTTTCTCAAATAATTTGAACAAATTTGTTAGGCAAGATTTTCCCTGAAGGAAATCATGCTGACTTCAGCCTATTCTATCATCTGCCTCCAAGTACTCCAAATCTCCATCCTTAATAATGGACTCTAACATCTTACTGAATTCAAGCTTAACCGACACATAATTTCCTGTCTTTTGCTTCCCTCCCTTCATAAAGGGTGGAATGACATTTACAGTTTTCCATTCCTCGGGATACATTCCAGAATCTAGTTTTTGCCTTTCCAGACCAATCAAGCAAATAGATCTAGAATTTCATTTCTCTTTAGTTTCATTATTCTTTCTGAAATTCACTGTAATTCATCCACCGATTGAATTTATGCCTTCTAGGAAGGTGATTATTTGATTCTGTCTAGAATTCTCATAATTTTATTCACGTAAATTAAGTCTTTCTTTAGTCCTTTTTGTTCCAAGGAAAACATTCGTAGCTAGCCAATCTAAAATTATCCAGTCCTGGAACTAATTCTAAATCTCTGCTGCACTTCCCTCATGTTATCTCATCATTCCTGTGAATATAGTGACTCAACTTTTACGTAAAGTGCACTAACGTTTCTTCATTCCTCTACATTTCTCAAAATCCTGCAATTTATTGCTTATTTTAACTTCCCTAAATGTAGCATCTCACAATTAAAATCACACCCATGATTTTAATGTCCAAATACTGTAAATGCTGACCTTACGGGCCTTAAAAAGTTCTTTTCTCATTCCATTATTTTTCTTTTGTTCATGATATACATAAAGCAGCTTTAGATTTTTTGAGGGGATTTTGATGCCAATGTGTTTCCATTACTCTTTCTGTATTTTCCAAGCTGATAATATCTAAATATGGGTAGGAATCTCAGAACCAGAATCATGTTTACTGTCACAGACATAAGCTGGGAAACTTGTTGATTTGGTGCAGCAGTACAGTGCAGGCATAGCAAGTTACGATAATATAGATTTAATAGTACAGAAGAGGAACAGTGAGGTAGTGTTCATGGATTCATCTGCCTTTCGGATATCTGATGGCAGAGAGGAAGAATCTGTTCCTAAAGCATTGAGCGTGGGTCTTTAGGCTCCTGCACCTCCTCTTTGATAGTAGTGAGAAGAGAGCATGTCCCAGTGGTAGTGGTCCCATTCCTTGATGATGGTTATCAGTTTCTTGAGGCACCACCTTTGGAAGATACATTCGATGGGGGGTGGGAGGGGAGGGTAGTGCCCATGATGGAACTGGATGAGTCTACATACCTCTCAAGTCTGTTATGATTGGTGCCTCCATACCTGGTGGTGATGGATTCAGACAGAATGCTCTCCACAGTACATCTGTAGAAATCTGTAGAGTGTTTGTTGGCATACCAAATCTACTCAAACTCCTATTGAATTATATCCACTGGCTTGCCTTCATCATGATTGCATTAACGTGATGGGCCCTGGATAGATGCTCTGTTGATGCCTGGGTACTTGAAACTGCTCCCCTTTTCCACTGCAATGAGGAACGCTGTGTGTCCTCCTGACTTCCCCTTTCTGAAGTCTAACATCAATTCCTTAGTCTTGCTAGTGTAGGGTGCAAGGTTATTGTTGCAACAAGACTGGACAAACCAATCTATTTCACTTTCTTTACCTCCTCATCGCCATCTGAGATTCTGTCAACAACAGTGGTGATAATCGCTCAAAATAATTGAATGCAGAAGTTTAAAAGAAATTAACTCTGAATTCCTCTAACTACGTGGTAACTGTGGAACTTATTGTTATCAGTTCTCACTTTTAACTCTTCTAAGTACTTTTGAAAGAGATTTTAATCCAAAGAATTGTAGAGAATGGGAGTGATTTTAATTCACATAAAGAAATATTCTTGTAAGATTAATATCAGGAATTGTGCTATAATTCTCCATCTTAGCCAATGCTGTTTCGACATAATGGTTGAAATGGATCAGGAATCCCTAATTAAATGTTGACTCCACAGGTGACTAAATCCAACAGCCAAGATTTTCCATGTCTGCACTTGCCAGCCTGTGGTTTTCCACCCACCTACTTTAATGGGTGGAGAATTGTGGGTGAGTGTGTACAGAAAGGAGAAACCCAAATCAATAAACACCCTGGCAAAGAGGAACAAAGTCTCATGTAACATAAAAGGTTTCCGTTTTGATCTCTGGTCTCTCCCCGAGTTAGCTTACCTCAGGTTGGTGACAAGTGGAATACCACCAACGTCTACAGAGTCTGGCTGAGATGGAGCAAAATTCACCAGGGCTTTTCTCGTGTTAACTATCTGGAGAGCACGTATATGTTGGATGGATAGAAGGGTAAATTGAGCTGTGGCATTTCCCAGCCCTGATCAACATTATCTAAAGCTTCTCATTGGAGAAGCTGTGATGATGCCTTCAGAAAGGAGGGGAAAGCATTAGAAAGAGAATAACTGTAAAATAAGACTAAATACACTGGAATGTAGGAAGACATTAATCAGTATAATGGTTTATAACATATATGAGGAAAAAAGGTGAAACCAAGAGGTGAACAAGTTCACTAGTGGGAGTTTAAGGCTCGTTTGAAACATTTGGAATTCTCTCCACTGGTATTTTTGAAGTATTTCTATTGGCATTAAAGTAGCTGAAATTTTAATATAAAGCATATCCAGATGGAATGATTTGTCAGAATTATGAATGATAAGTTTAGAATGGATCATATGCTCCAAAGGCATGAGCACTGACTGGAGAGGGTCAACTGGGATTTCATACAGTGGACGGCAGGTGAATCACATACGAATAACCAAGAGGATTTTGGAATAACTCAGAACAGAAAATCCTTGGAATGACTAACATCCTGGTCTAACACTTTGTGTAACCAAAAGGAGTTTCTTGATCCTGCAGGCATGTTTGATCTAGGCTGAGTATAACTGGTTGAGTAGTCATCTGCATTCAGCAATATGAATCAGGCTCCTGTGGGGGTGGTGGGAATGAATGTGGAGGTTCACAGGAAATGATACTGTGATGAACTCACTTGTGTGAGATCAACGGGCTAGACAGCATCGGGGCCAAAAACTGTCAGTAGCCGATAAACTCCTGGAATCAATATGCCGACTCTCAGTAAAAAGTTGAACTGTTTCCAGCATGAAACAAAAAAATCCTGAATGAAATAAGAATGCTTGGTACTGAGCCATATACCTAGATGAGACTGCATGTCTGATCTCTGATTCCAGAGCTGGGGCACCTCACAACCATTTCTATCACATATTTCTCTGATTTGATGTCTAATTTTGACTAATAACCTTTCATGAAGCAGTTTGGGATAGTTTATATGTGTCATATACATACAAGAAACTGTACCAGTTCCATTCTACCATGACCTCTCTTGATCCCTCTATTCAGAATTGAAAATAGTTTAAATTCCTTACCAGTAGATTAATGTAATGCTTGTACTGCAAACACAGTATTGACCATTTTCTTTGTACTTGCATAGTTCCACTTCTACCTTTACTTCTAAATTGATGTATTTTTTTGACATCCACTACTGGATTGACAGAAATTTCCTCCAAATAAATATTGAAAAGAACAAAACTTTTGCATTCTCAGTCTTTCCTCAAAGCTTAAAGTTTAGAAACCATCATCTGGAAACCTGGAAACCATTTTCTTTCCTAAATGAAAATACACCTTTAAATATTACTCAGTCACCATGTTTATGCTCATATTCTCCACCTTTTTGTGCTTTGATGTCAAATTTTATTTGATAATAATGCAATAAGCACCTTAGGACATTTCTTACAGTAAATGTTCTACTTAAATCTTAGTTGTTGTAGAGGGACTGCAACTAAGGTCAGAGTCTCTAGACTAGACAGAGGGAAAACCAAACCATATTTCTGCTTCTGATTTCTATTCAGTAATCACTGTTTTTATCTTAGTTGAATGAAATATTGGAAGGCATACAATCCTTGTGAGGCCATAGTCCTTGTGCCTCAAATCCTTTAGGAGAAAAGAAAAGGAAAATATTGTCTGATCCAACTGACAGGACTTAATAGGTATATGCTAACTGCTATTTTATATATTATATGTATATACATAAAGGCTTCTCAATTTACTTTTGGCTTAGATCCAATTAGTTGCATTTTTATTTAAGCAAACTCTGAATTTTTATACTGGTCCAATGAACAATTCCCACATTGAAGAAAGGGATATTTGCAGAACAATCTTCATCTATTTAGGCTAATAGAAAGTGATGGGAAACTTCAGCCATTCCAGGTTAGGTGTAAAAGGTTGGAAGTAATATAAGTCTCCCTTTGTTTTTCCAATCCAGTGCCATTAAATCATGTAAAATGTTGATTGGATGCTGATTAAAACTGTCTCTACAATGCCATAGAATGTTCTTAGAAGGAATGCAATGAAGCAGCTCAACTGTACAGTGATGACTTCCATTTTGCACATAGAGTCTCTTTAATAACGTTTGCCAATATGGTTAGAGTAGAAGTAAAAATATTACCAAGTCAAAATATTGTAGATATTAAAAACATTAAATAAAAACAACAAGCTCTGGAAATGAGTGTCAGGTTATGGAACAACTGTTGAGTGAGGAACACAGTTGATGGCCCAGATTTTGCTTGGATTATTTTACCTCTAAAAATGCTGACAAGTTTGGCAGTCCAACTTGAAGTGGAAGTTCCAAACCTACCAGTTCTCATTTGCACTCTACTGCTCAATTTTATATGGAGCCAACTAGAATTCCCCAGTGTGAATGGTGCAGAATCTACTCTGAGGTCCTGTGGAAGGATCTGTGAGCTCATTCATTCAAGTAAAACTGTCACGACTTCTCAATTTCTTTCTGTTCGCAGCAGTTGCCAATTATTAATTTATTAATTACTACATAAGAGTTTCCAGATTTTAAAATATTTTTTCAATTTTTATATTTCTTTGACATCTTCAATCATTTTAAAATCTTTCTGAATATCAGGTGCAGGAGGCAACTATGGGGTTGGTGAAGCTTCTTCATCAATAAAAAAAATCATTATTCTTCTAATGGGGACAAATGCTTAAGTTAGCCAGCTTTAGACCCTGTCATCTCTGGTCTCCCTACTTAGATGCAGGACGGACCCAGCCAGCAACGCTGCCTCTCCGGATGCAGATGTGGTAACTGTGTGATACCAATGTATTCTAGCAGCAAGTCCAGATGGTGGAATGCACTCAAATAGATCCAGGCCAATGTTTCACATCAATAATCCCCAATAGATTATTGACTTGGAACGTTAACTCCATTTCTGTCTTCACAGATGCTGCTTGAACTGCTCAGTAATTACAACATTTTCTTTATTTTATATATATGCCAGGCTCTTGAACCAAAAGGGAGAACTCCATTCCACTTCACTTGCCCTATCATTGAAATGTTCCTACAATTAATGAATACACTTTGAAGGACTCTTCATCTCATGTTCTCAATATTTATTGCTTATTTATTTATTATTGTTGTTACTTTTTTATTTGCACAGTTTGTTGCCTTCTGCACTCTGGTTGAATGTCCTGGTTGGGCAGTCTTTCATTGATTCTGGTATGGCTATTTTCTATAGATTTATTGAGTATGCCCACAGGAAAATGAATCTCAGAGATGTACAGTGGCATGCAAAAGTTAGGGCACCCCTCGTCAAAATTTCTGTTACTGTGAATAGTTAAGTGAGTAGAAGATGAACTGATCTCCAAAAGTCATAAAGTTAAAGATGAAACATTCTTTTCAACATTTTAAGCAAGATTAGTGTGTTATTTTTGTTTCGTACAATTTTAGAGTGAAATAAAGGAAAGGAGCACCATGCAAAAGTTTGGGTACCCCTAGAAATTTGAGCTCTCAGATAACTTTTACCAAGATCTCAGACCTTAATTAGCTTGTTAGGGCTATGGCTTGTTCACAGTCATCGTTAGAAAAGGCGAGGTGATGCAAATTTCAAAGCTTTATAAATACCCTGACTCCTCAAACCTTGTCCCAACAATCAACAGCCATGGGCTCCTCTAAGCAGCTGCCTAGCACTCTGAAAATTAAAATAATTGATGCCCACAAAGCAGGAGGAGGCTATAAAAGATAGCAAGGCATTTTCAGGTAAGTGTTTTCAGGTAGCCGTTTCCTCAGTTCATAATGTAATTAAGAAATGGCAGTTAACAGGAATGGTGGAGGTCAAGCTGAGGTCTGGAAGACCAAGCAAAACTTTCTGAGAGAACTGTTCGTAGGATTGCTAGAAAGACAAATCAAAACCCCCATGTGACTGCAAAAGACCTTCAGGAAGACTTAGCACACTCTGGAATGGTGATGCACTGTTCTACTGTGCAGTAACATCTGCACAAATATGACCTTCATGGAAGAATCATCAGAAGTAAACCTTTCCTGTGTCCTCACCACAAAATTCAGTGTCAGAAGTTTGCAAAGGAACATATAAACAAGCCTGATGCATTTTGGAAACAAGTCCTGTGGACTGATGAAATTAAAATTGAACCTTTTGGCCGCAATGAGCAAAAGGGTGCAGAATTTCATGAAAAGAACACCTCTCCAGCTGTTAAGCACGGGGATGGATCAATCATGCTTTGGACTTGTGTTGCAGCCAGTGGCACGGGGAACATTTCACTGGTAGAGGGAAGAATGAATTCAATTAAATACCAGCAAATTCTGGAAGCAAACATCACACCATCTGTAAAAAAGCTGAAGATGAAAAGAGGTTGGCTTCTACAACAGGATAATGATCCTAAACACACCTCAAAATCCACAATGGACTACCTCAAGAGGCGCAAGGTGAAGCTTTTGCCATGTCCCTCACAGTCCCTCCACCTAAACATCATCGAACATCTGTGGATAGACCTCAAAAGAGCAGTGCATGCAAGGCGGCCCAAGAATCTCATAGAACTAGAAGCCTTTTGCAAGGAAGAATGGGAGAAAATCCCCCAAACAAGAATTGGAAGACTCTTAGCTGGCTACAGAAAGTGTTTACAAGCTGTGATACTTGCCAAAGGGGGTGTTATTAAGTACTGACCATGCAGGGTACCCAAACTTTTGCTTCAGGCCCTTGTCCTTTTTTGTTATTTTGAAACTGTGAAAGATGGAAATAAAAAAGTAATCCTGCTTAAAATATTAAAGAAATGTGTCATCTTTAACCTTATGCCTTTTGGAAATCAGGTCATCTTTTACTCGCTAAGCTATGCACAGAAACAAAAATTTTGGCCAGGTATGCCCAAACTTTTGCATGCCACTGTATATGATGACATATGTACTTTGATAATAAAGTTTTACTTTGAACTTTAAAGAAATGTTTCAAGTTTATGTACTGAACAAGGAGAAAAAAGGAACAATGTCATAGGGTTTTCATTTTAGCGAAATATGTCTGGTATAATTTTTTATTTCTGATATGAATGCAGACAAGGTAAATGGATGAATAATTGTCTGTTTGAATTTTTAGTGGAATCACAGTGAAGTATACAAAGACATTGACCATGTTATCATCAATATAATGAAGAGGGAGCGTGAAAGGAGAAAGATTGAATTGTTGCGGTTAATACTTAAAAATAGCAAAAACTATCAAATGACATTTTACATTGAGGGAGCAGGAGAGTTTTTCAGGAATCTTGCTAATAGAGAATTAGTAAGTGGAAGAGAAGTAGTTTACAAGGAAGAGATAAGGAAGTCCTTTGTTGGTCAGGGTTGACCATGGATGATACATTCCAGTTGACTACATACACAAGCCAGGGCAATATAATTTGGAGAGCAGGCTGTTGACCGTGCTGCAGGCTCCCCCTCTCTATTCAGCTGATGACTCCAAAGGAACAGCAGAGATTGATACAGTTTGGCACTAGCGATGCCGCAGGAATTGCCTATCAACGTAGGACTGTCTTAGGGACTCCAGCTCCAGATTTTTCTTTGGATTTGCTCCCAAAGCCTTCCCCATGTATGGGTATAGCCGCAAGGCAGTGAAGGTTTGAACTCAGAGCTTGCCTTCTGCTAGATGAACTGCCAACCATGGTTGACAAGCCCCACCTTCCTGGGGCAACAAGTTTTAACATTGTCGCTCAACATTGCCCTTTCTGTCAATAGAAATGGTTCCACTGCGCTTAGCAGTTGAGCCACACGAGAAGGCCAGGAGCTGGACTTGGTTGTCAGAGGCTATTTGAGACGCACACCTTTGGGAGCTTTTAATAGGTAGTGGAAACTCATCCCCACTGCAACCCTCCTTCCCTCCCCACACCCCTCGGCCGTGACAACCTTAAGGACCAAGAAAGAGACAAGCAACTGTGATTATCCACCTGGCATGTTGATTTATCATTTAGAAATGGAATCAGGCTCATATATAGCTGTATTTTCAACAGCGAAGGATCTTCACAATAAAACCAGTTTTTTTCATTTATATGATTAATTTGCTGAATTTACTATTCAAAGATTGAATTATTCATTTTAGTTTGTTCTATGCTCTCTTTTGTGGTGATTTCAGCTATGCCCTTGACCCAGTCCTACAGTGTCAGATGAGTAAACTGTTCTTTCATCATTCAAACACTCAGAATTTGAATACTGGCTACTCAGTAACTGAGAAGGTGAGATCTCTATGTTAAAAAGAAACCTGTATTTTGAAACAAAATGAAGCTACTGTTAAATTGAAGATATGAAGCAAACATCAAGTCCATCGTGCCAGCCCTTCCATGCATACACTACTATGCATATTTTTCCTATCGTTAACCTTTAATTTATCCATTTAATCTAGAGATTGTATATGTGGATAGTCAGAAGTTATGAATGGATGGAGGAGGATTATTTTGTTTTCTTGGATGAATACAGCAAGTGCAGGAACATTATGTGTGTATGTGCTCCTGGCTCCTCTGTATATATCTGTCACACAAAACCCAGTTTTGCCTCCAATATGTGCATAACTCCAGATTAAATTTCAAGCCTCGCTGCACTGGGAATATTAAAATAAATTAATAAAAATGATCAAGAATTGCACTGGAGCCTTGCAGAAAGAACTTAACCCCTTCATCAAACATCTGAATAAGAATTATGTGTTTTCCCTTTGTTTAAATCCTCAAGGCACTGAACATAGTTTTAGGTTTCAAGCTTAATCAGCATCCAACCATACATGACTGCATCCAAACCAAACAGTGTTCTTTCAGGGCCAAGTTACAAAACACATTACCAGCAGCGCACTGCAGTCTGCACATAGCACAAAAGCACAGATGGTTAGAATTTCAGGAAAAACATACAGTCACAAAGAGAAGAAAAAATAATTTTAAAATTATAGGCCAAGTCCCTGAATTGTCCTGATCCAGCTTGATCTTCCACTGAGCAAACACTGGAGAGCAGTACTGAGTGAACACTGGAGGGCAGTACTGAGTGAACACTGGAGGGCAGTACTGAGTGAACACTGGGGGGCAGTACTGAGCAAACACTGGAGAGCAGTACTGAGTGAAAATTGGAGGGCAGCGCTGAGCAAACACTGGAGAGCAGCACTGAGCAAACACTGGAGAGCAGAACTGAGTGAACATTGGAGGGAGTACTGAGCAAACATTGGAGGGCAGTACTGAGTGAACACTGGAGGGCAGTATTGAGTGAATATTGGAGGGCAGTACTGAGCAAACACTGGAGAGCAGTACTGATGGAAGGGTATATACTTTTGCCATGTTAATATTGTGTCAGAAGTCTAGTCAACTATAGAAGCTACTAACATCAAGCTATATATTGGTTATCAGATAAAACAGTGCTAGTAGGGATTATTGTTGGAAATCAGCAATAACAGGATATGGGTAGGAATTATGATGGTGCTGAAAACAGTCATGAAGCCACGGTGATCATGGATTAGGCCTTAACTAGATTGAGATTCAAATGTTAAAATTTTGAGAAGTCTTTAGAAAACAAATATCAACAAATTAATGGTGTGAGCTGTATTTCTTGAAAACAATAGTGCCTCAAATAGGCTTTTCTTTCAATTAACTTTAT
Organism: Mobula birostris; assembly: GCF_030028105.1. Classification (NCBI taxonomy): domain Eukaryota; kingdom Metazoa; phylum Chordata; class Chondrichthyes; order Myliobatiformes; family Myliobatidae; genus Mobula; species Mobula birostris. The sequence goes on from NC_092379.1 coordinate 92,981,304, forward strand.
AATATGGATAGAATCCTGAGCAAATAAAGTGTTTATTTCTGCCTATATATTTGATATGTGTGCACTGTTTAATATCCAAAGCTGAAACCTGAGGGATTATCTCTCTAAGGTCATGTCATCAGGGCAAAATTAATTATGACAAGTTTAAAACATCATTCATCCATTAAACTATCAATGAAGTATCTTACAGAATATAAGTGCAGAGAAGTTGTGCCAAGATGAATCAAAACCCTAGTTTATTCCTCTGCTGGATGACTTGTTCTGGTAGCTACACTGCAGGAGAAGATGCTGCCCTTTGTCAGACAGGGCATTGAATACAGAAGCTACAGTGTCTGGTACGGCCGTACAAGATGCTGCTGAGGCTGCACTTCAGAGCATTGTGTTCAGTTTTAGTCATCCTGCTCTAGGAAAAACGTTAATAAACAATAAACAGTGCAGAGAAGATTTACAGGTATGTTGCCCAGACTTTTGATACTGAGTTATAGGGAGAGGTTAGATAGACTAGGATCTTTTTCCTTGGCGTACAGGAGACCGAAAGGTGATCTTGGACAGTTATATAAAATCTTGAGGGTCTTAGATAGTGTAATTACACTCAGTCTCTTTTGCAGGGTTGGGGCATGAGAGGGCTCAAGTTTAAGGTGTGAGGGGAAGGATTTAGTTGAAAATTAAGAGGGATCCATTTCACACAGACGGCAGTACGTATCTTGAATGAGCTGCCAGAGGAAGTGGTTAAGGCAGGTACAATAACAACTTTTAAAAGACAGTTGAGCAGGTAGATGGATAGGAAAAGTTCAGAAGGTTAAGGGTCAAACATTGGCAAAAGAGTCTAACTTGGATGGGTATTTTGGTCAGCAAGGACCAATGAGCCAAATGGTCTGGCTCCATGCTGTTTGATTCCGGGGCGCCTTGGTGCGACTCGAGTAGCAGCAGTACTCTCAATGGATATTCCCGTTTCAGCCTGTTACAGCTAAAAAGCACAACCGCTTCCAAGGGCAGTACAGTCAACAAAGATGTCTTAATGCGTTTAAACGAACTATTGCTACTTAAAACCGATGGAAAAAACACAGTCTGTGGTCGGAAGGGCCCACAGAGAAAACCTCGGAGAAAGCGTGGGCAAAGATTAGGATTACAAATGCGTTTAAGGAAACAGGGTTTTAAACTCCCTATACCGACGATCTTGCTGGAGAAAGTGCAGTCTCTGGTAAATAACACTGATGATCTCAGAGCCAGGGTGCTGAATCAGAGGGATATTAGGACCGCGTGTGTCCTTTGTTTCACGGCACCCTGGTTAACCCCTTCCATACCGGATGCAGTGATTCAGATTGACGGGTTTAGTGCACACCGTCAGGATAGGTCTATAGAGTCTCTGAAAAGCAGAGGTGGAGGAGTATGCCTCATGATCAACTCTCCATGGTGCCCGAATATATCAGTGCTGTCCCAATTCTGCTCACCAGACCTGGAATATCTAGCAGTAAAGTGTCGTCCTTTTTACTTACCACGGGAGTTCTCTGGGGTTGTTCTGGTAGCAGTTTACATTCCATCTCAGGCCAATGTCAAACAGGCTTTAGATGATCTGAGCAATGGGATCAACATGCACAAAACAGCGCATCCTAACACCTTCACCATCGCCTTGGGAGATTTTACCAAGGCCATTCTGAAAAAAAATCACTAAGCAGTTACCATCAACAGATCCCTTGCAATACCAGAGGAAACAACACACTGGACCATTGTTACACCACCATCAAGAATGCCTACTGTGCGGTTCTGCGCCCTCGCTTCGGGAAGTCTGATCACTTGGCTGTACTTCTACTCGCTGAGTATAGGCAGAGTCTGAAGACTGCAGCACCAGTAGTGAGGACCAAGAAGGTTTGGACAAGGGAAGCACAAGAACGCCTACAGGACTACTTTAAATTGGTGGACTGGACTGTATTCAGGGATTCATCTTCGAATCTAGATGAATATGTCACAGTTGTTACTGACTTCATTAAAACCTGTGTGGATGAGTGTGTGACTACAAAGACTTACTGTATATTCTCAAACCAAAAGCCGTGGGTGAACCAGGAGGTACATCGTCTCTGAAGGCTAGATCTGTGGAATTCAAGTCTGGCAACCCAGGCCTGTACCAGAAAACCAGGTATGATTTGTGGAGGGCTATATCAAAGGTGAAGGGACAATTTCGAATGAGGTTGGAGGCGATATCAGATGCACGGCAACTCTGGCAGGGACTGCAAGACATTACTTCCTACGAAGCGAAACCCAATAGTATGAATGGCAGCGATGCTTCACTACCAGATGAACTCAACACCTTCTATGCGCGCTTCGAAAGGGAGAACACAACTACAGCTGTGAAGATCCCTGCTGCACCTGATGACCTTGTGACCTCTGTCTCAGAGGCTGATGTTAGACTGTCTTTAAAGAGAGTGAACCCTCGCAAGGCAGGAGGTCCTGATGGAGTACCTGGTAAGGCTCTGAAAACCTGTGCCAACCAACTAGTGGAAGTATTCAAGGACATTTTCAACCTCTCACTGCTATGGGCAGAATTCCCACTTGCTTCAAAAAGGCAACAATTATAACAGTGCCAAAGAAGAATAATGTGGGCTGCCTTAACAACTATCTCCTGATAGCACTCACATCGACAGTGATGAAATGCTTTGAGAGGTTGGTTATGACTAGACTGAACTCCTGCCTCAACAAGGACCTGGACACATTGCAATTTGCCTATCGCCACAATAGGTCAATAGCAGATGCAATCTCCATGGCTCTTCACATGGCTTTAGACACCTAGACAACACAAACACCTACATCAGGATGCTGTTCATTGACTACAGCTCAGCATTTAATACCATCATTCTCACAATCCTGATTGAGAAGTTGCAGAACCTGGGCCTCTGTACCTCCCTCTGTAATTGGATTCTCGACCTCCTAACCAGGAGACCACAGTCTGTGCGGATTGGAGATAACATATCCCCCGCGCTGACGATCAACACTGGCGCACCTCAGGGGTGTGTGCTTAGCCCACTGCTCTACTCTCTGTATACACATGACTGTGTGGCTAGGCATAGCTCAAATACTATCTATAAATTTGCTGATGATACAACCATTGTTGGTAGAATCTCAGCTGGTGACGAGAGGGCGTACAGGAGTGAGATATGCCAATTAGTGGAGTGGTGTTGCAGCAACAACCTGGCACTCAACGTCAGTAAGATGAAAGAGCTGACTGTGGACTTCAAGAAGGGTAAGACGAAGGAACACATACCAATCCTCATAGAGGGATCAGAAGTGGGGAGAGTGATCAGCTTCAAGTTCCTGGGTGTCAAGATCTTTGTGGATCTAACCTGGTCCCAACACGTTGATGTTGTCATAAAGAAGGCAAGACAGTGGCTATACTTTATTAGGAGTTGAAGAGATTTGGCATGTCAACAAGTACACTCAAAAACTTCTACAGTTGTACCACAGAGAGCATTCTGACAGGCTGCATCACTGTCTGGTATGGAGGGGCTACTGCACAGGACCAAAAGGAGCTGCAGAAGGTTGTACATCTAGTCAGCTCCATCTTGGGCACTAGTCTACAAAGTACCCAGGACAACTTTAGGGAGCAGTGTCTCAGAAAGGCAGCATCCATTATTAAGGACCTCCAGCAGCCAGGGCATGCCCTTTTCTCACTGTTACCATCAGGTAGGAGATACAGAAGCCTGAAGGCACACACTCAACAATTCAGGAACAGCTTCTTCCCCTCTGCCATCCGATTCCTGAATGGAATTTGAAGCTTTGGACACTACCACACTTTTTTTAATATACTGTATTATACTGCTGCTGCTAAGTTAACGAATTTCACGTCACATGCTGGTGATAATAAACCTGATTCTGATTCTGATTCCATGACTCTATGAAGAATATGATGCCATTAGAGAGAGCACAGTGGAGATTTATGAAGATATTGCCAGGTAGAAAAATATAGTTATAAGCAGAGATTTCTGTTGCTTTCTGTGGAACAATGGATACACAAGGAGATTTAATTAAGCCGTGCAGTGCTACAGAAGGCTGGAATTGGGTGAACAAGAAGGACCCTGGCAAAGAGTTAATAAGCAGAGCACATAAATTTAAGTTAATTTGTAAAAATAATAAAGAAGATTTTAGATTAGATTAGATTATGAGGACACACAGTCCTCTTTTATTGTCATTTAGTAATGCATGCATTAAGAAATGATACAATATTCCTCTGGTGTGATATCACAGAAACACAGGACGTACCAACACTAAAAAACTGACAAAAACCACATAATTATAACATATAATTACAACAGCGCAAGCAATACCGTAACTTGATGAAGAACAGGCCATGGGCACGGTAAAAAAAGTTCAAGGTCTCTTGAAAGTCCCACATCTCACGCAGACGGGAGAAGGAAGAAAACTCTCCCTGCCATGCCTGACCACAGTCTGACTCTGAGTCGTCCGAAAACTTCGAGCCTCCGACACCGAGCACCATCTCTGCCGAGTGCTTCGAACCCAGCCTCGGTCGCCAGCAGCGGGCAAAGCCGGGGATTTTGGGGCCTTCCCTCCGGAGATTCTCGATCGCACAGTAGCAGCGGCAGCGAACTGGGCATTTCAGAAGTTTCTCCAGATGTTCCTCCATGGTTCTCACGGCTGTCTCCATCAAATCAGAATTGCGCACGGTACCCTACTTAAGAAATATGATATCATTTCACCGGAGAGCTGCGTGCGCTGCGTCGCACCGCCATCTTCTCCTCCTGCCAACTATTTGAAAGATAGAAAATAATCTATCAAGGTTGTAATGGGGTCCTGGAATAAACCACCTTCACTAATAAAAGATCTTTGAATGAGTACTTAAAGAATCATATCTCATAAGACAAGGAACAATGAACCAAGAGCTCAGATGTGAGTGGAATAGTTCATTTTGACTCATATCTACAAGATAAGCTGAATGACCATATGGGTCAGATCTTCAAACTATAATCAGGTTTGGTCCTTCCCTGTTTAATGCTTCTATGAACTCTTCATAATATTTTTTGTAACTACTTCCCTAAGTTATTGGAAAATTGTTAGATTCCCTGATAAAAATAGTCAAAAATTGAAATGTTTACCTGCAAATACTATTAATAGTGCTTCATAGTTCTTTAAAATGTGTCCCCAAAGTGCAGTAGGATAACAACATTTGCCTGAGATCTTTTTGTTTCCTAATAGTATTACTCACCTTATTTTCCTATTGAGATTAAAAAGCAGAGAACACTTCAAAAGACACAATTTAAAAAAAATTGTGATATTACCTTAAGAGACAATTTCTCAGAAGCAGGAAGCTAGGTCTAAATATATATCTAATTGAATGTGGTTACTAAATGGAGTACATGGGCAAAGGGAAGTTATCAGCTTCACAGATAACGCCTGGCAAAATTGCAAGAACAATCAGAAAGGTTACTGGAAGAAAGCATGGGCTAAAAATAATTTCATACTTTAAATAGATGGAAGTGTGTTCAATTTAGAATTATCTTAAAACTGTCTGAAATAAAAAATGTCAAAGGAAAAGTGGTCAATTTTTGCATATCTCAAGAGCAGTACAAAATGCTCCTGCACAGCTAAAGGTTTGGTGACACATAAAAGAATTATATTGTATAATTCAATATATAACAATATACAATTATAGAATATACTCATATTGTAAAATTCAGAGTGAGCTGTTAGCAACTCCTTACGCAGCTCACAGACGTGTGAGAGTGACTTCCAGATTCCACTATGTAAAAATGACTTGTACCTCTTTAAGTTAAAGTGTAAACTTCAAATAGTGGACACTAGCAAAGATAATTCTGTATTCTGATGACAAATTGACAGGGGCCATATTAGGAGAGCAGTATTAATGTACAGTAATTCTGTACCTAGTTAGTAACAGGAAGGAGAGAGATTTTTTTCACCAGTCATGTTACAAGTGTACAGTATAGGCAACTTTCTCATCACCAGGAAAAAGTAGCAAAACTTTGCCAAGAACTAGAAGCAACGCAGGAAATAACACCCAATCTCACCAGATGTGTCAAGAGACAGAAACACAGAACTTGCTGTTTTAATAATTTCTCATGATTTATAGAACACCTAACAGTCCTGTCCATCCTCAAATCTCTGGAAAAACGTTAACCACCATTTTAAAATCCATTTGATTATTGTAGCACAAGGAATCAGAATCTTCAACATAGCAATATTTTATTTCAAGTGTGCAGTAGATAATGCATTCTGCTGTAAGCTGAAAGGACAGCGAGGAGAGCCCAGGCCACAGACATCAAGAACCCATCCACTGAAAGAAAGATACTATCAGTATATCAGCAATCACTAACGAGTTCTTACCAAATGTTCCTCCATTGAGGCCGCACTCAGTTTTAGCTGATTTTTAGTGTTTTTTTGGGATTCATGGGGATGATACTGGGGACAGTGAGAGGAGCTGGGTCATTTTAGGGGTTAAGGATGGGGATATGGGGGAATTAAAGGACAGGCCAGAGTCTTAAGACTGCTCCTTATATGAGCCCCAACAACACTGACATGGGATATCAGTGAACCAGGCTGGGATGGTTGGACAAAGGTTGTTGCAACCACCCCCATCAAGGTCAGCAAGTTGGAGTCAGGGTTCCATGTAGTCAGGAGGAATGAGGTCTAACTTGCTGGGTTTGCAAGTTAATGAGATGAGAGTTCGAGGCCTAGTGTTTGGGGTCCCATCACTGGTGAGTCTAGATTTTGAGGCCTGATGTTTGGTGATCACCAGGTCCTGGGGACAATGCTGAGGATTGGGGCCCAAGGGCTGTCTTGGAAGTCTGTGTGTCCAAGTCCATTGGAGGCTGAAGGCCAAAGAAGTCTAGGGGTTAGGGGGTAGTGTACCTGCAAGAATAGGAGGGAGGATTGCTTTGCTGTTGATTACTTGTGTGAAACCTCTAATATATAATATTAAGCTTTGTCAACCATCAAGCATATGGCTGCCTTAGTGGATACTGAGCACTCTATGTAGGAATATTTGGCACAAGCAAAAGCATTGCTTAGAGATGCCATACTGGGAATGTTTAGTCTCTGGGAACTGCATTAGAGAATAACTTGCCAAGAGCTTAATTTAGATTTCAGAATCCCTATTGTCTGTTCTCCCACTTTCTGATACCACAAATACCTGGCAAATTATTAGGGAAATAATTTAGAAATTAAAATGAATGTATTTCTCTCACATGATTCCAATACAGGTTTCCCCCACCATCTGAAGGTACAGCGTTCCTATGAAACGGTTCGTAAGCCGAAATGTTGTAAGTGAAGAAGCAATTACCATTTATTTATATGGGAAAATTTTGTGAGCATTCGCAGACCCAAAAATAACCTACCAAATCATGCCAAATAACACATAAAACCTAAAATAACAGTAACATATAGTAAAAGCAGGAATGATATGATAAATACACAGCCAATATAAAGTAGAAATACTTCTCTACAACGATTGCCTGCACAGATCTCCGTAGCGAAAATCTCACGCAAGCGCTCTCGGCAGAAAATCTCATGCAAGCGCTGTTGGCATAAACACATGCTCTCCAGTAACCTTTAAGCTATGAAGCTGCCAAATCTACCAAATAACACGAAAAAATACACAGCCTATATAAAGTAGAAATAATGTATGTACAGGGTAGTATCACTTACGGGAATCGGGAAGACAGCTTGCCGAGCACACGGATGATGGTGTGTTAGACTGAATCGTCGCAGGTTGGGGTGGTGCAGTAGCCCCCACCCTCCAGGCCGCTGAACCGATACATTGCCACGAAGAATGCATCGGTAGCCGGGAGGCACACAGCACATCTTTAAGAAAAAAGCTGAAATAAACATGCTAATTAATTAGGTGCCGCCCGGCATGTAATCGTTGGCCCAGATCAGTGCCGATTTCCGATTGTGTCATCTCTGATTTGGGCCGACAATTACGTGTCGGCGGCACCTAATTAATTAGCATGTTTATTTTGGCTTTTTTCTTAAAGATATGCTGCGTGCCTCCCGGCTACTGCTGCATTCTCCGTGAATCAGTACAGTATCTGTCCGGGGCCCGGGGGTTGGGGTGGTGGGACACAGGGGTGTCATCTCATCGTTGATCAGGGCAGGCAGCTCATTTTCTCCTATGACTACCCGCCTCGATGTCAAAGGTCGAGGTTCATCGTCTGCTGTGGCTGATGTGGAAGGCTTGCTTGACTGCCGAACCTCACGCATTTTTCTATCACCAGTTCTTTGTAAGCACTCAAACCATCCTGCAAATATCCCCTAAACCTATGTACCCTTTCAAAATTAAAGTCGTACTTTATCATTGCTGCGAAAGTCTCATGCAGTTGCTTCACTTTCGCTACTGCATTCGGTTTCGATTGTTATCCTTTCCTCTTCCAATTGCATCAGCTCTTCATCTATCAGATCTTGGTCATGGGATGCCAAACCCTTTCAACATCATCTTCGTCAGCTTTCACAAGCCAAACTCACTTTGTCCTTGCTTCTTTCACCACGATCAAAATGCTTGATTATGCTGTGTAACACCCTTACGAGCTCTTTCAGGCTTTTCCGACACCTTAGAACTCATCTTGCTAATGGCTGCTCAATGCAAGGTGGTTAGGCAATGCAGTTCCGAATCCGGGGGAGAGCGGCTGCTCGGGGCGCACGCTGCCTTTTATTGCATGCTGATTTTTCATCGTGCGCTGCTTTTCTTTGTAACAGTGAAAACACCTTCTGAAAGCGAAAACAGGGTACTAATATAGGTCTTTCGTAACAGTGAGGTTTCGTAAAGTGAACGTTCGAAAAGCGGGGGACACCTGTAATGCTATTTCCTTGCCTCTTCTATCTGCTTTCAACTCTATTCAGAGGATATTCCTATGATTCAGATCCACTAGAACTCAAAGTGATTATTCTTGACTTCCAACCCTTTAAGGACTATAATTTCTCACAGTCCCTTATTTCATCCACACCTGTTTTGATGAATGCACCCTTCCATACTATGCCTCTGCCTCTGAAAGTCTTCCTTTTCCCCCTACTGAGGCTTACCCTTCATATTGTCAATAGTGCACTCAACCATTTCATTTCCCGCACTTCTGTTCTTATCCCTTCTCACCTTCCAGAACAAGGGATTCCCTATTCCTCACTTTCCACCCCATTTCCCCCCATATTCAAAGCATCCCCAATGTAATGCCACATTTTGGACACGTGGTTCTCTCTCTTCCCCTCTCATTGTCCTGAAAGAATAATTTCCTTTGTGATGGGCTGGTTTACTCTTCCATTTCTGCCAATACCCTCTCTCCTTCCCAAGCAATCTCAGAAGCTGCAGCACATACCCTTTCAGTCTCTCCTTCCCTATCAGTCAAAGCCTCACATAAGGTTTCTATGTAAAGCAGAGATTTACATAATGTGATGTTTTGGCTGCTCAATGTGGCCTCTGCATTGGGAAGATGAATTACATAGTAACAGGGCACCCTGTTCAGGTTACAAGTATAACGATGAGCTTTTACTTCCCTGTCATTTAAATTTTTCACTCCGCTCCTGCTGTGGCTGTTTTTCCTAAACACTATCTCAATGAAGGGTAATGGAGGTCAAATAAGAGCACCCCATCCTCCATACTAGAGCCCCCTGTATACAGGTTGGTGGCTGGACAACCAGATGTTTGATAGTTTCCAATAGCTTTTGAAAAGGTAGAGGGTTATGAGTAAGAATTCTTTGTGACCTATATGAAACAACTTGCAACAAATAGCCAAGGCACATATCAGAATATTTCACAGCAGCACAGCAGTGTCAACAGCAGCTCAGAAATATGCATAAATTTTGAAGCTGGGCTCTTTAAATTTTTTTTTGCCTTCTTTCAAGTGTCTAATATTCTTGGGCTTTCAACAAGTAAGTAAAATAACCAGTTAAAACAAGACAGAAGCTGCACAAATTAGTCTGTCTGGTTTAAATAGCATACTGCTTTTATCTGATAAGTTTGTAATCGCTCCGGAAATAAGTTACCACCTCTTGTGGTCACCAGAGGTAACTATCTGGAAAATAATCAGCCGTATTAAAGTAAAGTTAATTGAGAAAGGCCTGACCAGAAAACGCAAAGCAGTGTCCAGAGGTTAATAGAGTAATATTAACATTTTCATCAGCAGGTGAAAGGTCACATCGGAGTATGATGCCTACGAGTTTATGCTATTTTATCAAGCAAATATGTAAGAATTGTATACTTTTCCTTTACTAATGCTGCCAATGAAAGAATTTGGAAGGAGTCTAGGACTCTGAGTAGAGGATGCCATTCATAATCTGAAGGTTACTTTTTTTATTTTATGTTCTGAAGGTTGCAGGAAATCCGAAGTTCTCCCCCAGACAGTGCCAGGAAAGAATTGTTTGATGCCTAGTTTCTTCAAAGAGTGTGGAAAGAACACGGATGATGTCACAGCGAGTAGAGGAGATGGAAGATAATCTCTGGACAGGAAATGATCGATTGGCAAGTACAATGAAGCAGCCAACTATCAAAGGGCTCTAATCAGTAAATATTTACCCTATTAATTTGTGAATTCCTGCCTGTCAAGTTGCTATATACAGACATGTAGGCCTGCTGTCTGTGTAAATACAGCTGAACGCTGACATGAGTATATTGTGCAGATGATTCCTTTGTGGAATAAGTAAAATATCCCATGTGTCTAACTGTGCTCCAGAGAATTCACTGCAATGCTGCTATATTGTCTAGGGGAGTCAATCTTTTTGACCATTTCACCTCTAAATTGCTTCCTGCTTTATTTATTATTCATTTAATTTCTTTCTGAATCATTTGCTGATCTCTGAGATTCTCAGTAAAATGTATCATTTAAGTGTAGGATTGCAGATACTGTGGAATAGATTCTTTATGACCAAATCATCCTGGCCTTCAGCATGCATTTTTGAAAAAGAAAGAAAATGTTTTTTTTTGGGTCAAGTCAGCAACATTTTTTTACCATTAACTTATGCAGCCACTTTTCTAAGAATATTGTTTTAATGATCAGAATTTGCACCACCACAAATTAGATAAAAACCAGTAAGTGCTGGTCAGGCAGCATGGTTTGGGTTTCAAAGACCTCACAGACACGGGAGACAGTGAGGACTGAGAGAGATAAAACCCAGTGCAGAGAAGAGGAGGCCGCAATTGCCTTCAACTCCCACTGTTGTCTGTAAGGAGTTTGTACATACTCTCCGTGACTGTGTGGGTTTCCTCCAGGTGCTCTGATTTCCTCCCACAGTCCAAAGACGTACTGGTTGATAGGTTAATCGGTCACTATAAATTGTCCTGTGACTCAGCTAGGGTTAAATTGGATGTTGCTGTTCACCGTGGCTCAAAGAGCTCGAAGGGCCAGAGGGGCCAATTCGGTGCTATATCTCAAAAAACAAAAATAAAATCAATGAAAAGGGCGTCATCGCGTAGCCTGTTCCTACCTGGCAATGGTCTGATTTACAAGTGTTATTGACATTTGTGTCCCAATGCTTGCTGGGTTGCTTTTGATGAGGAAACTCAATAGCTGCCATTAGCAGGCTGATGAAATGTTGGGTCAAAAACTTGTTGAAATGGTATAAAACTGCAGAAGGCATGAGCAGGCTTTCTGGTGTCTCCATGCTGGGAATGACTAAACAATAAGCACCTACAACACAAACCTTAGGTAGGCTTTAGCCTGTTGGTCAGCTCATTTAGGAAGAGTAACAAGTTTTGAGATTTCTCAGTAAAACACACCTTCCTCTTTCTCTTGCTCTACCCATGCCTCCACTTAATTCATTCTCCTGATTATTTTGCTGCCTCAACACTCAGTCTCTGTAATACATTAGTCCACTCAATCTAACGTTTATTTTCTCAACTGTGACGTTTCCATTTCACAGGCATAGCTGTCTCTGTCTTAGTGGATCTGTAATATCACTGGCTAACTAGAAAATGGAGCAAGATATGCCCACATCTTAGGCTTCAATTTCAACTTCACTCTGAGTAGGTCATACTGGAGATCATTTCCAGGTGAAGCTATACCAGATGGGAAATCCATCAGGTCCTGAATGAGAAACCCCCTATTTTGACAAATTCTGGGCTGCCAGATGAAGTAGCAATTCTTCATCTACTCTGTCAAGCACTGACGCATTTTGTAAATTTCAGTGAGATCATTTCTCATTGGCTCAAACCGTAGACAGTAAGGGTTCAGCCAACTCATTTCTTCAAATCATTGAAGAAATCACACAGTGAATCTTCTTTGCTAAGATAGGGAGACCAGATCTACATGCAATATAATCTCACTAGACCTCTACATTATTGCAGCAAAGCATACTTACATGACAGAATTCCTGCTAGAATTATCAGAGAATGTTTTTTTTTTGCATTTAGTTGGAGGGCTGTTAAGGAATGGCTACCTCTGTGGCGACACCACTGACAGCATTCTATTCCTCTTTCTGTTCTGACAGAAGGTCTTAGACCTGAAATATTAACTATGTTTCTCGTTGCACAGCCTCTGCCTGACCCTCTGATTGCTGCTGACATTTTCTTTTTCTGTGACTGGAGACGTCCTTCTGGCCCAGGCTGGCCACCTTGGCTGGCTCATGGAGTTTGGGACAGCAGTCTCTGAAGAAGAATGCCTTCATAAACTCAACCCTTCTGCTGCTGACACCATGGAAGTATGTAACTTTACAAAGAAGTTCGCTGTTCACCCTGTCATGCATGGATTGATCTCCCTGCTGACGTCAAGACCCAGTACCAGAACGGCACCATGCAGTCTCACAGAGCAGTGTTCTAGGCCCAGCCATCTTCAGCTGCTCCATCGAAGAATTTTCCTTCCACCATAACATCAGAAGCGGAGATGTTTACTAATGATTGCATGATGTACCTTTCCATAGTTAATTTCTCAGCAAATGAAGCAGGCATTGCTGGGAAGTAACAAGATTTAGGCAATATTCAGACATGGGCTTACAAGTAGCAAGTAACATTCAGAATCAGAATCAGGTTTGTTATTAGTGAAATATGTCTTTAAATCTGTTGTTTTGTAGTAGAAATACGGTGTAAGACATGAAATATATTATAAGTGACAAAAATCAATAAATAGTGTGAAAGATGAATAATGAGGTAGTGTTCACGGGCCGTTCAGAATTTTCATATGAGGGGAAGAAGCTATTCTCAACATGTTGAGTGTGGCTCTTCACACTATGAAGTACTATGGAAGTGCCAGCAATGACTCTCCCCATCAAAAGGATTTAAACGCCATACCGCTTATACTTGATGGACATTCAGAACATTATATGGCACAGTCATATAAGTACCTTGGCTACAAGAGCTGGTCAGGGGCTGGGTATCTTGCAGCAAATAACTTACTTCCTGGAACCCAACTCCTTCCCCCCATCTACAGGTTACAAGTCAGGACTGTAATGGAATACACTCTACTTGATAGGTATATTCAGTGGCTCCAGCAACTATATAAGACAAAAGAACCCGTCCAATTTAAGGATGATCAACTCTTGGAAGTGCTGTGTAATAGAGTGTTGGGGGGACAAACAGAACTGGGTAAGGTCTCATTGGGAATCACACAAGTTCTGCTTACTGCTTCTGTTGAGTGCAAACTACCCCTAAGATATTTCACCTGGATTGGAGCCAATTGCATGATTTTTTTTCTGGCTTCAGAGCACAAAACCCATCCTTGTTATAGTGATGCAAAAAATAGGTGAAATCCAGCTACTAGGTAACCCTTTCTGTATCCCTGAACCTCGCTTTCTTTCTGTATGGCTTTCACTCCCAGCATGCCTTGCTTACATTTAAAGCTGCCGAAGCGTTTCCTTTGTCTCTTAGCTTGTGGAGGGGGTGAGGCTGACATTTAACTGCTTTCTTTTGCCCTCGAACTTTGTTTGCAATGCATGCTCCGGGAATTCACAGGACACATCCAGCTGTCAAACGGAAGGCTGCTTCCAGAGAATAGTCCTGACTCCGTAGAATGCTTTTGCAAATAAATTCACCCTCCGCCTCCTCAAGAGGAACGAGAGCAGCTCTGAGGGACAGTGCGCATGAAAAGCTCCTGAAAGAGTCTCACTGTGATCTGAGAAGCGAATGTATAGTTCAGAACAATCAGGGTGATGCTACACAACTCGCTTTTGCTGAGATCCGCCTCTTGCCTTTCACGGATCCGATGGGGTGAATGAGAAGCTATCGTCTGGTCAGAGCAGAGTTCAAAAGTCATTGTTCAGGCAAAGAACTGAAGGCTGTGAGTGACAGGGTACTCCTGAGCAGTTCCCAAGCTGGCCAGGCAAAATGAAATGCCTGGTTACAATGAGCTGGAAAACTGAGGAGAGGAATTTTTCTAAGTACAAGCCTTTTTCCTGCTTTTTCTCCCTGATGTCCTCCCCATCTGTCCCTCTGCCCTTCAGTTTTTCTGTTGTAATTATTCACACTGTGTCTTCTAATTTTATCTGATGATAAAGAGGAAAGTAAAAGAGGCCATTCAGTGCCTTGGGACTAGGCTATCTCCTAGTCCATTCCCTCACACCTTGTTTCCCTGTGCCTCTCCAATTTACTGTATTCCCTCTAACACATCTATCAACTTGTTTATGATTACCCTACACTAAGGGATCCTGATGAAGGGTCTTGGCCCAAAACGTTGACTGTTGATTTCCTTCCGTAGATGCTGCCTGACTTGCTGAGTACCTCCAGCATTTTGTGTTAGTTACTAAGTCTAGACAGTTAGACTTACTTCAGTCTCTCAGGTACTGAGGAACAATATTTCACTTATATTTATTTAGAGATACAGCGCAGAATAGGCCCTTATGTGCCACCCAGCAACCCACCAATTTAACCCTCGCCTAATCACACAACAATTTATAGTGACCAATTAACCTGTAAGTCTTTAGAATGTGGGAGGAGGCCCACAGGGTCATGGGGAGAACGTATGAACACCTTACAGAGGATGCTGGGGTTGGACTCTGAGCTCCAACGCCCTGAGCTGTAAAAACGTTGCGCTAACCACTCCGCTACTGTGGCACCATGACATGATGTTACAGACGTTGTTAGTGCCATGACTCCATCAATCCCATTCCAGAAAAGTTGACAAATGGATATGATTGCCAATCAGATTGGATGTTGCTCCCTGCTTCTCTTCATAATGCTGTAAACTATTAGAATAGTAATGATCAAATGGTTTAAACCTGCTGGATCATATTACATACCATGGCCACATTAACAGCAACTCAGATTTTGCAAACGTAATGAAAACAAAGTTATCATTTTCTGTCATCACTAGATTGTGACACTGATTGCAACTTTAGGATTTCCATATATGCATGGTTAAACACAGAAATCCCGGATACTGTATGTGCGTATACCCCTTGGGTTTCTCCACCTCATACATAGGAAATCATTAAAAAAATTAAAATCTTAGATATTTATGAATAAGTCTTATGATAGACTATCCTGAAAATGTTGCTTGTGGGACTTTGAAAGCATATAAATCCACTATTCATCATCATCATTATGTGCCATGTTGTATGATGGGGGTAACCATGGCCTCCCTCTCTCTATCCATAACCATGATTGTTCTTGTCAAGTTTTTCTACAGAAGTGGTTTGCCATTGCCTTCGTCTGGGCAGCATCTTTACAAAATGGGTGACTCTAGCCATTATCAGTGGTCTTCAGACATTTTCTGCCTGGCACCAGGGATCGCATAACCAGGACTTATGATATGCACCAGCTGCTCGTACGACCTGCTCCGTAGTTTCACATGACCCTGATCGTGGGGCTAAGCAAGTACTACACATTGCCCAAAGGTGTCCTGTAGGCTAGCAGTGGGATCCTACACCTCCTTTGGTAGAGATGTATCTCCTCCCTGCCACCCATTATTACAGCTTACTAATGAATGTAATTATCCTAATACAAATATTCTTAAATTCAATGGATTTTAAAATAATATTTTTCAAAGATGTTTATTTGTAATATTTCAGCAATCAGCTCATTTTTAAATAAATGATTAATCTTTTGTAGATGCTGACATCAGCTAAAAATTTAGCTTTTTTTCCTTCCCTGTCTGCCATTGTGGTTTTCTTTACTGAGACTGGTTGCTCAGCTTGCTTGACATTGCACATCTGAGATCCCTAGATCTCAAGTGAAAATGGAAAAAGAGATGCTTTCAGCTGAGCATTCTTCAAGGTCAGTGGCAAACTCCATCCTCTCCTGCTGACACGAAATCCAAGTCTATGCAACTGTTATACATTTAAATTCTATTACACAGTTCAACTAACTTATGCTACCGAACTATGCAGAAAGAATTCCTGTGGTGTGTACATAATGTTTTCTTTAGATCAATGCATTGAGGAGCTAACTAAAGAACATGGATTTTATCAATGAGAAAGGGCTAGTTGGTCTTTTCCACCTGAATCGGTAGTTTGCTTACACTTTTCCAAACCAAGTGTACTGCTTTCGGTGGTCACAATGTGGCCTCCTCTAGACGGAAGAGTCTGAGTACAACGATGAGTCCTCTGCAATCAGAAACAGAGGACATGAGAAAAACAAAGAATTTACGGAAAAAAAGAGGGCTACAAATAACAAGTAATGGGATTGAATAAAATTGGTATGGGCTTATGAAAGGAAAACCTGCTTCACAAATCTACCGGCAATTTTTGAAGATGTAAAATCCTCAAAAACTGGTGTATGTGGCATACTTGGACGTTCAGATAGCATAAGGGAGAAGTGAGCAAAATTAAAACTAATTAGATTAGGGGTAATACACTGGCATTATAGTGAGAGGCAGATAACAGAGTGAGGAATTCAGGTGGCAGATGGAGATTAATGAAATGATAAAAGTTTCACTGCTTCGGGCCACAGCTATTTACAGTAGACATAATTCCTGAGATGACAATACTAATGTGTAAGGAGCGATTGGGTCAATTGAGGCCCATAGTAAGGGAATGTGGGGCAGTGAGAGGGGATTGCATACGACCTAATGTAATTCTAAGGGAAAGCTACCTGTCCACGCACCAGTGAGGGGAGAAACAGGATGTTTTGGCAGATAAAGGCGTGGCTGAGAAGCTGGTGCAGGGGACAGGGCTTCAGGTTCTTGGATAACTGGGGTCTCTTCTGGGAGAAGAATGACCTGTTCAAAAGTGATGGGTGGCACCTGAACCCAAGGGGGACCAATATTCTCACGAGCAGGTTTGTTAGAACTGTAGGGGAGGGTTTAAACTAACTTAGCAGGGGGTGGGACCGGAGTGAAGGGACTCAGGAAAGGACAGATGGTAAAAAGGTAAAGGTAGTGTGCAGTCAGACTGTCAGGAAGGGCGGGCAGGTGATGGGACTTAGTTGCAGTCAACAGGCTGAGTATCAAATCATTAGGGATATGGAATCAGAAAAGATAGCAAATACGGTACTCAAGGAGTTGTACCTAAATGCGTGCAGTATAAGAAATAAGGTGGGTGATCTTGTTGCAGTGTTACAGATTGCCAGGTATGATGTCGTGGCCATTACTGAATCGTGGCTGAAGGGTGGTTGTAGTTGGGAGCTGAATGTCCAAGGTTACACATTATATCGGAGGGATAGGAAGGTAGGCAGAGGAGCTGGTGTGGCTCTACTGGTAAAGAATGGCATCAGATCAGTAGAAAGATGTGACATAAGATCAGAAGATGTTGAATATTTGTGGGTTGGGTTGAGGAACTGCAAGGGTAAAAGGACGTTGATGGCAGTTATATACAGGCCTCCTAACAGTGACTGGGTGGTGGACTACAGATTACAATTGGAAATAGAAAATGCGTATCAAAAGGGAAATGTTATGATTGTCGCGGGAGATTTTAACATGCAGGTCGATTGGGAAAATCAGGTCGGTAATGGATCTTAAGAGAGTGAGTTTGTTGAATGCCTATGAGATAGCTTTTTAGAGCAGTCTGTCACTGAGCCTACTAGGGGATCAACTATACTGGATTGGGTGTTATGTAATGAACTGGAGGCAATTAGGGAGCTTAAGATAAAAGAACCCTTAGGAATCAGTGATCACAATATGATTGTGTTCAACTTGAAATTTGAAGGGAGAAAGTAAATCTGATGTAGCAGTATTTCAGTAGAGTAAGGGAAATTAAAGTGGTATGAGAGAGGAGTTGGCCAAGGTAAATTGGAAGTAGCTGCTGGCAGGGATATCAGCAGAGCAGCAATGGTGTGCATTTCTGGGAAAAATGAGGAAGGTGCAGGACATGTGTGTTCCAAAAATGAAGAAATACTCAAATGGTAAAAAAGTACAACTGTGGCTGACAAGGGAAGTCAAAGGTATTGTAAAAGCAAAAGAAAGGGCGTACAACAAAGCAAAAATTAGTGGGAAGCTAGAGGATTGGGAAGGTTTTAAAAACCTACAGAGAGCTACTAAAAATATCATTAGACAGGAAAAAATAAAATATGAAAGCAAGCTAGCAAATAATATCAAAGTGGATAGTAAAAGTTTTTCAAGTATGTTAAAAATAAAAGAGAAATGAGAGTGGATATAGGACCACTAGAAAATGAGGCAGGAGAAATAATTAGATTAGATTATGAGGACACGCAGTCTTCTTTTATTGTCATTTAGTAACGCATGCATTAAGAAATGATACAATATTCCTCCGGTGTGATATCACAGAAACACAGGACAGACCAAGACTGAAAAACTAACAAAAACCACATAATTATAACATATAGTTACAACAGTGCAACAAGACCATAACCTGATGAAGAACAGGCCATGGCACAGTAAAAAAGTTCAAAGTCTCTCGAAAGTCCCACATCTCATGCAGACGGGAGAAGGAAGAAAACTCTCCCTGCCATGCCCAACCACAGTCCAACTCTGAGTCGTCCGAAAACTTCGAGCTCTGATCAGCCCTCCGACACCGAGTACTGAGCATCATCTCTGCCGAACGCTTCGACCTCAGCCTCGGTTGCCAGCAGCAGGCAAAACCAGGGATTTTGGGGCCTTCCCTCCGGAGATTCTCGATCGCACAGTAGCAGCAGCAGCGAACCAGGCGTTTCAGAAATTTCTCCAGATGTTCCTCTGCTTCTCATGTCTGTCTCCATCAAATCAGAATTGTGCACGGCACCCTACTTACAAATACGATATCATTTCACCGGAGAGCTGCGCGCGCTGCGTCGCGCTGCCATCTTCTCCTCCCACCTTAATAACAGAGGACAAGGAGATGGCTGATGAACTAAATTAGTATTTTGTGTCAGCCTTCACTGTGGAAGACACTAGCAGTATGCCTGATGTTGTAGTGTGTGAAGGAAGAGAAGGGGGTGCAGTTACTGTTACAAGAGAGAGGTGCTCAAAAAGCTAAAAGACCTAAAGATACATAAGTCACCCAGACCAGAGGAACTGTGCATTAGGGTTCTGAAAGAGGTAGTGTTAGAGATTGTGGCAGCATTAGAAATGATCTTTCAAAAATCATTGGACTCTGGCATAGTGCCAGAGGACTGAAGAATTGTAAATGTCACTCCACTCTTTAAGAAAGGAAATTATAGACCAGTTAGCCTGACCTCGGTGGCTGGGAAGATGTTAGAGTCAATTGTTAAGGATGAGGTGATGGAGTACTTGGTGACACAGGACGAGATAGAACAAAGTCAGTATGGTTTCCTTCAGGGAAAATCCTGCCTGATGAACCTGTTGGAATTCTTTGAGGAGATGACAAGTAGGATAGATAAAGGGGATGCAGTGGATGTTGTATATTTGGACTTTCAGAAGACCTTTGACAAGGTGCCACACATGAGGCTGCTTACCAAATTAAGAGCCCATGGTATTACAGGGAAGTTACTAACATGGTTAGAGCATTGGCTGATTGGTAGGAGGCAGTGAGTGGGAATAAAAGGATCCTTTTCTGGCTGGCTGCCAGAGGCTAGTGGTGTTCCACAGGGGTTGGTGAGGGGACTACTTCTTTTTATGCTGTATATCAATGATTTAGATGATGGAATAGATAGGATTACTGCCAAGTTTGCAGATGGTACAAAGATTGATGGAGGGGCAGGTAGTGTTGAGGAAACAGGCAGGATGCAAAAGGACTTAGACAGATTAGGAGAATGGGCAAGTAAGTGGCAAATGAAATACAACATTGGAAAATTCATGGTCATATACTTTGATAGTAGAAATAAATGTGCAGACTATTTCTAAACGGGGAGAAAATCCAAGAACCTTACACAGAAAACCCTGAAAGTTAACTTGCAGGTTGAGTAGGTGGCAAGAAAGGCAAATGCCATGTTAACATTCATTTCAAGAGGTCTAGAATACAAGAGCAAGGATGTGATGCTGAGGCTTTATAAGGCACTGGTGAGGCCTCACCTTGAGTATTGTGAACAGTTTTGGGCTCCTCATCTTAAAAAAGATGTGCTGGCATTGGAGAGGGTCCAGAGGAGGTTTCACAAGGATGATTCCAGGAATGAAAGTGTTATCATACGAGGAACGTTTTATGGCTCTGGGTCTGTACTTGCTGGAATTCAGACGGATGGGGGGAGATCTCATTGAAACTTTTCGAATGTTGAAAGGCCGAGACAGAGTAGTTGTGGAAAGGATGTTTCCCATGGTGGGGAGTCTAGGACAAGAGGGCACAGCCTCAGGATAGAGGGGTGCCCATTCAAAACAGAGATGCGGAGAAATATTTTTAGCCAAAGGGTGGTGAATTTGTGAAATCTGTTGCCACATGCAGCTGTGGAGGCCAGGTCGTTGGATGTATATAAAGCAGAGATTGATAGGTTCTTGATTGGACATGGCATCAAAGGTTACGGGGAGAAGGCTGGGAACTGGGGTTGAGGAGGAGATAGAAAAAAAGAATCAGGCATGATTGAATGGCAGAGCAGACTAGATGGGCCAGATGGCATAATTCTACTCTTATGTCTTATGGTCTTATACAGGAACGATATTCCCAATGACTGGAGTCTGGAAACAAGGTTCATAGTGTCAGTATAATGAGGCATGCCATTTAAATCTGAGATCATGAGAAACTTCCTCACCTAGACAGTGCTGAACTATGAAATTCTCTAGCACTGTAGACAGTGAAGGCCATACCATTAAATATATTCAAGAAAGAAGTAGATATATTTCTGAATGCCAAAATGATAAAGAATAGGGAAGATGGGAAGAATAGGATAGTCAAGCGGATGAGAAGCCTTGTTCACAATGAATGGTGGAGCATGCACAAAGAACCAAGTTCCTCCAAAGCAACACAACACAACTCTCCAGCATTGTGTGTTTGTTGCTTTGGATTTCCAGCACCGGCAGACTTTCTGCTGTTTATGGACTAATCCAGCTGCTGTTTTGGAAATGGTCTATCATTGTCACATGTACGGAGATACAGTGGAACGCTTGTCTCGTATACTCCTGATACAGATCAGATCATTACACACTGCGTTGAGGTGGAACAATGTAAACAATAGAAATGCAGAATAAAGTGTAACAGCTACAGAGAAAATGCAGGCCAATAAAGTGTACATCTTTACAGTATCTTCTAAGTGACACTTTACAAAGTCTCTACAGAGAAGGATATGCTTACTTTTTAGCCAGGGCTTCTTCCTTGCTACTCTTCCATAAGTATCGTTTTTGTGCAAGGCCTTTGTGATTGTGGAGTCATGAACTTCATCTCCAGTTGCAGCTGTCGATTTCTGCAGCTCAATCAGAGTGACTGTTGGTGCCTTTGGACAAGTGCCATTCTTCTCTTGTGACTAAGTTTAGAGGGGCGACCTGACATAGGCAGTGTGGCTATGGTTTTATATTTGTTTCCACTTTTTCATGACGGACTGCATTAAGCTCTGAGGAGTGTTCAGTGCCTCTGAGATGGTGTTGTACCCTTCCCCAGGTTTGTATTCCTCTATTATCATTTCCCTGACTTGCCTTGAATGTTCCTTTGTCTTCATTTTGATTTGGTCTGTTGAAAATCTATGATACTGTTGAATCTTACAGAGAGAGGGGTTATTTATTCTTATGAATTCATTGAAAACAGGTGATCCTCCAATTTTCTACATAAACAAATTGGGTGAGTTGGTAAGGTAATATAGAGTATTGCACCTGAGGAAAGCTAGTGTAGTATTTACAAAGGGGATGAATACTTTTTCAGCCTCACAATTTTAGTTTTTAATTTTTAGTAAATTGTTGACTGTTTTTTTGAATTTTTCCTTTGATTTGACATGATGCACAATGTTTTGTAGATTAGCTCAAAAATCCTTCTTCAACATATTTTACATTTAGAAAATGAGATAGTAAAATGTGAAAACAGTTCTGTGAGTTGAATACTTTTTGAAGGCACTGTAGTTTACAACCAACGATGATATATTGTCAGATTATTTTGCTCTTTCTAGCAATTGTCAAAATGTTAATTTAACTTAACAACTTTATGGAAGTATATTCAATTTCAGAGTGATTATAGTTCCACAACAACACCCACACTTCTAAACACTAACAATGGGAATTTTAGGTTAAACATGGTACATCTAGTACAAAAGTAAATATAACAAGTTAGTGCTTTATATTTGCAGTCTGTACCTTAATGTTGCACAGTAGAAACTGACCTCTGATGAGGGAACTGTCAACAAGATGTAGGGTTAGTGGAAATGAGTGCTTGATAAATGCAAACTTGGTGGGCCAAAGGATCTGTTCCCTGCTTACGACTTGTGTCTATGCCTTCATAAAAAGGGAAGGCAAATCATCAGTTAGCTCCTTAAGCTAGGAACAAGAAAATCCATTGGCATGAAAACACAGGGAATAGTCCTCGCCAGACCAAGTCTCACTGCTCTCAAAATTTCGCTGGCCATCGGAGAGCATCATTAGTTACAAATTGTCCCTGAATTCAACTGTTGTGCAATGTCTCCACCTTGTCAGCAGTAGAGGAACAACAGAGAGAAAACCATTTCTAACTGACTGTCATTACATTGCTGCACTTAATAGTTATCTTATGTTTGATTTACTCAGCACAAGCTCCTAAGTCCCCTTCAAAGCATTTGCATTGATGATAAATTCATCATTTGTGCAATATTGTATTTTCATGGAACTATAAGCAATGCAGAGCTGTTGGGCACTTTGAACATTTCAGTTAAGCTGCCATTATCCCTGGGTATAAACTTATGTCTCTCATTTCCTGTACAAACAAGCTGATGCTTCACACCATGTCTTGCAATTGAAACTTTCTCAATGTGAATATATGGTGCTGTAATTACAGGGTAAATAAAACAAGCTATTATTGTTGGTTTAATGTTTCCTTCACTGACTTCTGCAATGCAACCATTGCAGCAAAAGATGGCAGCATTGCTTAGTTAGTGTAAATGGCTTGAGTGAAAACAGGAGTTCCTGGATAATTTAAAAAAAACATTGACCAGCTCTTCTCTCCATATAAATCTTGTTCCCATCTACCTGACATTCTGCCACATCTCCTGATGTCAAGACAGCATTTGATTGGTGGACATCAATGAATTCTGGCAAAATTGAAATAAGTGTGTGTATGGAGCGGGGTGGGGTGGTGGTGGGGATCTTCTCCATTGGATGGAATTATGCCTTGTGCTAAATAAGGTAGTTTTAGTTTTTAAAGGCTAATGATGATAGTTCCAAAACAATGCAGGATTTCCTCAGGGCTGTGTTTTTGGCCACAAACTCTGTAGTTCCTAAATACCTGCATTGTGAGAGCTCCTACATCGCAGGGACCTCAATGGTCCAGGAGTTTCTTCAGGATAGTTAGGGATGGGCAATAGATGTAACTTTGAAAGGAAAGCTAACCCTGGAGTATTTATATGTAAATATGTGGATGAGTCTTATGTGTTTCATCCCAAATTGTTAGTTGTACATTTCCCTCCACAGATATTGCCTGACTTTCTGAGTTCCTTCAGCAGCTCACTTATTTCTTGCTCCAGATTCCAGCAACTTCAGTCCAATTGTGTCTCCATGGCATAATGACATTATCATTTGTTATATAAACACATGTATTAGTGGTCTGCTTAAAGATATCGAGCCATGTTCAGAAGTTCCTCGTGTTTCCTGGAGACGGTGAATACCTTTAGATGTTAAAGGAATGAATGTTATGGAGTTGGAACAGGGAATTGAACTGAAGTGAAAGATCAGCCATGATAATGTTGAAGTCAAGAGCAACCAACTGGCCTACTGCTGCTTTTACTTTTCATGACTTTGATGTCGGAAAGTGACTGAACACTCTGCAGTCAGCACTGACCATCCAACTTCATATGGAATGTCAAAGTTTTCCTTGCTGTACTCTTAAAATTCAAAGTTCAAAGTCTAAAGTAAATTTATTATCAAAGTACATACTGTATATGTCCCCATATACTACCCTGAGATTAATTTTCTTGTGGGCATTCACAGTAAATACAAAGAAACACACAAAAAGACAAACAAGCAACCAATGTGCAAATACACAAAGAAAAATAACATTGAGAACATGAGTTGTAGAGACCTTGAAAGTGAGTCCATAGGTTGTGGAATCAGTTCAGTGCTGAGGTGAGTGAAGTTATCCACTCTGGCTGAGGAGTCTGATTGTTGAGGGGTAATTATTGTTCCTGAAACTGGTGGTATGAGACCTGAAACTTCTGTATCACCTTCCTGATGACAACTACGAGCAGAGATCTTGACTTGGATGGTTATGGTCCTTGATGATGAATGCTGCTTTCCTGTGATACAGCTCCTTGTAGATGTGCTCAGTGGTGGGGTTAGTTGGTCAACATACACAGACAGCAGCAAATTCCAGTAAAAGAGAAGAACAAAGATAGTCGAGTAGCACAAGGGAAAACAATGATTATGGAAGGTATCAATATAAGGCAGAGGAGGTATGTGTGGATCAATGCTACTATTCAGTTAGGAACAGGGACAAAATGGCTGTATGGACTACTTGGGATTGTAAAGTGGAGAATGTGAGTCCTTTACGGGGAACATGGCAGGAATGGAGATGTTCTTCAGAGCTAACAATATTCTTCAAGTAAGATGTTGCTAAAAAATGTGCCAGCACTTACTATTCTATGGGAGAATATATGAAATCTTAAATAGGTGTTAGTGTGGGCATGTGGCCAAGTGGTTAAGGCATTGGACTAGCGACCTGAAGGTTGTGAGTTCGAGCCCCAGCCGAGGCAACATGTGTTGTGTCCTTGAGCAAGGCACTTAATCACACATTGCTCTGCGACGACACTGGTGCCAAGCTGTATGGGTCCTACTGCCCTTCCCTTGGTCAACACTGGTGTCATGGAGAGGGGAGACTTGCAGTACGGGCAACTGCTGGTCTTCCATACAACCTTGCCCAGGCCTGCGCCCTGAAGAGTGAAGACTTTCCAGGCGCAGATCCATGGTCTCACAAGACTAACAGATGCTTAAATAGGTGTTGATAGAAATTAGCTCTGAGAACTACCACACTTTATCAAAGTAGGAGTCGCACAGAAAGACACTAATGCCCCATTCACAGAAAACATGCAGAAATGTGATGATTGTTTCAGTCAATGGCCATTAGAAATAGCAGAGAATTACAGGTTCAGCAGCTGACCCACCTTTGGTCCCCACCAGACACTCAGCTCTCAGCTGTTTGCATGCGACAGCGGCCACACCCCGGTACACCGCTTCGACAGGCGGACTAAACCAGGTGAGTTCAGCCGGAGAGCCTCCTGTCCCAGTGAGATCAGGGACATGCATGTCCTCCCACATGAAGTCAGCTCCAGCAGTGAGACTGAATGGCTAGGAAGGCGACTGTGCAACGTTTTATGGAGAGCGAAGGGCATGAGAAGGCATTGAGGAAGTCATGGTCATCCACTGCAACCAAGGAAAAGTCCGGTTGTGATGACAATTCGTAGCACTGGAATCAGACTTCTGAAGTCTAGCGTGTGGAACTGCCCCAGTGAAACGGCTTTTCCATTTTAAAAGCTCTCCCGCACAGGCTCCTGTCATCATTGGGTATGATGGACAACCACCACAGGTTCAGCATATAGGAGAGCAGAAGGAGAAACAGTCAGTGACTGTGCCATCGCATTAAAAGGGTATCAGACATTACAACCTTGGTGAATTCTGAAGCCAATCAACAAGGCATAGATTCATGTTTGGCTTAAAAGATATGAGGATTTATTCCATTTTTTTAACAGTTAGTCTTCCAGTTGACCCAACTCAGCCACTACAATCCTGATAAGAATGTAGTGAAAGCACAAAGGAATTTTATCTATCATCAGATTCAAATATGGAAGCAATCGCAGGTGAAAGCTCCATTCCAGAAACTATGTCAGCACCGTCTGAGGGTAAGAATTCTTCCTATTCTTGACAAGAGTCCTCTTTTTAAGGAAGCAAGTTGTTTTGCATGTCAGAAGACGGGGCATCTAATTCGTATCAACTAACCAAAGGAACACTACCAATGTGACCCCTTCACACAGAGAAATTTGTACAGCAGTGATATAGACAGAAGGTCTTTGCATAAGACTGAAGCTTGTTTAAAGAGAACAGAATTACAATTGTGCAGCAATAGAAATAGCAGGAGGCAACAATGTGGTAAGATAAAAGTACTCTGTAAGTGTGAGGCTTTGGAATGAATATTCATACTGTATAACTGCAAATCACTCTATCAGTGCTAGAGACACCTACAAAAGAAATTCAATCATCATCCTTTGACAGAGTATTCTTAGACTGGAAAGAAGTGTAGTGAAATATATAATGCTTTGTGTGTATGATTAAAATGTTATTAGTCATGGCTGACCACAAAGAGTGACTGATGTTACTGTCTAACATCTGATGGACTGATGGAATGGCTAAGAAACCCAAAGATCACAAGATCACAAGACAAAGGAGCAGAAGTAGACCATTCAGCCCATCGAGTCTGCTCCGCCACTCCACCATGAGCTATACTATTCTCCCATCTACTTCCAATTTCCGGCTTTTTCCCCATATCCCTTGATGCCCTGACTAATTAGATGCCTATCAATCTCCTCCTTAAACACCCTCAATGATCAGGCCTCCACAGCTATATGTGGCAATGAATTCCATAGATCCACGACCCTCTGGCTAAAAAAAATTCTCCTCATCTCTGTTTCAAATGGGTACCCTCTAATTCTAAGACTATGGCCTCTTGTCCTGGACTCACCCACCAAGGGAAGCAGCCTTTCCACATCTACTCTGTCTAACCCTTTCAACATTTGAAATGTTTCTATGAGATCCCCTCTCATTGTTCTATATTCTCATGAATACAGTCCAAGAGCCGACAAATGCTCCCCTGCCTCCTAGGTATCATCCTTGTAAATCTCCTCTGAACTCTCTCCAACATCAGTACATCCCTTCTAAGATAGGGGGCCCAAAACTGCACACAGTATTCCAAATGAGGTCTCACCAGTGCCCCATAGAGCCTCATCAACACCTCCTTACTCTTATACACTATTCCTCTTGAAATGAATGCCAACATAGCATTCGCTTTCCTTACCGCGGATCCAACTTGGTGGTTAGCCTTTAGGGTATCCTGCACGAGGACCCCCAAGTCCCTTTGCACTTCCGATTTTTTGAATTTTCTCCCTATCTGCCCGATTATTTCTTCTTCCAAAATATACAATTGTACATTTCTCAACATTGTATCTCATCTGCCATTTCTTTGCCCACTGTCCTAAACTGACCAAATCTCTCTGCAACCTTTCTGTTTCTTCAACACTTCCTGCTCCTCCACCTATCTTGGTGTCATCCGCAAACTTAGCCACAAAACCATTTAATCCATAATCCAAATAATCGATATACATTGTAAAAAGAAGCGGCCCCAACACTGACCCTTGCGGAACACCACTAGTAACCGGCAACTAATCAGAATAGGATCCCTTTATCCCCACTCTTTGCTTTCAGCCTATCAGCCAATGCTCCACCCATTCTAATATCTTTCCTGTACTTCCATGGGCTCTCATCTTATTAAGCAGCCTCTTATGCGGCACGTTATAGAAGGCCTTTTGAAAATCCAAATACACAACATCCACAGCCTCTCCCTCTTCAACCTTATTTGCGATTACCTCAAAAAATTCCAATAGGTTGGTGAGGCAGGATCTTCCCTTCATGAAACCATGCTGGCTTTGGCCTATCTTGCCATGCAACTTGAGGTATTTCATAACCTCGTCCTTGAGGATTGACTCCAATAACTTTCCAATTACTGATGTCAGACTAATAAGTCTGTAATTTTCTTTTTGTTGCCTCCCTCCTTTCTTAAACAGTGGAACTACATTTACGACCTTTCAGTCCTCCGGAACCATGCCAGAGTCTATTGATTCCTGGAAGATCATTTCCAATGCCTCCACAACCTCCAAAACCACCTCTTTCAGAACCCGTGGGTTCACCTCATCCGGTCCAGGAGTCCATTTAGCTTCCCAAGCACTTTCTCTCTAGTAATCTTGACTGTACCTAATTCTATTCCCTGAGACCTCTGGCTATCAGGTATGTTGCTAATGTCTTCCACTATGAAGACTGATGCAAAATACTAATTTAGTTCCTCTGCCATCTCTTTGTTACCCATTATAATTTCTCCAGCACCATTTTCAATCGGTCCTATATCTACCCATATCACTCTTTTACTCTTCATATATTAAAAAAAAACTCTTAGTATCCTTTTTTATGTTAATTGCCAACTTCCTTTCATAATTCATCTTTTCTTTCCTAATGACTTTCTTAGTTTCCTTCTATAAGTTTTTAATAGTCGTCCAGTCCTCAGTTTTCCCACTAATTTTTGCTTCCTTGTACGCCGTCTCTTTTGCTTTTATTTTAGCCTTTAGCCACATTTGTGCTATTTTTCCACTCATGATTTTCTTTTTTCTTGGAATATATTTTTCCTGTGCTTTCCTTATTTCTTGTAGGAATTTCATCCATTTCAGCTCTACCGTCCCTCTATCTAGCTTACTTTTTCAATCGACTTGGGCCAGTTCCTCTCTCATACCACTGTAATTTCCTTTGTTCCACTGAAATATCGATACACCAGATACCAGCTTCTCCTTTTCAAGTTTGAAACTGAACTCAATCATATTATGATCACTACTTCCAAGGGGTTTCATTACCTCCAGCTCCCCAATCGCCTCAGGTTCGTTACACAGCACCCAATCCAAAACAGCCGGTCCCCTGGTGGGCTTCTGGACAAGCTGCTCCAAAAAGCCATCCTGTAGGCATTCTACAAACTCCCTCTCCTGAGATCCATTACCTTCCTGACTTTCCCAATCCACTTTCATATTAAAATCCTCCATAATTATCATGACATTTTCCTTCTGACACGCTTTTTCTATTTCCAGCTGTAACTTATAGTCCACATCCCGGCTGCTGTCTGGAGGCCTGTATATAACTGCTATTAGTGTCTTTTTACCCTTGCCATTTCTTAACTCGACCCATAAGGATTCGACCTCTTCTGATTCTATGTCCCTTCTTTCTAGTGATTTGATATCATTGCTTACCATCAGGGCCATGCCACCCCCTTTACCTACTTTCCTAACTTTCCTATACACTGTGTATCCTTGGACATTCAGCTCCCAATCACATCCATCATTTAGCCATGACTCGGTGATGGCCACAATGTCATATCTTTTAACCTGTAGCTGTACAACAAGGTCATCCACTTTATTTCTAATGCTGCGTGCATTTAAGTACAGTACATTTAGATCAGTATCTGTTACCGATTTTACTATATTTCTATCTCACAGCAAATTATCCTATCTGTTCACCTGCCTGTCCTTCTTGCCAGCTTTGCTTCACAGTATCTTTGACTTATTTCTATTTTCCTCTTCCTCGACCCTAACACCCTGGTTTCCTTCCCCCTGCCAACTTAGTTTAAACCCTCCCTAACAGCTATATTAAACAATCCCGCCAGGATACTAGTACCCTTTGAGTTCAGGTGTAACCCATCGTTTTTGTATAAGTCATAACTCCCCCAAAATAGATCCCAATGATCCAAGAATTTGAAGCCCTGCCCCCTGCACCAGTTACTTAGCCACACATTTATCTGCTTCATTCTGCTATTCTTACCATCATTAGTGCGTGGCTCAGGCAGTAACCCTGAGATTATTACTCTGGAGGTCCGGCTTTTCAATTTTCTTCCTAGCTCCCAGTAATTTTCCTTCAGGAACTCTTCTCTTTTTCTGCCTATATCATTGGTATCAACATGTACCAAGACTTCTAGCTGCTCGCCCTCTCTCCTCAGAATATTCTGGACCCGATCTGAGACATCCCGTACCCCGGCACCAGGGAGGCAACACACCATCCGGGTATTCTTGTCCGGCTCGCAGTTTCTCTTGTCTGTTCCTCTCACTATGGAATCCCCTATAACTACTGCATTTCTCCTTGCTCTCTTGATCACGGCACTGGGCAGAGTGCCAGAGTCCCGTTTGCTGTGGTCTTTCTCTGTCAGGTCAATCTCTCCAACAGTATCTAAAACGATATATCGATTTCTGAGGGGGACTGTCACAGGGGTGCTGTCCACTATCCTCTATAGGTATCAATCACCTCCTCACCTTCCCTAACTAGCTGAAGGTCATCAAGTTTTAGCTCCAGATCCCTAACATGGTTCTTAAGGAGCCTCAGCTCGATGCACCTGGTGCAGATATAATCCTTGGGGAGGCTGGGAGTCTCCCAGGGTCCCCACGTCTGGCACTCCAAGCACAACACTAATCCTAGATGCATACCTCTAATGCTACTGTTTGTACTAAATACCAAAAAACTGTAATTTACTCTGTTACTATGAGACTCAACGGTCGCAGGAAACCACTTCCCATTTCTTCCTTTAGTGTCCATGCAAATACTGCAAAATCCTACTTGGAATTGGAATTGTACAAATTTGAGGGAACATTTAAAGATGATTAAACCAGCCTTATTTTCTTCAAAGCAGACACACACATCCACCCTGATGCTAAATCAAAACCAGCGACATACTTGCTAAAGTAAAATCAGGTAGAGAAAGATCTCGGCGCATTAAAGAAGGATGAACTCTCAGTAAAAACATTTCAAAATGAATGGACATCCTCAGTCATTGTGGTCCCCAAAGCCAGCAAGAAGGCAAGGTTATGCAGCAACTTTAAAGTGACCTTCAATAACATATACTAACTGCTGCTGGTGCAGCAAGGTCATTGAGGGGAATTGGTGGGGACCATTTTCTTCAAGTTGTTAATATGACACATGCATATGCTCAACTAATTGAAGAGGAAGAAGTAAGGCTTACCTCATAAGGACACAAAAGGAGCTCTGCTCTTATGCTAAACTGCCATGTCGAGGTAAGTGATCACCAGAAATTTTAAAATTAAGATTGAAGGAGAACCTGTACAGGGCATGACTTTATACCAAGATAATGTCCTCGTGACCATTACTCTTGAGAAAGACAAGTTTTGTATTTTAAAACAGATTCTCAAAGAGCTGTGTTCCTGCACCCCCCCAGATTGAAGGTTAAATCAATGAGACCAGGGTATGTGGGAGAGTTCATTTTGATGTTGGATATAGTGTAGGATTAGTCACATCTTGAATGACATCCATAAGTAGCTAACAGCATTTGCATCTCACACTCTAAGTAAATGTGAATAGAATTTTGCAATTTTGCATTGATAGAAATATAGATGCTAGCTTTATGAAGCTTTATCAATTTCCATTGGGAAGATTTTTCATTTTTGTTATGTATATTAAACTCTCGTTCGCCACTCTAGATCCAAATTCAACAGTTCCCAGAATGCAGCGGTAGGCAATTTCCATTACATTAGTGCAACTATACAACTGAATATCATTCTCCCAAACAAAACATAATGTTTCATCCAAGTTTCCACACAACGGTTCTTCTGTAGGAAATGAGAACATAATCTTTGGCTGACAATTGATTAATGATGGCTTTTTCAGTCAAAGCTGCTGAAATTCCTGAAACCACACAGTGAGATATGTTTTGGAACTCTGAAAGGTTGGACCAATTTAGGTAAGTCCATAAGGCATGGGGAGCAGAATTAGGCCATTCGGCTCATTGGATATGCTCCACCTTTCAATTTTTGCCAAATTATTAACCCTTTCAACCCCTTACTCTTGTCTTCTCCCATAACCTTTGATGCTCTTACTAATCAAGAAACTATCAACATCTGTTTTAAATATACCCAATGACTTGGCCTCCACAGGCATCTGTGATAATGAGTTCCACAGATTCACCATCCTCTGGCTAAAGAAGTTCCTTCTCATTTCTGTTCTAAAGAGACGTCCTTCTAATCTGAGTCTGTGCCCTCTGGTCCAAGACTCACCTACTATTGGAAACAACACCTCCACTTCCATTCTATCAAGTCCTTTTAATATTCAATAGGTTTCAATGAGGACCCCCCCCCCCCAAATTGTTCTAACCTTGAGCTTCATTCTTCTAAAGTCCTCAAATATAGACATACAATCATTTACAATTGAACATTTAAATAGTCCACTGATTAAGGATACCAGGAGCAAAGTCATAGAATATGCTTTGTTATAGGATGGATGTCAGGTAAGTTACATTATGATATCTTTATAACTTGGAGGAATTGTCCAAAAAGTGACAGACTAAATGAATGCACTGGGAGGTACAGCAGAATGTATTGTGACGATGAATTAATTTTAGCAAAGAATAGGGTCTCAGCCACTGGGAAACAGACATAAATCAACAGTGAATTGAGTCATGATGGTGCACATTCTTCAGATCAAGAAATAACTATGACTAGAGATTGGAAAATGAAAAAGCAAATTGTCTGACTAAGCTTATAATTGCTCTATATATGTACATGTTATTACGAAGAGAGAGAACTGTTTTACTTCTAAGTAAATATTTGAATTAGTTGAGCAAGCAACAATGTCACCTCAACATAAGCAACATGAATGCATGTTGTTAGTTGCTGTTTGTTAACAATAAGGTGCGCACATATTCTCAGGTTGCTGGTCTTTCCTGGAGATTATTGTAGACTAATTCAAAGACCACCTTCAAATAAACTACACCAACACTCCATGAGAAAATGTGTTCACCCTAAATTGTAGATGTGACCAGACAACCTGTTATATTGATGTTGCTTTAGTGATAAACATAGGACAAGCAGAGACACCTTTCCTCAACAAACTAAGGTCATGGATCTTTTGCATGCCTTTGAGGGGCAAATGTGACTTGCCTAAATGGCATAATCTCTGACAGTGTTACACTGAGGAGGCACTCTCCATGTTCTTTAAAATGCCCTAGGTTGAGAATTAAGCCCAGCCTCTCTGACTGAAAAGAGTGTGTTATCATTGAGGTACAGCAGACAAAGACAGCAAACCTAATTTCACTGATAATTTAAAGAATTATAGTTTCTCAGACCAATATTGTATGCCCTCTCAAGATTAGGAACACTTTTCCTGTCATTAACCAGAGGGTTGCCTTGTAGGTGCATTGCCCTGCAGGAAAATGAAAAAAACTGGAATATAGAGAAAAGAGATAAAGAAACAATGGGAGTGTTTTGCCGGGAAGGGTGCAGGAGATGGAGCTTAGTATTTAATGGAGAAACTAAAAGCAAAACGCTGCAAGTGATGGAAAGTTGAAACAAAAAATATAAAACACTACACTTCCTTACGATATATGCATAGAAAACTCAGATGTAATAGTTACATTTCATCTGGAAGATAATGAACTGAATTAGACTGGATAGCTGCTCACTGCTGGAGTCAGTATTGAACCCAATGTTAGAGCAATACCACGCTGGAGAATGGGTCTGGTTCCAGTGAACTTGGATCAGGAATGACTGATAAATGGATAATGATCTCACTCATTTGACTCTGTGTGTTGACCCTTTGGAAAAGGGCAAGTGTTTTGCAGGTACTTATTTTCTTTTGCATTTTATTTTGCTTTTTATTATTTGCTAATATTTTGTTTAATGGGCTTCAAATAAATTTACAATTTTTAATAATGTTCATTTTCAAAGAAATATTTCAAAGTATTTGAATAAAATATAACATCAACGTGTAGAATGACCGGAATATGTTGTTGGTACCAAAATAAGCTACTTCACATCAGCAGACATATTAGTAATTGGGAAGTTGGGATCTAAAGTTATATCATTCAGCAGAAAGTTGATCACCCATAAACCTGATGACATTTCCTGCCTTGCAATGTAAGTACAGAAAGGGAGAAGAGGCTAAAGTGCCATGTCGTGGAATTATTATAAATAGTGGAGAATTGTCCAGTGAGTCAGAATTTGTGAACCAATTAAAATCTTCATGCAGAGCACAGAATTATGTCACAATAAATTTTCAACCACAGGACACAGCTTTATATGCAGCTTCTACAACATGGTAAGCCTCACCACAGGAAGATACCGTGACAAACTAATGGACGCAGAATGTGCTGATGGTTACGGCAGCTCTATAAATGTGCACATGGGAACTAGGGAGAAGAGAACTTACGATTCTCATGAGTCCAAGTCATGTGATGAATCAGGCACAGATACAAATGCACCCAATATTACTCCACTTATTGTCATGTTTGAATAGTGGAATGCAGGAACGTGATAGGTAGGTGTTGTACTGAGTCTGAAACATCCTCATATCAGACTGTAAAGAGTTACAGAGTGTCTCATTTTATCATAGGTTCTGCAAACTGGAGGAAGATTTTTCTGGATTATTTATAAAACATGTCATGCGTACATTGGTTCTCAAGGCACCGATGTTTGATTAAATGCAGAGGAAATGTTACGTTCAAGTGGAAGTGCACTGGTTTTCATCTCATACTGTGAGATGAGCTGGGATTATTCATTTTATGTAAATATAAATTTAAATTATTGCTGATATTTGTTTCCGAGGAAAACCATGAACTGAATAGCCACAGTTGTAATATACAGCATTTTAAATGAAGAGCACAGATAGAAAGGTCAGTACCTAAAGACTGAATTCTTTCCTTATTTAAATTAAATCAGAACCAAGAACTCAAATTGGATTCTGTCTCTTTCTTTCAGAGCTGAAGATCTTTACTCATTGCTGCTTTTGTGATACATTCAACTACTTCTGTCGAAGTCCACTCTTCATACCACAAATGGAAATATCATATTAGTGAACTCAGTGACAATCATTGA